>NW_028263250.1:0-300000 GCF_982192425.1 Myodes glareolus
GAATGCTTGTAAGTAGCTTAATGTACTTTGAAAGGAAAGTGATTTTCTCTGAAAGTACAGCATTTAGAAAGTGACGCACCACTCCATTCACTTCGCACAGTGAATTGAAGAGTTGGAAAAGACTGCTTCTCTTTCAGAGAAACTCATGTGAGTTGCTGGTGAATGCTTGTAAGTAGTTTAAGGCAGTATCAAAGGAAAGTGATTTTCTCTGAAAGTACAGCATTTAGAAAGTGACGCAACACTCCATTCTCTTTGCACTGTGAATTGAAGTGTTGTAACAGACTGCTTCTCTTTCAGAGAAACTCATGTGAGTTGCTGGTGAATGCTTGTAAGTAGCTTAAGGCACTTTCAAAGAAAGTGATTTTCTCTGAAAGTACAGCATCTAGAAAGTGAATCAACACTCCATTCACTTCGCACCGTGAATTGAAGTGTGGGAACAGACTGCTTCTCTTTCAGAGAAATGTATGTGAGTTGCTGGTGAATGCTTGTAAGTAGCTTAAGACAGTTTCAAAGGAAAGTGATTTTCTCTGAAAGTACAGCATTTAGAAAGTGAAACAACAACACATTCACTTCGCCCAGTAAATTGAAGTGTTGGAACAGACTGCTTTTCTTTCAGAGAAATGTATGTGAGTTGCTGGTGAATGCTTGTAAGTAGCTTAAGGCACTTTCAAAGAAGAGTGATTTTCTCTGAAAGTACAGCATTTAGAAAGTGAAACAACAACACATTCACTTCACACCGTGAATTGAAGTGTTGGAACAGACTGCTTCTCTTTCAGAGAAACTCATGTGAGTTGCTGGTGAATGCTTGTAAGTAGTTTAAGGCAGTATCAAAGGAAAGTGATTTTCTCTGAAAGTACAGCATTTAGAAAGTGAAGCAACACTCCATTCTCTTTGCACTGTGAATTGAAGTGTTGGAACAGACTGCTTCTCTTTCAGAGAAACGCAAGTTAGTTTTATGTGAATGCTTGTAATTAGCTTAAGGCACTTTCAAAGGAAAGTGATTTTCTCTGAAAGGACAGCATTTAGAAAGTGGAGCAACACTCCATTCATTTCGCACAGTGATTTGAAGTGTTGCAACAGACTGCTTCTCTTTCAGAGAAACGCATGTGAGTTTCTTGTGAACGCTTGTAAGTAACTTAAGGCACATTCAAAGGAAAATGATTTTCTCTGTAACTACAGTATTTAGAAAGTGAAGTAACACTCCATTGACTTCGCACAGTGAATTGAAGTGTTGGAACAGACTGCTTCTCTTTCAGAGAAATGCATGTGAGATGCTTGTGCATGCTTGTAGGTAGCTTAAGGCAGTGTCAAAGGAAAGTGATTTTTTCTGAAAGTACAGCATTTAGAAAGTGAAACAACAACACATTCACTTCACACAGTGAATTGAAGTGTTGGAACAGACTGCTTCTCTTTCAGAAAAACGCATGTGAATTTCTGTTGAATGCTTGTAAGTAGCTTAAGGCACTTTCAAAGAAGAGTGATTTTCTCTGAAAGTACAGCATTTAGAAAGTGAAGCAACCCTCCATTCACTACGCACAGTGAATTGAAGTGTTGGAACAGACTGCTTCTCTTTCAGAGAAACTCAAGTGAGTTGCTGGTGAATGCTTGTAAGTAGATTAAGGCAGTTTCAAAGGAAAGTGATTTTTTCTGAAAGTACAGCATTTAGAAAGTGAAGCAACACTCCATTCACTTCGCACAGTGAATTGAAGTGTTGGAACAGACTGCTTCTCTTTCAGAAAAACGCATGTGAATTTCTGTTGAATGCTTGTAAGTAGCTTAAGGCACTTTCAAAGGAAAGTGATCTTCTCTGAAAGGACAGCATTTAGAAAGTGGAGTAACACTCCATTCACTTCGCACAGTGAATTGAAGTGTTGGAACAGACTGCTTCTCTTTCAGAAAAACGCATGTGAATTTCTGTTGAATGCTTGTAAGTAGCTTAAGGGACTTTCAAAGGAAAGTGATTTTCTCTGAAACTACAGCATTTAGAATGTGAAGGAACACTCTATTCACTTCGCACAGTGAACTGAAGTGTTGGAACAGACTGTTTCTCTTTCAGAGAAACAGATGTGAGTTTCGTGTGAATGCTTGTAAGTTGCTTCAGGCAGTTTCAAAAGAAAGTGATTTTCTCTGAAAGGACAGCATTTAGAAAGTGAAGCAACACTCCATTCACTTTGCACAGTGAATTGAAGTGTTGGAACAGACTGCTTCTCTTTCAGAGAAATGCATGTGAGTTGCTGGTAAATGCATGTGAGTAGCTTAACGCACTTTCAAAGGAAAGTGATTTTCTCTGAAAGTACAGCATTTAGAAAGTGAAACAACAACACATTCACTTCGCACTGTGAATTGAAGTATTGGAACAGACTGCTTCTCTTTCAGAGAAACTCATGTGAGTTGCTGGTGAATGCTTGTAAGTAACTTAAGGTACTTTGAACGGAAAGTGATTTTCTCTGAAAGTATAGCATTTGGAAACTGAAGCATCACTCCATTCACTTCGCACAGTGAATTGAATTGTTGGAACAGACTGCTTCTCTTTCAGAGAAACTCATGTGAGTTGCTGGTGAATGCTTGTAAATAGTTTAAGGCTGTTTCAAAGGAAAGTGATTTTCTTTGAAAGTACAGCATTTAGAAAGTGAAGCAACACTCCATTCACTTTTCACAGTGAATTGAAGTGTTGGAACAGACTGCTTCTCTTTCAGAGAAACTCATGTGAGTTGCTGGTGAATGCTTGTAGGTAGCTTAAGGAACTTTCAAAGGAAAGTGATTTTCCCTGAAAGTACAGCATTTAGAAAAGGAAGCAACACTCCATTCACTTCGCACTGTGAATTGAAGTGTTGGAACAGACTGCTTCTCTTTCAGAGAAACGCATGTGAGTTTCTTGTGAACGCATGTAAGTAGCTTAAGACAGTATCAAAGGAAAGTGATTTTCTCTGAAAGTACAGCATTTAGAAAGTGAAGTAACACTCCAGTCACTTCGCACAGTAAATTGAAGTGTTGGAACAGACTGTTTCTCTTTCAGAGAAACTCATGTGAGTTGCTGGTGAATGCTTGTAAGTAGATTAAGGCAGTTTCAAAGGAAAGTGATTTTCTTTGAAAGTACAGCATTTAGAAAGTGAAGCAACACTCCATTCACTTCACACAGTGAGTTGAAGTATGGAACAGACTGCTTCTCTTTCAGAGAAACGCAAGTTAGTTTCATGTGAATGCTTGTAATTAGCTTAAGGCACTTACAAAGGAAAGTGATTTTCTCTGAAAGGACAGCATTTAGAAAGTGGAGCAACACTCCATTCATTTCGCACAGTGATTTGAAGTGTTGCAACAGACTGTTTCTCTTTCAGAGAAGCAGATGTCAGTTTCTTGTGAATGCTTGTAAGTAGCTTAAGGCAGTTTCAAAAGAAGGTGATTTTCTCTAAAAGGAGAGCATTTAGAAAGTGAAGCAACACTCCATTCACTTCGCCCAGTGAATTGAAGTTTTGGAAGAGACTGCTTCTCTTTCAGAGAAATGCATGTGAGTTGCTGATAAATGCTTGTAAGTAGCTTAAGGGACTTTCAAAGGAAAGTGATTTTCTCTGAAACTACAGCATTTAGAATGTGATGGAACACTCTATTCACTTCGCACAGTGAATTGAAGTGTTGGAACAGACTGTTTCTCTTTCAGAGAAACAGATGTGAGTTTTGTGTGAATGCTTGAAAGTTGCTTCAGGCAGTTTCAAAAGAAAGTGATTTTCTCTGAAAGGACAGCATTTAGAAAGTGAAGCAACACTCCATTCACTTCGCACAGTGAATTGAAGTGTTGGAACAGACTGCTTGTCTTTCAGAGAAATGCATGTGTGTTGCTGGTGAAAGCTTGTAAGTAGCTTAAGGCACTTTCAAAGGAAAGTGTTTTTCTCCGTATCTACAGCATTTAGAAAGTGAAGTAAGACCCCATTCACTTTGGACAATGAATTGTAGTGTTGGAACAGACTGCTTCCCTTTAGGAGAAACTCATGTGACTTGCTGGTGAATGCTTGTAATTAGCGTAAGGCACTTTCAAAGGAAAGTGATTTTCTCTGAAAGTACAGCAATTAGAAAGTGAATAAACCCTCCATTCACTTCGCACCGTGAATTGAAATGTTGGAACAGACTGCTTCTCTTTCAGAGAAACTCATGTGAGTTGCTGGTGAATGCTTGTAAGTAGCTTAAGGCACTTTCAAAAGAAAGTGATTTTCTCTGAAAGTACAGCATTGAGAAAGTAAAGCAAAACTCCATTCACTTCGCACAGTGAATTGAAGTGTTGGAACAGACTGCTTCTCTTTCAGAGAAATGCATGTGAGTTGCTGGTGAATGCATGCCAGTATCTTAAGGAACTTTCAAACAAAAGTGATTTTCTCTGAAAGGACAGCATTTAGAAAGTGAAGCAACACTCCATTCACTTCGCATAATGAATTGAAGTGTTGGAACAGACTGCTTCTCTTTCAGAGAAATGCATGCGAGTTGCTGGTAAATGCATGTGAGTAGCTTAAGGCAGTTTCAAAGGAAAGTGATTTTCTCTGAAAGTACAGCTTTTAGAAAGTGAAACAACAACACATTCACTTCGCACAGTGAATTGAAGTATTGGAACAGACTGCTTCTCTTTCAGAGAAACTCATATGAGTTGCTGGTGAATGCTTGTAAGTAACTTTAGGTACTTTGAAAGGAAAGTGATTTTCTCTGAAAGTATAGCATTTAGAAAGTGAAGCATCACTCCATTCACTTCTCACAGTGAATTGAATTGTTGGAACAAACTGCTTCTCTTTCAGAGAAACTTATGTGAGTTGCTGGTGAATTTTTGTAAGTAGCTTATGGCACTTTCAAAGGAAAGTGATTTTCTCTGAAAGGACAGCATTTAGAATGTGAAGCATCACTCCATTCACTTTGTACAGTGAATTGAAGTGTTGGAACAGACGGCTTCTCTTTCAGAGAAATGAATGAGAGTTTATTGTGATTGCTTCCAATTAGCTTAAGGCACTTTCAAAAGAAAGTGATTTTCTCTGAAAGTACAGAATTTAGAAAGTGAAGCAACACTCCATTCTCTTCGCACAGTGAATTGAAATGTTGGGACAGACTTCTTCTCTTTCAGAGAAACGCATTTGAGTGTCTTGTGAATGCTTCCAAATAGCTTAAGGCACTTTCAAAAGAAAGTGATTTTCTCTGAAAGTACAGAATTTAGAAAGTGAAGCAACACTCCATTCACTTTGCACAGTGAATTGAAGTGTTGGAACAGACTGCCTCTCTTTCAGAGAAACTCATGTGAGTTGCTGGTGAATGCTTGTAATTAGCATAAGGCACTTTCAAGGGAAAGTGATTTTCTCTGAAAGTACAGCATTTAGATAGTATATAAACACTCCATTCACTTCGCACAGTGAATTGAAATGTTGCAACAGACTGCTTCTCTTTCAGAGAAACTCATGTGATTTGCTGGTGAATGCTTGTAATTAGCTTAAGGGAGTTTCAAAGTAAAGTGATTTTCTCTGAAAGGACAGCATTTAGAAATTGAAGCAACACTCCATTCACTTCGCAGAGTGAATTGAAGTGTTGGAACAGACTGCCTCTCTTTCATAGAAACTCATGAGAGTTGCTGGTTAATGCTTGTAAGTAGCTTAAGGCACTTTCAAAAGAAAGTGATTTTCTCTGATAGTACAGCATTTAGAAAGTGAAGCAACACTCGATTCACTTCCCACAGTGAATTGAAGTGTTGGAACAGACTGATTATCTTTCAGAGAAACTCATGTGAGTTGCTGGTGAATGCTTGTAAGTAGCTTAAGGCACTTTCAAAGGAAAGTGATTATCGCTGTATGTACAGCATTTAGAAAGTTAAACAACACTCCATTCACTTTGCACAGTGAATTGAAGTGTTGGAACAGACTACTTCTCTTTCAGAGAAACGCATGTGAAATGAAGGTGAATGCTTGTAAGTAGCTTAAAGCACTTTCAAAGGAAAGTGATTATCTCTGTAACTACAGCATTTAGAAAGTGAAGCAACTCTCCATTCACTTCAGACAGTGAATTGAAGTGTTGGAACAGACTGCCTCTCTTTCAGAGAAACTCATGGGATTTGCTGGTGAATGTTTGTAAGAACCTTAAGGCACTTTCAAAGAAAGTGATTTTCTCTGAAAGTACAGCATAGAAAGTGAAGTAACACTCTATTCACTTCACACAGTGAATTGAAGTGTTGGAACAGACAGCTTCTCTTTCAGAGAAACTCATGTGAGTTGCTCTTGAATGCTTGTAAGTAGCTTAAGGCACTTTCAAATATAATTGATTATCTCAGTAACTACAGCATTTAGAAAGTGAAGCAACACGCCATTCACTTCGCACAGTGAATTGAAGTGTTGGAACAGACTGCTTCTCTTTCAGAGAAACTCATGTGAGTTGCTGGTGAATGCTTGTAAGTAACTTTAGGTACTTTGAAAGTAAAGTGATTTTCTCTGAAAGTATAGCATTTAGAAAGTGAAGCATCACTCCATTCACTTCGCACAGTGAATTGAATTGTTGGAACAGACTGCTTCTCTTTCAGAGAAATTATGTGAGTTGCTTGTGAATGCTTGTAAGTAGCTTAAGGCACTTTCAAAGGAAAGTGATTTTCTCTGAAAGTATAGCATTTAGAAAGTGAAGCATCACTCCATTCACTTCGCACAGTGAATTGAAATGTTGGGACAGACTTCTTCTCTTTCAGAGAAACGCATTTGAGTTTCTTGTGAATGCTTCCAATTAGCTTAAGGCACTTTCAAAAGAAAGTGATTTTCTCTGAAAGTACAGAATTTAGAAAGTGAAGCAACACTCCATTCACTTCGCACAGTGAATTGAATTGTTGGAACAGACTGCTTGTCTTTCACAGAAATGCATGTGTGTTGCTGGTGAAAGCTTGTAAGTAGCTTAAGGCACTTTCAAAGGATAGTGTTTTTCTCTGTAACCACAGCATTTAGAAAGTGAAGTAAGACTCCATTCACTTTGGACAATGAATTGTAGTGTTGGAACTGACTGCTTCCCTTTAGGAGAAACTCATGTGAGTTGCTGGTGAATGCTTGTAATTAGCATAAGGCACTTTCAAAGAAAGTGATTTTCTCTGAAAGTACAGCATTTAGATAGTATATAAACACTCCATTCACTTCGCACAGTGAATTGAAATGTTGCAACAGACTGCTTCTCTTTCAGAGAAACTCATGTGAGTTGCTGGTGAATGCTTTTAATTAGCTTAAGGGAGTTTCAAAGTAAAGTGATTTTCTCTGAAAGGACAGCATTTAGAAAGTGAAGCAACACTCCATTCTCTTCGCAGAGTGAATTGAAGTGTTGGAACAGACTGCCTCTCTTTCAGAGAAACTCATGTGAGTTGCTGATGAATGCTTGTAAGTAGCTTAAGGCACTTTCAAAGGAAAGTGATTTTCTCTGAAAATACAGCATTTAGAAAGTGAAACAACACTCGATTCACTTCCCACAGTGAATTGAAGTGTTGGAACAGACTGCTTCTCTTTCAGAGAAACTCATGTGAGTTGCTGGTGAATGCTTGTAAGTAGCTTATGGCACTTTCAAAGGAAAGTGATTATCGCTGTATGTACAGCATTTAGAAAGTTAAACAACACTCCATTCACTTTGCACAGTGAATTGAAGTGTTGGAACAGACTACTTCTCTTTCAGAGAAACGCATGTGAAATGAAGGTGAATGCTTGTAAATAGCTTAAAGCACTTTCAAAGGAAAGTGATTATCTCTGTAACTACAGCATTTAGAAAGTGAAGCAACTCTCCATTCACTTCAGACAGTGAAATGAAGTGTTGGAACAGACTGCCTCTCTTTCAGAGAAACTCATGGGATTTGCTGGTGAATGTTTGTAAGAACCTTAAGGCACTTTCAAAGAAAGTGATTTTCTCTGAAAGTACAGCATTTAGAAAGTGAAGTAACACTCTATTCACTTCATACAGTGAATTGAAGTGTTGGAACAGACAGCTTCTCTTTGGGAGAAACTCATGTGAGTTGCTGGTGAATGCTTGTAAGTAGCTTAAGGCACTTTCAACGATAAGTGATTATCTCAGTAACTACAGCATTTAGAAAGAGAGGTAACACTCCATTCACTTCGCACAGTGAATTGAAGTGTTGGAACAGACTGCTTCTCTTTCAGAGAAATGCATATGAGTTCCTGTTGAATGCTTGTAAGTAGCTTAAGGCAGTTTCAAAGGAAAGTGATTTTCTCTGAAAATACAGCATTTTGAAAGTGAAGCAACACTCCACTCACTTCGAACAGTGAATCGAAGTGTTGGAACAGACTGCTTCTCTTTCAGAGAAATGCATGTAAGTTGCTGGTGAATGCTTGTAAGTAGCTTAAGGCAGTTTCAAAGGACAGTGATTTTCTTTGAAAGTACAGCATTTAGAAAGTGAAGCAACACTCCATTCACTTCGCACATTGAATTGAAATGTTGGAACAGACTGCTTCTCTTTCAGAGTAATGCATGAGAGTTTTTGGTGAATGCTTGTAAGTAGCTTAAGGCACTATCAAAGAAGAGTGATTTTCTCTGAAAGTACAGCATTTAGAAAGTGAAACAACAACACATTCACTTCGCCCAGTGAATTGAAGTGTTGGAACAGACTGCTTCTCTTTCAGAGAAACTCATGTGAGTTGCTGGTGAATGCTTGTAAGTAGCTTAAAGTACTTTGAAAGGAAAGTTATTTTCTCTCAAAGTACAGCATTTAGAATGTAACGAAACACTCCATTCACTTCACACAGTGAATTGAAGTGTTGGAACAGACTGCTTCTCTTTCAGAGAAACTCATGTGAGTTCCTGGTTAATGCTTGTAAGTAGCTTTAGGCACTTTCAAAGGAAAGTGATTTTCTCTGAAAGTACATCATTTAGAAAGTGAAGCAACACTCCATTCACTTCGCACAGTGAATTGAAGTGTTGGAACAGATTGCTTCTCTTTCACAGAAATGCATGTGAGTTACTGGTGAATGCTTGTAAGTAGCTTAAGGCAGTTTCAAAGGAAAGTGATTTTCTCTGAAAATACAGCATTTTGAAAGTGAAGCAACCCTCCATTCACATCGCACAGTGAATTGAAGTGTTGGAACAGACTGCATCTCTTTCAGAAAAATGATTCTGAGTTGCTCGTGAATGCTTGTAAGTAGCTTAAGGCACTTATAAAGGAAAGTGATTGTCTCTGAAAGTACAGCATTTAGAAAGTGAAGCAACACTCCATTCACTTCGCACAGTTAATTAAAGTGTTGGAACAGACTGCTTCTCTTTCAGAAAAATGATTCTGAGTTGCTCGTGAATGCTTGTAAGTAGCTTAAGGCACTTTCAAAGGAAAGTGATTTTCTCTGAAAGTACAGCATTTAGAAAGTGAAACAACTCTCCATTCCCTTCGCACAGTGAATTGAAGTGTGGAACAGACTGCTTCTCTTTCAGAGAAATGTATGTGAGTTGCTGATGAATGCTTGCAAGTAGCTTAAGGCAGTTTCAAAGGAAAGTGATTTTCTCTGAAAGTACAGCATTTAGAAAGTGAAGCAACACTCCATTCACTTCACACAGTGAATTGAAGTGTGGAACAGACTGCTTCTCTTTCAGAGAAATGTATGTGAGTTGCTGGTGAATGCTTGTAAGTAGCTTAAGGCAGTTTCAAAGGAAAGTGGTTTTCTCTGAAAGTACAGCATTTAGAAAGTGAAACAACAACACATTCACTTCGCACAGTGAATTGAAGTGTTGGAACAGACTGCTTATCTTTCAGAGAAACTCATGTGAGTTGCTGGTGAATACTTGTAAGTAGCTTAAGGCACTTTCATAGGAAAGTGATTTTCTCTGAAATTACAGCATTTAGAACGTGAAGCAACACTCCATTCACTTCGCACAGTGAATTGAAGTGTTTGAACAGACTGCTTCTCTTTCAGAGAAACTCATGTGAGTTGCTGGTGAATACTTGTAAGTAGCTTAAGGCACTTTCATAGGAAAGTGATTTTCTCTGAAATTACAGCATTTAGAAAGTGAAGTAACACTCCAGTCACTTCGCACAATGAATTGAAGTGTTGGAACAGACTGCCTCACTTTCAGAGAAACGCATGTGAGATGCTGGTGAATGCTTGTAAGTAGCTTAAGGCAGTTTCAAAGGACAGTGATTTTCTCTGAAAGTACAGCATTTAGAAAGTGAATAAACACTCCATTCACTTCGCACCGTGAATTGAAATGTTGCAACAGACTGCTTCTCTTTCAGAGAAACTCATGTGAGCTGCTGGTGAATGCTTGTAAGTAGCTTAAGGCACTTTCAAAGGAAAGTGATTTTCTCTGAAAGTACAGCATTTAGAAAGAGAAGCAACACTCCATTCACTTCGCACAGTGAATTGAAGTGTTGGAACAGACTGCTTCTCTTTCAGAGAAATGCATGTGAGTTGCTGGTGAATGCATGCAAGTATCTTAAGGAACTTTCAAACGAAAGTGATTTTCTCTGAAAGGACAGCATTTAGAAAGTGAAGCAACACTCCATTCACTTCGCATAGTGAATTGAAGTGTTGGAACAGACTGCTTCTCTTTCAGAGAAATGCATGTGAGTTGCTGGTAAATGCATGTGAGTAGCTTAAGGCAGTTTCAAAGGAAAGTGATTTTCTCTGAAAATACAGCATTTTGAAAGTGAAGCAACCCTCCATTCACTTCGCACAGTGAATTGAAGTGTTGGAACAGACTGCATCTCTTTCAGAAAAATGATTCTGAGTTGCTCGTGAATGCTTGTAAGTAGCTTAAGGCACTTATAAAGGAAAGTGATTGTCTCTGAAAGTACAGCATTTAGAAAGTGAAGCAACACTCCATTCACTTCGCACAGTTAATTAAAGTGTTGGAACAGACTGCTTCTCTTTCAGAAAAATGATTCTGAGTTGCTCGTGAATGCTTGTAAGTAGCTTAAGGCACTTTCAAAGGAAAGTGATTTTCTCTGAAAGTACAGCATTTAGAAAGTGAAACAACTCTCCATTCCCTTCGCACAGTGAATTGAAGTGTGGAACAGACTGCTTCTCTTTCAGAGAAATGTATGTGAGTTGCTGATGAATGCTTGCAAGTAGCTTAAGGCAGTTTCAAAGGAAAGTGATTTTCTCTGAAAGTACAGCATTTAGAAAGTGAAGCAACACTCCATTCACTTCACACAGTGAATTGAAGTGTGGAACAGACTGCTTCTCTTTCAGAGAAATGTATGTGAGTTGCTGGTGAATGCTTGTAAGTAGCTTAAGGCAGTTTCAAAGGAAAGTGGTTTTCTCTGAAAGTACAGCATTTAGAAAGTGAAACAACAACACATTCACTTCGCACAGTGAATTGAAGTGTTGGAACAGACTGCTTATCTTTCAGAGAAACTCATGTGAGTTGCTGGTGAATACTTGTAAGTAGCTTAAGGCACTTTCATAGGAAAGTGATTTTCTCTGAAATTACAGCATTTAGAACGTGAAGCAACACTCCATTCACTTCGCACAGTGAATTGAAGTGTTTGAACAGACTGCTTCTCTTTCAGAGAAACTCATGTGAGTTGCTGGTGAATACTTGTAAGTAGCTTAAGGCACTTTCATAGGAAAGTGATTTTCTCTGAAATTACAGCATTTAGAAAGTGAAGTAACACTCCAGTCACTTCGCACAATGAATTGAAGTGTTGGAACAGACTGCCTCACTTTCAGAGAAACGCATGTGAGATGCTGGTGAATGCTTGTAAGTAGCTTAAGGCAGTTTCAAAGGACAGTGATTTTCTCTGAAAGTACAGCATTTAGAAAGTGAATAAACACTCCATTCACTTCGCACCGTGAATTGAAATGTTGCAACAGACTGCTTCTCTTTCAGAGAAACTCATGTGAGCTGCTGGTGAATGCTTCTAAGTAGCTTAAGGCACTTTCAAAGGAAAGTGATTTTCTCTGAAAGTACAGCATTTAGAAAGAGAAGCAACACTCCATTCACTTCGCACAGTGAATTGAAGTGTTGGAACAGACTGCTTCTCTTTCAGAGAAATGCATGTGAGTTGCTGGTGAATGCATGCAAGTATCTTAAGGAACTTTCAAACGAAAGTGATTTTCTCTGAAAGGACAGCATTTAGAAAGTGAAGCAACACTCCATTCACTTCGCATAGTGAATTGAAGTGTTGGAACAGACTGCTTCTCTTTCAGAGAAATGCATGTGAGTTGCTGGTAAATGCATGTGAGTAGCTTAAGGCAGTTTCAAAGGAAAGTGATTTTCTCTGAAAGTACAGCTTTTAGAAAGTGAAACAACAACACATTCACTTCGCACAGTGAATTGAAGTATTGGAACAGACTGCTTCTCTTTCAGAGAAACTCATGTGAGTTGCTGGTGAATGCTTGTAAGTAACTTTAGGTACTTTGAAAGGAAAGTGATTTTCTCTGAAAGTATAGCATTTAGAAAGTGAAGCATCACTCCATTCACTTCGCACAGTGAATTGAATTGTTGGAACAGACTGCTTCTCTTTCAGAGAAATTATGTGAGTTGCTGGTGAATGCTTGTAAGTAGCTTAAGGCACTTTCAAAGGAAAGTGATTTTCTCTGAAAGTATAGCATTTAGAAAGTGAAGCATCACTCCATTCACTTCGCACAGTGAATTGAAATGTTGGGACAGACTTCTTCTCTTTCAGAGAAACGCATTTGAGTTTCTTGTGAATACTTCCAATTAGCTTAAGGCACTTTCAAAAGAAAGTGATTTTCTCTGAAAGTACAGAATTTAGAAAGTGAAGCAACACTCCATTCACTTCGCACAGTGAATTGAATTGTTGGAACAGACTGCTTGTCTTTCAGAGAAATGCATGTGAGTTGCTGGTGAATGCTTGTAAGTAGCTTAATGTACTTTGAAAGGAAAGAGATTTTCTCTGAAAGTACAGCATTTAGAAAGTGACACAACACTCCATTCACTTCACAGAATGAATTGAAGTGTTGTAATAGACTGCTTCTCTTTCATAGAAACGCATGTGAGTTTCTGGTGAATGCTTGTAAGTAGCTTAAGGCAGTTTCAAAGGAAAGTGATTACCTCTGTAACAACAGCATTTAGAAAGTGAGGCAACACTCTAATCACTTTGCTCAGTAAATTAAAGTGTTGGAACTGACTGCTTTTCTTCAGAGAAATGCATGTGAGTTTCTTGTGAATGCTTGTAATTAGAGTAAGGCACTCTAAAAGGAAAACGATTTTCTCTGAACGTAGAGCATTTAAAAAGTGAAGCAACACTGCATTCACTTCGCACAGTGAATTGAAGTGTTCGAACAGACTGCTTCTCTTTCAGAGAAATAATTGTGATTTGCTGGTGAATGCTTATAAGTAGCTTAAGGCACTTTAAAGGAAAGTGATTTTCTCAGAAAGTACAGCATTTAGAAAGTGAAGAAACACTCCATTCACTTCGCACAGTGAATTGAAGTGTTGTAACAGACAGCTTTTCCTTCAGAGAAACTCATGTGAGTTGCTGGTGAATGCTTGTAAGTAGCTTAAGGCACTTTAAAAGAAAGTGATTTTCTCTGAAAGTACAGCATTTAGAAAGTGAAGCAACACTCCACTCACTTTTCACAGTGAATTGAAGTGTTGGAACAGACTGCTTCTCTTTCATAGAAATGCATGTGGTTTGCTGGTGAATGCTTGCATGTAACTTAAGGCAGTTTCAAAGATAGTGATTATCTCTGTAACTACAGCATTTCAAAAGTGAAACTCCACTCCATTCACTTCGCAGAGTGAATTGAAATGTTGGAACAGACTGCTAATCTTTCAGAGAAACTCATGTGAGTTGCTGGTGAATGTTTGTAAGTAGCTTAAGGCAGTTTCAAAGGAAAGTGATTTTCTCTGAAAGTACAGCATTTAGAAAGTGAAGCAACCCACCTTACACTTCGCACAGTGAATTGAAGTGTTGGAACAGACTGCTTCTCTTTCAGAGAAATGCATGTGAGTTTCTTGTGAATGCTTATAATTATCTTAAGGCACTTTCAAAGAAAGTGATTTTCTCTGAAATTACAGCATTTAGAAAGTGAAGCAACACTCCATTCACTTCGCACAGTGAATTGAAGTGTTGGAACAGACTGCTTCTCTTTCAGGGAAATGCATGTGAGTTCCTGTTGAATGCTTGTAAGTAGCTTAAGGCAGTTTCAAAGGAAAGTGATTTTCTCTGAAAGTACAGCATTTTGAAAGTGAAGCAACACTCCACTCACTTCGAACAGTGAATTGAAGTGTTGGAACAGACTGCTTCTCTTTCAGAGAAATGCATGTGAGTTGCTGGTGAATGCTTGTAAGTAGCTTAAGGCAGTTTCAAAGGACAGTGATTTTCTTTGAAAGTACAGCATTTAGAAAGTGAAGCAACACTCCATTCACTTCGCACAGTGAATTGAAGTGTTGGAACAGACTGCTTCTCTTTCAGAGTAATGCATGAGAGTTTTTTTTAATGCTTGTAAGTAGCTTAAGGCACTTTCAAAGAAGAGTGATTTTCTCTGAAAGTACAGCATTTAGAAAGTGAAACAACAACACATTCACTTCGCCCAGTGAATTGAAGTGTTGGAAGAGACTGCTTCTCTTTCAGAGAAACTCATGTGAGTTGCTGGTGAATGCTTGTAAGTAGCTTAAGGTACTTTGAAAGGAAAGTGATTTTCTCTCAAAGTACAGCATTTAGAAAGTGAAGCAACCCTCCACTCACTTTTCACAGTGAATTGAAGTGTTGGAACAGACTGCTTCTCTTTCAGAGAAACTCATGTGAGTTGCTGATGAATGCTTGTAAGTAGCTTAAGGCAGTTTCAAAGGAAAGTGATTTTCTCTGAAAGTACAAAAGTTAGAAAGTGAATCAACATTCCATTCACTTCACACAGTGAATTGAAGTGTTGGACCAGACTACTTCTCTTTCAGAGAAACGATGTGAGTTTCTTGTGAATGCTTGTAAGTAGCTTCAGGCAGTTTCAAAGGAAAGTGATTTTCTCTGAAAGTACAGCATTTAGAAAGTGAAGTAACACTCCATTCACTTTGCACAGTGAATTGAAGTGTTGGAACAGACTGCTTCTCTTTCAGAGAAACGCATGTGAGTTTCTTGTGAATGCTTGTAAGTAACTTAAGGCACATTCAAAGGAAAGTGGTTTTCTCTGTAACTACAGCATTTAGAAAGTGAAGTAACACTCCATTGACTTCTCACAGTGAATTGAAGTGTTGGAACAGACTGCTTCTCTTACAGAGAAATGCTTGTGAGATGCTGTTGAATGCTTGTAGGTAGCTTAAGGCAGTGTCAAAGGAAAGTGATTTTTTCTGAAAGTACAGCATTTAAAAAGTGAATCGACACTCCATTCACTTTGCACAGTGAATTGAAGTGTGGGAACAGCCTGCTTTTCTTTCAGAGAAATCATGAGAGTTGCTTGTGAATGTTTGTAAGTAGCTTAAGGCACTTTCAAAGGAAAGTGCGTTTCTCTGAAAGCACAGCATTTAGAAAGTGAAGCAACACTCCATTCACTTCGCACAGTGAATTGAAGTATTGGAACAGATTGCTTCTCTTTCACAGAAATGCATGTGAGTTGCTGGTGAATGCTTGTAAGTAGCTAAAGGCAGTTTCAAAGGAAAGTGATTTTCTCTGAAAGTACAGCATTTTGAAAGTGAAGCAACACTCCATTCACTTCGCACAGTGAATTGAAGTGTTGGAACAGACTGCTTCTTCTCAGAGAAACTCATGTGAGTTGCTAGTGAATGTTTTTAAGTAGCTTAAGGCACTTTCAAAGGAAAGTGATTATCTCTGTAACTACAGCATTTAGAAAGTGAAGCAACACTCCTTTCAGTTCGCAGAGTGAATTGAAGTGTTGGAACAGACTGCTAATCTTTCAGAGAAACTCATGTGATTTGCTGGTGAATGCTTGTAAGTAGCTTAAGGCACTTTCAAAGGAAAGTGATTTTCTTTGAAACTACAGCATTTAGAAAGTGAAGCAACACTCCATTCACTTCGCCCAGTGAATTGAAGTGTTGGAACAGACTGCTTCTCTTTCAGTGAAATGCATGTGATTTGCTCGTGAATGCTTGTACGTAGCTTAAGGCACTTCCAAAGGAAAGAGATTTTCTCTGAAAGTACAGCATTTAGAAAGTGAAGCAACACTCCATTCACTTCGCACAGTGAATTGAAGTGTTGGAACAGACTGCGTCTCTTTCAGAAAAATGCATGTTAGTTTCTTGTGAATACTTGTAAGTAGTTTAAGGCAGTTTCAAAGGAAAGTGATTTTCTCTGAAAGTACAGCATTTAGAAAGTGAAGCAACCCACCTTTCACTTCGCACAGTGAATTGAAGTGTTGGAACATACTGCTTCTCTTTCAGAGAAATGCATGTGAGTTTCTTGTGAATGCTTATAATTATCTTAAGGCACTTTCAAAGAAAGTGATTTTCTCTGAAATTACAGCATTTAGAAAGTGAAGCAACACTCCATTCACTTCGCACAGTGAATTGAAGTGTTGGAACAGACTGCTTCTCTTTCAGAGAAATGCATGTGAGTTCCTGTTGAATGCTTGTAAGTAGCTTAAGGCAGTTTCAAAGGAAAGTGATTTTCTCTAAAAGTACAGCATTTTGAAAGTGAAGCAACACTCCACTCACTTCGAACAGTGAATTGAAGTGTTGGAACAGACTGCTTCTCTTTCAGAGAAATGCATGTGAGTTGCTGGTGAATGCTTGTAAGTAGCTTAAGGCAGTTTCAAAGGACAGTGATTTTCTTTGAAAGTACAGCATTTAGAAAGTGAAGCAACACTCCATTCACTTCGCACAGTGAATTGAAGTGTTGGAACAGACTGCTGCTCTTTCAGAGTAATGCATGAGAGTTTTTTTTAATGCTTGGAAGTAGCTTAAGGCACTTTCAAAGAAGAGTGATTTTCTCTGAAAGTACAGCATTTAGAAAGTGAAAGAACAACACATTCACTTCGCCCAGTGAATTGAAGTGTTGGAACAGACTGCTTCTCTTTCAGAGAAACTCATGTGAGTTGCTGGTGAATGCTTGTAAGTAGCTTAAGGTAATTTGATAGGAAAGTGATTTTCTCTCAAAGTACAGCATTTAGAATGTAACGAAACACTCCATTCACTTCACACAGTGAATTGAAGTGTTGGAACAGACTGCTTCTCTTTCAGAGAAACTCATGTGAGTTGCTAGTGAATGCTTGTAAGTAGCTTAAGGCAGTTCCAAAGGAAAGTGATTTTCTCTGAAAATACAGCATTTAGAAAGTGAAGTAACACTCCAGTCACTTCGCACAGTGAATTGAAGTGTTGGAACAGACTGCCTCTCTTTCATAGAAACTCATGTGAGTTGCTGGTTAATGCTTGTAAGTAGCTTAAGGCGCTTTCAAAGGAAAGTGCTTTTCTCTGAAAGTACATCATTTACAAAGTGAAGCAACACTCCATTCAATTCGCACAGTGAATTGAAGTGTTGGAACAGATTACTTCTCTTTCACAGAAATGCATGTGAGTTACTGGTGAATGCTTGTAAGTAGCTTAAGGCAGTTTCAAAGGAAAGTGATTTTCTCTGAAAATACAGCATTTTGAAAGTGAAGCAACCCTCCATTCACTTCGCACAGTGAATTGAAGTGTTGGAACAGACTGCTTCTATTTCAGATAAACTCATGTGAGTTGCTGGTTAATGCTTGTAAGTAGCTTAAGGCAGTTTCAAAGGAAAGTGATTTTCTCTGAAAATACAGCATTTAGAAAGTGAAGCAACACTCCATTCTCTTCGCATAGTGAATTGAAGTTTTGGAACAGACTGCTTCTCTTTCAGATAAACTCATGTGAGTTGCTGGTGAATGTTTGGAAGTAGCTTAAGGCACTTTCAAAGGAAAGTGATTATCTCTGTAACTACAGCATTTAGAAAGTGAAGCAACACTCCATACAGTTCGCACAGGGAATTGAAGTGTTGGAACAGACTGCTTCACTTTCAGAGAATCTCATGTGAGGTGCTGATGAATGCTTGTAAGTAGCTTAAGGCACTTTCAATGGAAAGTGCTTTTCTCTGAATGTACAGCATTTAGAAAGTGAAGCAACACTCCATTCACTTCGCACGGTGAATTGAAGTGTTGGAGCAGACTGCTTCTCTTTCAGAGAAACTCATGTGAGTTGCTGATGAATGCTTGTAAGTAGCTTAAGGCAGTTTCAAAGGAAAGTGATTTTCTCTGAAAGTGCAGCATTTAGAAACTGAAGCAACACTCCATTCACTTCACACAGTGAATTGAAGTGTGGAGCAGACTGCTTCTCTTTCAGAGAAATGTATGTGAGTTGCTGGTGAATGCTTGTAAGTAGCTTAAGGCAGTTTCAAAGGAAAGTGGTTTTCTCTGAAAGTACAGCATTTAGAAAGTGAAACAACAACACATTCACTTCGCACAGTGAATTGAAGTGTTGGAACAGACTGCTTATCTTTCAGAGAAACTCATGTGAGTTGCTGGTGAATACTTGTAAGTAGCTTAAGGCACTTTCATAGGAAAGTGATTTTCTCTGAAATTACAGCATTTAGAAAGTGAAGCAACACTCCATTCACTTCGCACAGTGAAATGAAGTGTTGGAACCGACTGCTTCTCTTTCAGAGAAACGCATGTGAGTTTCTTGTGAATGCTTGTAAGTTGCTTAAGGCAGTATCAAAGGAAAATGATTTTCTCTGAAAGTACATCATTTAAAAAGTGAAGTAACACTCCAGTCACTTCGCACAGTGAATTGAAGTGTTGGAACAGACTGCCTCACTTTCAGAGAAATGCATGTGAGATGCTGGTGAATGCTTGTAAGTAGCTTAAGGCAGTTTCAAAGTACAGTGATTTTCATTGAAAGTACAGCATTTAGAAAGTGAAGCAACACTCCATTCACCTCGCACATTGAATTGAAGTGTTGGAACAGACTCCTTCTCTTTCAGAGAAACTCATGTGAGTTGCTGGTCAATGCTTGTAAGTAGCTCAAGGCAGTTTCAATGGAAAGTGATTTTCTCTTAAAGTACAGCATTTAGAAAGTGAGGCAACACTCCATTCACTTTGCGCAGTGAATTGAAGTGTTGGAACAGACAGCCTCTCTTTCAGAGAAACTCATGTGAGTTGCTTGTGAATACTTATAAGTAGCTTAAAGCACTTTCAAAGAACGCGATTTTCTCTGAAAGTACAGCATGTAGAAAGTGAAGTAACACTCCATTCACTTTGCACAGTGAATTGAAGTGTTGGAACAGACTGCTTCTCTTTCAGAGAAACGCATGTGAGTTTCTTGTGAATGCTTGTAAGTAACTTAAGGCACATTCAAAGGAAAGTGGTTTTCTCTGTAACTACAGCATTTAGAAAGTGAAGTAACACTCCATTGAGTTCTCACAGTGAATTGAAGTGTTGGAACAGACTGCTTCTCTTTCAGAGAAATGCTTGTGAGATGCTGTTGAATGCTTGTAGGTAGCTTAAGGCAGTGTCAAAGGAAAGTGATTTTTTCTGAAAGTACAGCATTTAAAAAGTGAATCAACACTCCATTCACTTTGCACAGTGAATTGAAGTGTGGGAACAGCCTGCTTTTCTTTCAGAGAAACTCATGAGAGTTGCTTGTGAATGCTTGTAAGTAGCTTAAGGCACTTTCAAAGGAAAGTGCATTTCCCTGAAAGCACAGCATTTAGAAAGTGAAGCAACACTCCATTCACTTCGCACAGTGAATTGAAGTGTTGGAACAGATTGCTTCTCTTTCAGAGAAATGCATGTGAGTTACTGGTGAATGCTTGTAAGTAGCTTAAGGCAGTTTCAAAGGAAAGTGATTTTCTCTGAAAGTGCAGCATTTAGAAAGTGAAGCAACACTCCATTCACTTCGCACAGTGAATTGAAGTGTTGGAACAGACTGCTTCTTCTCAGAGAAACTCATGTGAGTTGCTAGTGAATGTTTGTAAGTAGCTTAAGGCACTTTCAAAGGAAAGTGATTATCTCTGTAACTACAGCATTTAGAAAGTGAAGCAACACTCCTTTCAGTTCGCAGAGTGAATTGAAGTGTTGGAACAGACTGCTAATCTTTCAGAGAAACTCATGTGATTTGCTGGTGAATGCTTGTAAGTAGCTTAAGGCACTTTCAAAGGAAAGTGATTTTCTTTGAAACTACAGCATTTAGAAAGTGAAGCAACACTCCATTCACTTCGCCCAGTGAATTGAAGTGTTGGAACAGACTGCTTCTCTTTCAGAGAAATACATGTGATTTGCTCGTGAATGCTTGTACGTAGCTTAAGGCACTTCCAAAGGAAAGAGATTTTCTCTGAAAGTACAGCATTTAGAAAGTGAAGCAACACTCCATTCACTTCGCACAGTGAATTGAAGTGTTGGAACAGACTGCTTCTCTTTCAGAGTAATGCATGAGAGTTTTTTTTTAATGCTTGTAAGTAGCTTAAGGCACTTTCAAAGACGAGTGATTTTCTCTGAAAGTACAGCATTTAGAAAGTGAAACAACAACACATTCACTTCGCCCAGTGAATTGAAGTGTTGGAAGAGACTGCTTTTCTTTCAGAGAAACTCATGTGAGTTGCTGGTGAATGCTTGTAAGTAGCTTAAGGTACTTTGAAAGGAAAGTGATTTTCTCTCAAAGTACAGCATTTAGAAAGTGAAGCAACCCTCCACTCACTTTTCACAGTGAATTGAAGTGTTGGAACAGACTGCCTCTCTTTCAGAGAAACTCATGTGAGTTGCTGGTGAATAATTATAAGTATCTTAAAGCACTTTCAAAGAACGCGATTTTCTCTGAAAGTACAGCATGTAGAAAGTGAAGCAACACTCCATTCACTTCGCCCAGTGAATTGAAGTGTTGGAACAGACTGCTTCTCTTTCAGAGAAACTCATGTGAGTTGCTGATGAATGCTTGTAAGTAGCTTAAGGCAGTTTCAAAGGAAAGTGATTTTCTCTGAAAGTACAAAAGTTAGAAAGTGAATCAACATTCCATTCACTTCACACAGTGAATTGAAGCGTTGGACCAGACTACTTCTCTTTCAGAGAAACGATGTGAGTTTCTTGTGAATGCTTGTAAGAAGCTTCAGGCAGTTTCAAAGGAAAGTGATTTTCTCTGAAAGTACAGCATTTAGAAAGTGAAGTAACACTCCATTCACTTTGCACAGTGAATTGAAGTGTTGGAACAGACTGCTTCTCTTTCAGAGAAACGCATGTGAGTTTCTTGTGAATGCTTGTAAGTAACTTAAGGCACATTCAAAGGAAAGTGGTTTTCTCTGTAACTACAGCATTTAGAAAGTGAAGTAACACTCCATTGACTTCTCACAGTGAATTGAAGTGTTGGAACAGACTGCTTCTCTTTCAGAGAAATGCTTGTGAGATGCTGTTGAATGCTTGTAGGTAGATTAAGGCAGTGTCAAAGTAAAGTGATTTTTTCTGAAAGTACAGCATTTAAAAAGTGAATCAACACTCCTTTCACTTTGCACAGTGAATTGAAGTGTGGGAACAGCCTGCTTTTCTTTCAGAGAAACTCATGAGAGTTGCTTGTGAATGCTTGTAAGTAGCTTAAGGCACTTTCAAAGGAAAGTGCATTTCCCTGAAAGCACAGCATTTAGAAAGTGAAGCAACACTCCATTCACTTCGCACAGTGAATTGAAGTGTTGGAACAGATTGCTTCTCTTTCAGAGAAATGCATGTGAGTTACTGGTGAATGCTTGTAAGTAGCTTAAGGCAGTTTCAAAGGAAAGTGATTTTCTCTGAAAGTGCAGCATTTAGAAAGTGAAGCAACACTCCATTCACTTCGCACAGTGAATTGAAGTGTTGGAACAGACTGCTTCTTCTCAGAGAAACTCATGTGAGTTGCTAGTGAATGTTTGTAAGTAGCTTAAGGCACTTTCAAAGGAAAGTGATTATCTCTGTAACTACAGCATTTAGAAAGTGAAGCAACACTCCTTTCAGTTCGCAGAGTGAATTGAAGTGTTGGAACAGACTGCTAATCTTTCAGAGAAACTCATGTGATTTGCTGGTGAATGCTTGTAAGTAGCTTAAGGCACTTTCAAAGGAAAGTGATTTTCTTTGAAACTACAGCATTTATAAAGTGAAGCAACACTCCATTCACTTCGCCCAGTGAATTGAAGTGTTGGAACAGACTACTTCTCTTTCAGTAAAATGCATGTGATTTGCTCGTGAATGCTTGTACGTAGCTTAAGGCACTTCCAAAGGAAAGAGATTTTCTCTGAAAGTACAGCATTTAGAAAGTGAAGCAACACTCCATTCACTTCGCACAGTGAATTGAAGTGTTGGAACAGACTGCGTCTCTTTCAGAAAAATGCATGTTAGTTTCTTGTGAATGCTTGTAAGTAGTTTAAGGCAGTTTCAAAGGAAAGTGATTTTCTCTGAAAGTACAGCATTTAGAAAGTGAAGCAACCCACCTTTCACTTCGCACAGTGAATTGAAGTGTTGGAACATACTGCTTCTCTTTCAGAGAAATGCATGTGAGTTTCTTGTGAATGCTTATAATTATCTTAAGGCACTTTCAAAGAAAGTGATTTTCTCTGAAATTACAGCATTTAGAAAGTGAAGCAACACTCCATTCACTTCGCACAGTGAATTGAAGTGTTGGAACAGACTGCTTCTCTTTCAGAGAAATGCATGTGAGTTCCTGTTGAATGCTTGTAAGTAGCTTAAGGCAGTTTCAAAGGAAAGTGATTTTCTCTGAAAGTACAGCATTTTGAAAGTGAAGCAACACTCCACTCACTTCGAACAGTGAATTGAAGTGTTGGAACAGACTGCTTCTCTTTCAGAGAAATGCATGTGAGTTGCTGGTGAATGCTTGTAAGTAGCTTAAGGCAGTTTCAAAGGACAGTGATTTTCTTTGAAAGTACAGCATTTAGAAAGTGAAGCAACACTCCATTCACTTCGCACAGTGAATTGAAGTGTTGGAACAGACTGCTTCTCTTTCAGAGTAATGCATGAGAGTTTTTTTTAATGCTTGTAAGTAGCTTAAGGCACTTTCAAAGAAGAGTGATTTTCTCTGAAAGTACAGCATTTAGAAAGTGAAACAACAACACATTCACTTTGCACAATGAATTGTAGTGTTTGAACAGCCTGCTTTTCTTTCAGAGAAACTCATGAGAGTTGCTGGTGAATGCTTGTAAGTAGCTTAAGGCACTTTCAAAGGAAAGTGCATTTCCCTGAAAGTACAGCATTTAGAAAGTGAAGCAACACTCCATTCACTTCGCACAGTGAATTGAAGTGTTGGAACAGATTGCTTCTGTTTAACAGAAATGCATGTGAGTTACTGGTGAATGCTTGTAAGTAGCTTAAGGCAGTTTCAAAGGAAAGTGATTTTCTCTGAAAGGACAGCATTTTGAAAGTGAAGCCACACTCCATTCACTTCGCACAGTGAATTGAAGTGTTGGAACAGACTGCTTCTCTTTCAGAGAAATGATTCTGAGTTGCTCGTGAATGCTTGTAAGTAGCTTAAGGCACTTTCAAAGGAAAGTGATTTTCTCTGAAAGTACAGCATTTAGAAAGTGAAGCAACACTCCATTCACTTCGCACAGTGAATTGAAGTGTTGGAACAGACTGCTTCTCTTGCAGAGAAACTCATGTGAGTTGCTGGTGAATGTTTGTAAGTAGCTTAAGGCAGTTTCAAAGGAAAGTGATTTTCTCTGAAAGTACAAAATTTAGAAAGTGAATCAACATTCCAATCACTTCACACAGTGAATTGAAGTGTTGGAACAGACTGCTTCTCTTTCAGAGAAACGATGTGAGTTTCTTGTGAATGCTTGTAAGTAGCTTCAGGCAGTTTTAAAGGAAAGTGATTTTCTCTGAAAGTACAGCATTTAGAAAGTGAAATAACACTCCATTCACTTTGCACAGTGAATTGAAGTGTTGGAACAGACTGTTTCTCTTTCAGAGAAACGCATGTGAGTTTCTTGAGAATGCTTGTAAGTAACTTAAGGCACATTCAAAGGAAATTGATTTTCTCTGTAACTACAGCATTTAGAAAGTGAAGTAACACTCCATTGATTTCTCACAGTGAATTGAAGTGTTGGAACAGACTGCTTCTCTTTCAGAGAAATGCTTGTGAGATGCTGTTGAATCCTTGTATGTAGCTTAAGGCAGTGTCAAAGGAAAGTGATTTTTTCTGAAAGTACAGCATTTAGAAAGTGAATCAACACTCCATTCACTTTGCACAGTGAATTGAAGTGTGGGAACAGACTGCTTTTCTTTCAGAGAAACTCATGAGAGTTGCTGGTGAATGCTTGTAAGTAGCTTAAGGCACTTTCAAAGGAAAGTGCATTTCCCTGAAAGTACAGCATTTAGAAAGTGAAGCAACACTCCATTCACTTCGCACAGTGAATTGAAGTGTTGGAACAGATTGCTTCTGTTTAACAGAAATGCATGTGAGTTACTGGTGAATGCTTGTAAGTAGCTTAAGGCAGTTTCAAAGGAAAGTGATTTTCTCTGAAAGTACAGCATTTTGAAAGTGAAGCAACACTCCATTCACTTCGCACAGTGAATTGAAGTGTTGGAACAGATTGCTTCTGTGTAACAGAAATGCATGTGAGTTACTGGTGAATGCTTGTAAGTAGCTTAAGGCAGTTTCAAAGAAAAGTGATTTTCTCTGAAAGGACAGCATTTTGAAAGTGAAGCAACACTCCATTCACTTCGCACAGTGAATTGAAGTGTTGGAACAGACTGCTTCTCTTTCAGAGAAATGATTCTGAGTTGCTCGTGAATGCTTGTAAGTAGCTTAAGGCACTTTCAAAGGAAAGTGATTTTCTCTGAAAGTACAGCATGTAGAAAGTGAAGGAACACTCCATTCACTTCGCACAGTGAATTGAAGTGTTGGAACAGACTGCTTCTCTTGCAGAGAAACTCATGTGAGTTGCTGGTGAATGTTTGTAAGTAGCTTAAGGCAGTTTCGAAGGAAAGTGATTTTCTCTGAAAGTACAAAATTTAGAAAGTGAATCAACATTCCATTCACTTCACACAGTGAATTGAAGTGTTGGAACAGACTGCTTCTCTTTCAGAGAAACGATGTGAGTTTCTTGTGAATGCTTGTAAGTAGCTTCAGGCAGTTTTAAAGGAAAGTGATTTTCTCGGAAAGTACAGCATTTAGAAAGTGAAGTAACACTCCATTCACTTTGCACAGTGAATTGAAGTGTTGGAACAGACTGTTTCTCTTTCAGAGAAACGCATGTGAGTTTCTTGAGAATGCTTGTAAGTAACTTAAGGCACATTCAAAGGAAATTGATTTTCTCTGTAACTACAGCATTTAGAAAGTGAAGTAACACTCCATTGATTTCTCACAGTGAATTGAAGTGTTGGAACAGACTGCTTCTCTTTCAGAGAAATGCTTGTGAGATGCTGTTGAATCCTTGTATGTAGCTTAAGGCAGTGTCAAAGGAAAGTGATTTTTTCTGAAAGTACAGCATTTAGAAAGTGAATCAACACTCCATTCACTTTGCACAGTGAATTGAAGTGTGGGAACAGACTGCTTTTCTTTCAGAGAAACTCATGAGAGTTGCTGGTGAATGCTTGTAAGTAGCTTAAGGCACTTTCAAAGGAAAGTGCATTTCCCTGAAAGTACAGCATTTAGAAAGTGAAGCAACACTCCATTCACTTCGCACAGTGAATTGAAGCGTTGGAACAGATTGCTTCTGTTTAACAGAAATGCATGTGAGTTACTGGTGAATGCTTGTAAGTAGCTTAAGGCAGTTTCAAAGGCAAGTGATTTTCTCTGAAAGTACAGCATTTTGAAAGTGAAGGAACACTCCATTCACTTCGCACAGTGAATTGAAGTGTTGGAACAGACTGCTTCTCTTTCAGAGAAATGATTCTGAGTTGCTCGTGAATGCTTGTAAGTAGCTTAAGGCACTTTCAAAGGAAAGTGATTTTCTCTGAAAGTACAGCATGTAGAAAGTGAAGGAACACTCCATTCACTTCGCACAGTGAATTGAAGTGTTGGAACAGACTGCTTCTCTTGCAGAGAAACTCATGTGAGTTGCTGGTGAATGTTTGTAAGTAGCTTAAGGCAGTTTCAAAGGAAAATGATTTTCTCTGAAGGTATAAAATTTAGAAAGTGAATCAACATTCCATTCACTTCACACAGTGAATTGAAGTGTTGGAACAGACTGCTTCTCTTTCAGAGAAACGATGTGAGTTTCTTGTGAATGCTTGTAAGTAGCTTCAGGCAGTTTCAAAGGAAAGTGATTTTCTCTGAAAGTACAGCATTTAGAAAGTGAAGTAACACTCCATTCACTTTGCACAGTGAATTGAAGTGTTGGAACAGACTGTTTCTCTTTCAGAGAAACGCATGTGAGTTTCTTGAGAATGCTTGTAAGTAACTTAAGGCACATTCAAAGGAAATTGATTTTCTCTGTAACTACAGCATTTAGAAAGTGAAGTAACACTTCATTGATTTCTCACAGTGAATTGAAGTGTTGGAACAGACTGCTTCTCTTTCAGAGAAATGCTTGTGAGATGCTGTTGAATCCTTGTATGTAGCTTAAGGCAGTGTCAAAGGAAAGTGATTTTTTCTGAAAGTACAGCATTTAGAAAGTGAATCAACACTCCATTCACTTTGCACAGTGAATTGAAGTGTGGGAACAGACTGCTTTTCTTTCAGAGAAACTCATGAGAGTTGCTGGTGAATGCTTGTAAGTAGCTTAAGGCACTTTCAAAGGAAAGTGCATTTCCCTGAAAGTACAGCATTTAGAAAGTGAAGCAACACTCCATTCACTTCGCACAGTGAATTGAAGTGTTGGAACAGATTGCTTCTGTTTAACAGAAATGCATGTGAGTTACTGGTGAATGCTTGTAAGTAGCTTAAGGCAGTTTCAAAGGAAAGTGATTTTCTCTGAAAGTACAGCATTTTGAATGTGAAGCAACACTCCATTCACTTCGCACAGTGAATTGAAGTGTTGGAACAGACTGCTTCTCTTGCAGAGAAACTCATGTGAGTTGCTGGTGAATGTTTGTAAGTAACTTAAGGCAGTTTCAAAGGAAAGTGATTTTCTCTGAAAGTACAAAATTTAGAAAGTGAATCAACATTCCATTCACTTCACACAGAGAATTGAAGTGTTGGAACAGTCTGCTTCTCTTTCAGAGAAACGATGTGAGTTTCTTGTGAATGCTTGTAAGTAGCTTCAGGCAGTTTCAAAGGAAAGTGATTTTCTCTGAAAGTACAGCATTTAGAAAGTGAAGTAACACTCCATTCACTTTGCACAGTGAATTCAAGTGTTGGAACAGACTGTTTCTCTTTCAGAGAAACGCATGTGAGTTTCTTGAGAATGCTTGTAAGTAACTTAAGGCACATTCAAAGGAAATTGATTTTCTCTGTAACTACAGCATTTAGAAAGTGAAGTAACACTCCATTGATTTCTCACAGTGAATTGAAGTGTTGGAACAGACTGCTTCTCTTTCAGAGAAATGCTTGTGAGATGCTGTTGAATCCTTGTATGTAGCTTAAGGCAGTGTCAAAGGAAAGTGATTTTTTCTGAAAGTACAGCATTTAGAAAGTGAATCAACACTCCATTCACTTTGCACAGTGAATTGAAGTGTGGGAACAGACTGCTTTTCTTTCAGAGAAACTCATGAGAGTTGCTGGTGAATGCTTGTAAGTAGCTTAAGGCACTTTCAAAGGAAAGTGCATTTCCCTGAAAGTACAGCATTTAGAAAGTGAAGCAACACTCCATTCACTTCGCACAGTGAATTGAAGTGTTGGAACAGATTGCTTCTGTTTAACAGAAATTCATGTGAGTTACTGGTGAATGCTTGTAAGTAGCTTAAGGCAGTTTCAAAGGAAAGTGATTTTCTCTGAAAGTACAGCATTTTGAAAGTGAAGCAACACTCCATTCACTTCGCACAGTGAATTGAAGTGTTGGAACAGACTGCTTCTCTTTCAGAGAAATGATTCTGAGTTGCTCGTGAATGCTTGTAAGTAGCTTAAGGCACT
This sequence comes from Myodes glareolus, assembly GCF_982192425.1. NCBI lineage: Eukaryota > Metazoa > Chordata > Mammalia > Rodentia > Cricetidae > Myodes > Myodes glareolus. The sequence continues at coordinate 27,832 of NW_028263250.1, forward strand.
TTCAAAGGAAAGTGATTTTCTCTGAAAGTACAGCATTTAGAAAGTGAAGGAACACTCCATTCACTTCGCACAGTGAATTGAAGTGTTGGAACAGACTGCTTCTCTTTCCGAGAAACTCATGTGATTTGCTGGTGAATGCTTGTAAGTAGCTTAAGGCACTTTCAAAGGAAAGGGATTTTCTCTGAAAGTACAGCATTGAGAAAGTGAAGCAACACTCCATTCACTTCGCACAGTGAATTGAAGTGTTGGAACAGACTGCTTCTCTTTCAGAGAAATGATTCTGAGTTGCTCGTGAATGCTTGTAAGTAGCTTAAGGCACTTTCAAAGGAAAGTGATTTTCTCTGAAAGTACAGCATTTAGAAAGTGAAGCAACACTCCATTCTCTTTGCTCTGTGAATTGAAATGTTGGGACAGACTGCTTCTCTTTCAGAGAAACGAATGTGAGGTTCTTCTAATGCTTGTAAGTAGCTTAAGGCAGTGTCAAAAAAAGTGATTATCTCTGTAACAACAGCATTTAGAAAGTGAAGCAACACTCCATTCACTTCACACAGTGAATTGAAGTGTTGGAACAGACTGCTTCTTTTTCAGAGACACTCATGAGAGTTGCTGGTGAATGCTTGTAAGTAGCTTAAGGCAGTTTCAAAGGAACGTGATTTTCTCTGAAAGTACAGCATTTAGAAAGTGAATCAACACTCCATTCACTTTGCACAGTGAATTGAAGTGTTGGAACAGACTGCTTCTCTTTCAGAGAAACTCATGTGAGTTGCTGGTGAATGCTTGTATGTAGGTGAAGGTAGTTTCAAAGGAAAGTGATTTTCTCTGAGAGTACAGCATTTAGAAAGTGAAGCAACACTCCATTCACTTCGCACAGTGAATTGAAGTGTTGGTACAGGCTGCTTCTCTTTCAGAGAAACGCATGTGAGTTGCTGGTGAATGCTTGTAAGTAGCTTAAGGCCCTTTCAAAGGAAAGTGATTTTCTCTGAATGTACAGCATTTCGAAAGTTAAGCAACACTCTATTTACTTCGCACAGTGAATTGAAGTGTTGGAACAGACTGCTTCTCTTTCAGAGATATGCATGTGATTTGCTGTTGAATGCTTGTAAGTAGCTTAAGGCACTTTCAAAGGAAAGTGATTTTCTCTGAAAATACAGTATTTTGAAAGTGAAGCAACCCTCCATTCACTTCGTACAGTGAATTGAAGTGGTGGAACAGACTGCTTCTCTTTCAGAAAAATGATTCTGAGTTGCTCGTGAATTCTTGTAAGTAGCTTAAGGCACTTTCAAAGGAAAGCGAATTTCTCAGAAAGTACAGCATTTAGAAAGTGAAGCAACACTCCATTCACTTCGCACAGTGAATTGAAGTGTTGGAACAGATTGCTTTTCTTTCAGAGAAATGCATGTGAGTTGCTGGTGAATGCTTGTAAGTAGCTTAAGGCAGTTTCAAAGGAAAGTGTTTTTCTCTGAAAGTACAGCATTTAGAAAGTGAATAAACACTCCATTCACTTCGCACAGTGAATTGAAGTGTTGGAACAGACTGCCTCTCTTTCAGAGAAACTCCTGTGAGTTGCTGGTCAATGCTTGTAAGTATCTTAAGGCACTTTCAAAGGAAAGTGATTTTCTCTGAAAGTACAGCATTTAGAAAGTGAAGCAACACTCCATTCACTTCGCACAGTGAATTGAAGTGTTGGAACAGACCGTTTCTCTTTCAGAGAAATGCATGTGAGTTGCTGGTGAATGCATGTAAGTAGCTTAAGGCAGTTTCAAAGGAAAGTGATTTTCTCTGAAAAGACAGCATTTAGAAAGTGAAGCAACACTCCATTCACTTCGCACAGTGAATTGAAATGTTTGAACAGACTGCTTCTCTTTCAGAGAAATGCATGTGAGTTGCTGGTGAATGCTTGTAAGTAGCTTAAGGCAGTTTCAAAGGAAAGTGATTTTCTCTGAAAGTACAGCACTTAGAAAGTGAAGCAACACTCCATTCACTTCGCACAGTGAATTGAAGTGTTGGAACAGACTGCTTTTCTTTCAGGGAAATGCATGTGAGTTTCTTGTGAATGCTTGTAAGTAGCTTAAGGCACTTTCAAAGTAAAGTGATTTTCTCTGTAACTACAGCATTTAGAAAGTGAAGTAACACTCCAATCACTTCGCACAGTGAATTGAAGTGTTGAAACAGACTGCTTCTCTTTCAGAGAAACTCATGTGAGTTGCTGGTGAATACTTGTAAGTAGTTTAAGGCAGTTTCAAAGGAAAGTGAATTTCTCTGAAAGGACAGCATTTAGAAAGTGAAGCAACACTCCATTCACTTTGCACAGTGAATTGAAGTGTGGGAACAGACTGCTTTTCTTTCAGAGAAACTCATGAGAGTTGCTGGTGAATGCTTGTAAGTAGCTTAAGGCACTTTCAAAGGAAAGTGCATTTCCCTGAAAGTACAGCATTTAGAAAGTGAAGCAACACTCCATTCACTTCGCACAGTGAATTGAAGTGTTGGAACAGATTGCTTCTGTTTAACAGAAATGCATGTGAGTTACTGGTGAATGCTTGTAAGTAGCTTAAGGCAGTTTCAAAGGAAAGTGATTTTCTCTGAAAGTACAGCATTTTGAAAGTGAAGCAACACTCCATTCACTTCGCACAGTGAATTGAAGTGTTGGAACAGACTGCTTCTCTTGCAGAGAAACTCATGTGAGTTGCTGGTGAATGTTTGTAAGTAACTTAAGGCAGTTTCAAAGGAAAGTGATTTTCTCTGAAAGTACAAAATTTAGAAAGTGAATCAACATTCCATTCACTTCACACAGTGAATTGAAGTGTTGGAACAGACTGCTTCTCTTTCAGAGAAACGATGTGGGTTTCTTGTGAATGCTTGTAAGTAGCTTAAGGCAGTTTCAAAGGAAAGTGATTTTCTCTGAAAGTACAGCATTTAGAAAGTGAAGTAGCACTCCATTCACTTTGCACAGTGAATTGAAGTGTTGGAACAGACTGTTTCTCTTTCAGAGAAACGCATGTGAGTTTCTTGAGAATGCTTGTAAGTAACTTAAGGCACATTCAAAGGAAATTGATTTTCTCTGTAACTACAGCATTTAGAAAGTGAAGTAACACTCCATTGATTTCTCACAGTGAATTGAAGTGTTGGAACAGACTGCTTCTCTTTCAGAGAAATGCTTGTGAGATGCTGTTGAATCCTTGTATGTAGCTTAAGGCAGTGTCAAAGGAAAGTGATTTTTTCTGAAAGTACAGCATTTAGAAAGTGAATCAACACTCCATTCACTTTGCACAGTGAATTGAAGTGTGGGAACAGACTGCTTTTCTTTCAGAGAAACTCATGAGAGTTGCTGGTGAATGCTTGTAAGTAGCTTAAGGCACTTTCAAAGGAAAGTGCATTTCCCTGAAAGTACAGCATTTAGAAAGTGAAGCAACACTCCATTCACTTCGCACAGTGAATTGAAGTGTTGGAACAGATTGCTTCTGTGTAACAGAAATGCATGTGAGTTACTGGTGAATGCTTGTAAGTAGCTTAAGGCAGTTTCAAAGAAAAGTGATTTTCTCTGAAAGGACAGCATTTTGAAAGTGATGCAACACTCCATTCACTTCGCACAGTGAATTGAAGTGTTGGAACAGACTGCTTCTCTTTCAGAGAAATGATTCTGAGTTGCTCGTGAATGCTTGTAAGTAGCTTAAGGCACTTTCAAAGGAAAGTGATTTTCTCTGAAAGTACAGCATGTAGAAAGTGAAGCAACACTCCATTCACTTCGCACAGTGAATTGAAGTATTGGAACAGACTGCTTCTCTTGCAGAGAAACTCATGTGAGTTGCTGGTGAATGTTTGTAAGTAGCTTAAGGCAGTTTCGAAGGAAAGTGATTTTCTCTGAAAGTACAAAATTTAGAAAGTGAATCAACATTCCATTCACTTCACACAGTGAATTGAAGTGTTGGAACAGACTGCTTCTCTTTCAGAGAAACGATGTGAGTTTCTTGTGAATGCTTGTAAGTAGCTTCAGGCAGTTTTAAAGGAAAGTGATTTTCTCTGAAAGTACAGCATTTAGAAAGTGAAGTAACACTCCATTCACTTTGCACAGTGAATTGAAGTGTTGGAACAGACTGTTTCTCTTTCAGAGAAACGCATGTGAGTTTCTTGAGAATGCTTGTAAGTAACTTAAGGCACATTCAAAGGAAATTGATTTTCTCTGTAACTACAGCATTTAGAAAGTGAAGTAACACTCCATTGATTTCTCACAGTGAATTGAAGTGTTGGAACAGACTGCTTCTCTTTCAGAGAAATGCTTGTGAGATGCTGTTGAATCCTTGTATGTAGCTTAAGGCAGTGTCAAAGGAAAGTGATTTTTTCTGAAAGTACAGCATTTAGAAAGTGAATCAACACTCCATTCACTTTGCACAGTGAATTGAAGTGTGGGAACAGACTGCTTTTCTTTCAGAGAAACTCATGAGAGTTGCTGGTGAATGCTTGTAAGTAGCTTAAGGCACTTTCAAAGGAAAGTGCATTTCCCTGAAAGTACAGCATTTAGAAAGTGAAGCAACACTCCATTCACTTCGCACAGTGAATTGAAGTGTTGGAACAGATTGCTTCTGTTTAACAGAAATGCATGTGAGTTACTGGTGAATGCTTGTAAGTAGCTTAAGGCAGTTTCAAAGGAAAGTGATTTTCTCTGAAAGTACAGCATTTTGAAAGTGAAGCAACACTCCATTCACTTCGCACAGTGAATTGAAGTGTTGGAACAGACTGCTTCTCTTTCAGAGAAATGATTCTGAGTTGCTCGTGAATGCTTGTAAGTAGCTTAAGGCACTTTCAAAGGAAAGTGATTTTCTCTGAAAGTACAGCATGTAGAAAGTGAAGGAACACTCCATTCACTTCGCACAGTGAATTGAAGTGTTGGAACAGACTGCTTCTCTTGCAGAGAAACTCATGTGAGTTGCTGGTGAATGTTTGTAAGTAGCTTAAGGCAGTTTCAAAGGAAAGTGATTTTCTCTGAAGGTATAAAATTTAGAAAGTGAATCAACATTCCATTCACTTCACACAGTGAATTGAAGTGTTGGAACAGACTGCTTCTCTTTCAGAGAAACGATGTGAGTTTCTTGTGAATGCTTGTAAGTAGCTTCAGGCAGTTTCAAAGGAAAGTGATTTTCTCTGAAAGTACAGCATTTAGAAAGTGAAGTAACACTCCATTCACTTTGCACAGTGAATTGAAGTGTTGGAACAGACTGTTTCTCTTTCAGAGAAACGCATGTGAGTTTCTTGAGAATGCTTGTAAGTAACTTAAGGCACATTCAAAGGAAATTGATTTTCTCTGTAACTACAGCATTTAGAAAGTGAAGTAACACTCCATTGATTTCTCACAGTGAATTGAAGTGTTGGAACAGACTGCTTCTCTTTCAGAGAAATGCTTGTGAGATGCTGTTGAATCCTTGTATGTAGCTTAAGGCAGTGTCAAAGGAAAGTGATTTTTTCTGAAAGTACAGCATTTAGAAAGTGAATCAACACTCCATTCACTTTGCACAGTGAATTGAAGTGTGGGAACAGACTGCTTTTCTTTCAGAGAAACTCATGAGTGTTGCTGGTGAATGCTTGTAAGTAGCTTAAGGCACTTTCAAAGGAAAGTGCATTTCCCTGAAAGTACAGCATTTAGAAAGTGAAGCAACACTCCATTCACTTCGCACAGTGAATTGAAGTGTTGGAACAGATTGCTTCTGTTTAACAGAAATGCATGTGAGTTACTGGTGAATGCTTGTAAGTAGCTTAAGGCAGTTTCAAAGGAAAGTGATTTTCTCTGAAAGTACAGCATTTTGAATGTGAAGCAACACTCCATTCACTTCGCACAGTGAATTGAAGTGTTGGAACAGACTGCTTCTCTTGCAGAGAAACTCATGTGAGTTGCTGGTGAATGTTTGTAAGTAACTTAAGGCAGTTTCAAAGGAAAGTGATTTTCTCTGAAAGTACAAAATTTAGAAAGTGAATCAACATTCCATTCACTTCACACAGAGAATTGAAGTGTTGGAACAGTCTGCTTCTCTTTCAGAGAAACGATGTGAGTTTCTTGTGAATGCTTGTAAGTAGCTTCAGGCAGTTTCAAAGGAAAGTGATTTTCTCTGAAAGTACAGCATTTAGAAAGTGAAGTAACACTCCATTCACTTTGCACAGTGAATTCAAGTGTTGGAACAGACTGTTTCTCTTTCAGAGAAACGCATGTGAGTTTCTTGAGAATGCTTGTAAGTAACTTAAGGCACATTCAAAGGAAATTGATTTTCTCTGTAACTACAGCATTTAGAAAGTGAAGTAACACTCCATTGATTTCTCACAGTGAATTGAAGTGTTGGAACAGACTGCTTCTCTTTCAGAGAAATGCTTGTGAGATGCTGTTGAATCCTTGTATGTAGCTTAAGGCAGTGTCAAAGGAAAGTGATTTTTTCTGAAAGTACAGCATTTAGAAAGTGAATCAACACTCCATTCACTTTGCACAGTGAATTGAAGTGTGGGAACAGACTGCTTTTCTTTCAGAGAAACTCATGAGAGTTGCTGGTGAATGCTTGTAAGTAGCTTAAGGCACTTTCAAAGGAAAGTGCATTTCCCTGAAAGTACAGCATTTAGAAAGTGAAGCAACACTCCATTCACTTCGCACAGTGAATTGAAGTGTTGGAACAGATTGCTTCTGTTTAACAGAAATGCATGTGAGTTACTGGTGAATGCTTGTAAGTAGCTTAAGGCAGTTTCAAAGGAAAGTGATTTTCTCTGAAAGTACAGCATTTTGAAAGTGAAGCAACACTCCATTCACTTCGCACAGTGAATTGAAGTGTTGGAACAGACTGCTTCTCTTTCAGAGAAATGATTCTGAGTTGCTCGTGAATGCTTGTAAGTAGCTTAAGGCACTTTCAAAGGAAAGTGCATTTCCCTGAAAGTACAGCATTTAGAAAGTGAAGCAACACTCCATTCACTTCGCACAGTGAATTGAAGTGTTGGAACAGATTGCTTCTGTTTAACAGAAATGCATGTGAGTTACTGGTGAATGCTTGTAAGTAGCTTAAGGCAGTTTCAAAGGAAAGTGATTTTCTCTGAAAGTACAGCATTTTGAAAGTGAAGCAACACTCCATTCACTTCGCACAGTGAATTGAAGTGTTGGAACAGACTGCTTCTCTTTCAGAGAAATGATTCTGAGTTGCTCGTGAATGCTTGTAAGTAGCTTAAGGCACTTTCAAAGGAAAGTGATTTTCTCTGAAAGTACAGCATGTAGAAAGTGAAGGAACACTCCATTCACTTCGCACAGTGAATTGAAGTGTTGGAACAGACTGCTTCTCTTGCAGAGAAACTCATGTGAGTTGCTGGTGAATGTTTGTAAGTAGCTTAAGGCAGTTTCAAAGGAAAGTGATTTTCTCTGAAGGTATAAAATTTAGAAAGTGAATCAACATTCCATTCACTTCACACAGTGAATTGAAGTGTTGGAACAGACTGCTTCTCTTTCAGAGAAACGATGTGAGTTTCTTGTGAATGCTTGTAAGTAGCTTCAGGCAGTTTCAAAGGAAAGTGATTTTCTCTGAAAGTACAGCATTTAGAAAGTGAAGTAACACTCCATTCACTTTGCACAGTGAATTGAAGTGTTGGAACAGACTGTTTCTCTTTCAGAGAAACGCATGTGAGTTTCTTGAGAATGCTTGTAAGTAACTTAAGGCACATTCAAAGGAAATTGATTTTCTCTGTAACTACAGCATTTAGAAAGTGAAGTAACACTCCATTGATTTCTCACAGTGAATTGAAGTGTTGGAACAGACTGCTTCTCTTTCAGAGAAATGCTTGTGAGATGCTGTTGAATCCTTGTATGTAGCTTAAGGCAGTGTCAAAGGAAAGTGATTTTTTCTGAAAGTACAGCATTTAGAAAGTGAATCAACACTCCATTCACTTTGCACAGTGAATTGAAGTGTGGGAACAGACTGCTTTTCTTTCAGAGAAACTCATGAGTGTTGCTGGTGAATGCTTGTAAGTAGCTTAAGGCACTTTCAAAGGAAAGTGCATTTCCCTGAAAGTACAGCATTTAGAAAGTGAAGCAACACTCCATTCACTTCGCACAGTGAATTGAAGTGTTGGAACAGATTGCTTCTGTTTAACAGAAATGCATGTGAGTTACTGGTGAATGCTTGTAAGTAGCTTAAGGCAGTTTCAAAGGAAAGTGATTTTCTCTGAAAGTACAGCATTTTGAATGTGAAGCAACACTCCATTCACTTCGCACAGTGAATTGAAGTGTTGGAACAGACTGCTTCTCTTGCAGAGAAACTCATGTGAGTTGCTGGTGAATGTTTGTAAGTAACTTAAGGCAGTTTCAAAGGAAAGTGATTTTCTCTGAAAGTACAAAATTTAGAAAGTGAATCAACATTCCATTCACTTCACACAGAGAATTGAAGTGTTGGAACAGTCTGCTTCTCTTTCAGAGAAACGATGTGAGTTTCTTGTGAATGCTTGTAAGTAGCTTCAGGCAGTTTCAAAGGAAAGTGATTTTCTCTGAAAGTACAGCATTTAGAAAGTGAAGTAACACTCCATTCACTTTGCACAGTGAATTCAAGTGTTGGAACAGACTGTTTCTCTTTCAGAGAAACGCATGTGAGTTTCTTGAGAATGCTTGTAAGTAACTTAAGGCACATTCAAAGGAAATTGATTTTCTCTGTAACTACAGCATTTAGAAAGTGAAGTAACACTCCATTGATTTCTCACAGTGAATTGAAGTGTTGGAACAGACTGCTTCTCTTTCAGAGAAATGCTTGTGAGATGCTGTTGAATCCTTGTATGTAGCTTAAGGCAGTGTCAAAGGAAAGTGATTTTTTCTGAAAGTACAGCATTTAGAAAGTGAATCAACACTCCATTCACTTTGCACAGTGAATTGAAGTGTGGGAACAGACTGCTTTTCTTTCAGAGAAACTCATGAGAGTTGCTGGTGAATGCTTGTAAGTAGCTTAAGGCACTTTCAAAGGAAAGTGCATTTCCCTGAAAGTACAGCATTTAGAAAGTGAAGCAACACTCCATTCACTTCGCACAGTGAATTGAAGTGTTGGAACAGATTGCTTCTGTTTAACAGAAATGCATGTGAGTTACTGGTGAATGCTTGTAAGTAGCTTAAGGCAGTTTCAAAGGAAAGTGATTTTCTCTGAAAGTACAGCATTTTGAAAGTGAAGCAACACTCCATTCACTTCGCACAGTGAATTGAAGTGTTGGAACAGACTGCTTCTCTTTCAGAGAAATGATTCTGAGTTGCTCGTGAATGCTTGTAAGTAGCTTAAGGCACTTTCAAAGGAAAGTGATTTTCTCTGAAAGTACAGCATTTAGAAAGTGAAGGAACACTCCATTCACTTCGCACAGTGAATTGAAGTGTTGGAACAGACTGCTTCTCTTTCCGAGAAACTCATGTGATTTGCTGGTGAATGCTTGTAAGTAGCTTAAGGCACTTTCAAAGGAAAGGGATTTTCTCTGAAAGTACAGCATTGAGAAAGTGAAGCAACACTCCATTCACTTCGCACAGTGAATTGAAGTGTTGGAACAGACTGCTTCTCTTTCAGAGAAATGATTCTGAGTTGCTCGTGAATGCTTGTAAGTAGCTTAAGGCACTTTCAAAGGAAAGTGATTTTCTCTGAAAGTACAGCATTTAGAAAGTGAAGCCACACTCCATTCTCTTTGCTCTGTGAATTGAAATGTGGGGACAGACTGCTTCTCTTTCAGAGAAACGAATGTGAGGTTCTTCTAATGCTTGTAAGTAGCTTAAGGCAGTGTCAAAAAAAGTGATTATCTCTGTAACAACAGCATTTAGAAAGTGAAGCAACACTCCATTCACTTCACACAGTGAATTGAAGTGTTGGAACAGACTGCTTCTTTTTCAGAGACACTCATGAGAGTTGCTGGTGAATGCTTGTAAGTAGCTTAAGGCAGTTTCAAAGGAACGTGATTTTCTCTGAAAGTACAGCATTTAGAAAGTGAATCAACACTCCATTCACTTTGCACAGTGAATTGAAGTGTTGGAACAGACTGCTTCTCTTTCAGAGAAACTCATGTGAGTTGCTGGTGAATGCTTGTGTGTAGGTGAAGGTAGTTTCAAAGGAAAGTGATTTTCTCTGAGAGTACAGCATTTAGAAAGTGAAGCAACACTCCATTCACTTCGCACAGTGAATTGAAGTGTTGGTACAGGCTGCTTCTCTTTCAGAGAAACGCATGTGAGTTGCTGGTGAATGCTTGTAAGTAGCTTATGGCCCTTTCAAAGGAAAGTGATTTTCTCTGAATGTACAGCATTTCGAAAGTTAAGCAACACTCTATTTACTTCGCACAGTGAATTGAAGTGTTGGAGCAGACTGCTTCTCTTTCAGAGAAATGCATGTGATTTGCTGGTGAATGCTTGTAAGTAGCTTAAGGCACTTTCAAAGGAAAGTGATTTTCTCTGAAAATACAGTATTTTGAAAGTGAAGCAACCCTCCATTCACTTCGTACAGTGAATTGAAGTGGTGGAACAGACTGCTTCTCTTTCAGAAAAATGATTCTGAGTTGCTCGTGAATTCTTGTAAGTAGCTTAAGGCAGTGTCAAAGGAAAGCGATTTTTTCTGAAAGTACAGCATTTAGAAAGTGAATCAACACTCCATTCACTTTGCACAGTGAATTGAAGTGTGGGAACAGACTGCTTTTCTTTCAGAGAAACTCATGAGTGTTGCTGGTGAATGCTTGTAAGTAGCTTAAGGCACTTTCAAAGGAAAGTGCATTTCCCTGAAAGTACAGCATTTAGAAAGTGAAGCAACACTCCATTCACTTCGCACAGTGAATTGAAGTGTTGGAACAGATTGCTTCTGTTTAACAGAAATGCATGTGAGTTACTGGTGAATGCTTGTAAGTAGCTTAAGGCAGTTTCAAAGGAAAGTGATTTTCTCTGAAAGTACAGCATTTTGAATGTGAAGCAACACTCCATTCACTTCGCACAGTGAATTGAAGTGTTGGAACAGACTGCTTCTCTTGCAGAGAAACTCATGTGAGTTGCTGGTGAATGTTTGTAAGTAACTTAAGGCAGTTTCAAAGGAAAGTGATTTTCTCTGAAAGTACAAAATTTAGAAAGTGAATCAACATTCCATTCACTTCACACAGAGAATTGAAGTGTTGGAACAGTCTGCTTCTCTTTCAGAGAAACGATGTGAGTTTCTTGTGAATGCTTGTAAGTAGCTTCAGGCAGTTTCAAAGGAAAGTGATTTTCTCTGAAAGTACAGCATTTAGAAAGTGAAGTAACACTCCATTCACTTTGCACAGTGAATTCAAGTGTTGGAACAGACTGTTTCTCTTTCAGAGAAACGCATGTGAGTTTCTTGAGAATGCTTGTAAGTAACTTAAGGCACATTCAAAGGAAATTGATTTTCTCTGTAACTACAGCATTTAGAAAGTGAAGTAACACTCCATTGATTTCTCACAGTGAATTGAAGTGTTGGAACAGACTGCTTCTCTTTCAGAGAAATGCTTGTGAGATGCTGTTGAATCCTTGTATGTAGCTTAAGGCAGTGTCAAAGGAAAGTGATTTTTTCTGAAAGTACAGCATTTAGAAAGTGAATCAACACTCCATTCACTTTGCACAGTGAATTGAAGTGTGGGAACAGACTGCTTTTCTTTCAGAGAAACTCATGAGAGTTGCTGGTGAATGCTTGTAAGTAGCTTAAGGCACTTTCAAAGGAAAGTGCATTTCCCTGAAAGTACAGCATTTAGAAAGTGAAGCAACACTCCATTCACTTCGCACAGTGAATTGAAGTGTTGGAACAGATTGCTTCTGTTTAACAGAAATGCATGTGAGTTACTGGTGAATGCTTGTAAGTAGCTTAAGGCAGTTTCAAAGGAAAGTGATTTTCTCTGAAAGTACAGCATTTTGAAAGTGAAGCAACACTCCATTCACTTCGCACAGTGAATTGAAGTGTTGGAACAGACTGCTTCTCTTTCAGAGAAATGATTCTGAGTTGCTCGTGAATGCTTGTAAGTAGCTTAAGGCACTTTCAAAGGAAAGTGATTTTCTCTGAAAGTACAGCATTTAGAAAGTGAAGGAACACTCCATTCACTTCGCACAGTGAATTGAAGTGTTGGAACAGACTGCTTCTCTTTCCGAGAAACTCATGTGATTTGCTGGTGAATGCTTGTAAGTAGCTTAAGGCACTTTCAAAGGAAAGGGATTTTCTCTGAAAGTACAGCATTGAGAAAGTGAAGCAACACTCCATTCACTTCGCACAGTGAATTGAAGTGTTGGAACAGACTGCTTCTCTTTCAGAGAAATGATTCTGAGTTGCTCGTGAATGCTTGTAAGTAGCTTAAGGCACTTTCAAAGGAAAGTGATTTTCTCTGAAAGTACAGCATTTAGAAAGTGAAGCCACACTCCATTCTCTTTGCTCTGTGAATTGAAATGTGGGGACAGACTGCTTCTCTTTCAGAGAAACGAATGTGAGGTTCTTCTAATGCTTGTAAGTAGCTTAAGGCAGTGTCAAAAAAAGTGATTATCTCTGTAACAACAGCATTTAGAAAGTGAAGCAACACTCCATTCACTTCACACAGTGAATTGAAGTGTTGGAACAGACTGCTTCTTTTTCAGAGACACTCATGAGAGTTGCTGGTGAATGCTTGTAAGTAGCTTAAGGCAGTTTCAAAGGAACGTGATTTTCTCTGAAAGTACAGCATTTAGAAAGTGAATCAACACTCCATTCACTTTGCACAGTGAATTGAAGTGTTGGAACAGACTGCTTCTCTTTCAGAGAAACTCATGTGAGTTGCTGGTGAATGCTTGTGTGTAGGTGAAGGTAGTTTCAAAGGAAAGTGATTTTCTCTGAGAGTACAGCATTTAGAAAGTGAAGCAACACTCCATTCACTTCGCACAGTGAATTGAAGTGTTGGTACAGGCTGCTTCTCTTTCAGAGAAACGCATGTGAGTTGCTGGTGAATGCTTGTAAGTAGCTTATGGCCCTTTCAAAGGAAAGTGATTTTCTCTGAATGTACAGCATTTCGAAAGTTAAGCAACACTCTATTTACTTCGCACAGTGAATTGAAGTGTTGGAGCAGACTGCTTCTCTTTCAGAGAAATGCATGTGATTTGCTGGTGAATGCTTGTAAGTAGCTTAAGGCACTTTCAAAGGAAAGTGATTTTCTCTGAAAATACAGTATTTTGAAAGTGAAGCAACCCTCCATTCACTTCGTACAGTGAATTGAAGTGGTGGAACAGACTGCTTCTCTTTCAGAAAAATGATTCTGAGTTGCTCGTGAATTCTTGTAAGTAGCTTAAGGCACTTTCAAAGGAAAGCGATTTTCTCAGAAAGTACAGCATTTAGAAACTGAAGCAACACTCCATTCACTTCGCACAGTGAATTGAAGTGTTGGAACAGATTGCTTTTCTTTCAGAGAAATGCATGTGAGTTGCTGGTGAATGCTTGTAAGTAGCTTAAGGCAGTTTCAAAGGAAAGTGTTTTTCTCTGAAAGTACAGCATTTAGAAAGTGAAGCAACACTCCATTCACTTCGCACAGTGAATTGAAGTGTTGGAACAGACTGCCTCTCTTTCAGAGAAACTCATGTGAGTTGCTGGTCAATGCTTGTAAGTATATTAAGGCACTTTCAAAGGAAAGTGATTTTCTCTGAAAGTACAGCATTTAGAAAGTGAAGCAACACTCCATTCACTTCGCACAGTGAATTGAAGTGTTGGAACAGACCGTTTCTCTTTCAGAGAAATGCATGTGAGTTGCTGGTGAATGCATGTAAGTAGCTTAAGGCAGTTTCAAAGGAAAGTGATTTTCTCTGAAAAGACAGCATTTAGAAAGTGAAGCAACACTCCATTCACTTCGCACAGTGAATTGAAGTGTTGGAACAGACTGCTTCTCTTTCAGAGAAATGCATGTGAGTTACTGGTGAATGCTTGTAAGTAGCTTAAGGCAGTTTCAAAGGAAAGTGATTTTCTCTGAAAGTACAGCACTTACAAAGTGAAGCAACACTCCATTCACTTCGCACAGTGAATTGAAGTGTTGGAACAGACTGCTTTTCTTTCAGGGAAATGCATGTGAGTTTCTTGTGAATGCTTGTATTTAGCTTAAGGCACTTTCAAAGTAAAGTGATTTTCTCTGTAACTACAGCATTTAGAAAGTGAAGTAACACTCCAATCACTTCGCACAGTGAATTGAAGTGTTGGAACAGACTGCTTCTCTTTCAGAGAAACTCATGTGAGTTGCTGGTGAATACTTGTAAGTAGTTTAAGGCAGTTTCAAAGGAAAGTGAATTTCTCTGAAAGGACAGCATTTAGAAAGTGAAGCAACACTCCATTCACTTCTCACAGTGAATTGAAATGTTGGAACAGACTGCTTCTCTTTCAGAGAAATGCATGTGAGTTGCTGGAGAATGCTTGCAAGTAGCTTTAGGCAGTTTCAAAGGAAAGTGATTTTCTCTGAAAGTACAGCATTTAGAAAGTGAAACAACAACACATTCACTTCACACAGTTAATTGAAGTGTTGGAACAGACTGCTTCTCTTTCAGAGAAATGCATGTGAGTTGCTGGTGAATGCTTGTAAGTAGCTTAAGGCAGTTTCAAAGGAAAGTGATTTTCTCTGAAAGTACAGCATTTTGAAAGTGAAGCAACACTCCATTCACTTCGCACAGTGAATTGAAGTGTTGGAACAGACTGCTTCTCTTTCAGAGAAATGATTCTGAGTTGCTCGTGAATGCTTGTAAGTAGCTTAAGGCACTTTCAAAGGAAAGTGATTTTCTCTGAAAGTACAGCATTTAGAAAGTGAAGGAACACTCCATTCACTTCGCACAGTGAATTGAAGTGTTGGAACAGACTGCTTCTCTTTCCGAGAAACTCATGTGATTTGCTGGTGAATGCTTGTAAGTAGCTTAAGGCACTTTCAAAGGAAAGGGATTTTCTCTGAAAGTACAGCATTGAGAAAGTGAAGCAACACTCCATTCACTTCGCACAGTGAATTGAAGTGTTGGAACAGACTGCTTCTCTTTCAGAGAAATGATTCTGAGTTGCTCGTGAATGCTTGTAAGTAGCTTAAGGCACTTTCAAAGGAAAGTGATTTTCTCTGAAAGTACAGCATTTAGAAAGTGAAGCCACACTCCATTCTCTTTGCTCTGTGAATTGAAATGTGGGGACAGACTGCTTCTCTTTCAGAGAAACGAATGTGAGGTTCTTCTAATGCTTGTAAGTAGCTTAAGGCAGTGTCAAAAAAAGTGATTATCTCTGTAACAACAGCATTTAGAAAGTGAAGCAACACTCCATTCACTTCACACAGTGAATTGAAGTGTTGGAACAGACTGC
Organism: Myodes glareolus; assembly: GCF_982192425.1. NCBI lineage: Eukaryota > Metazoa > Chordata > Mammalia > Rodentia > Cricetidae > Myodes > Myodes glareolus. Next base: position 43,116 of record NW_028263250.1, read on the forward strand.
TTCTTTTTCAGAGACACTCATGAGAGTTGCTGGTGAATGCTTGTAAGTAGCTTAAGGCAGTTTCAAAGGAACGTGATTTTCTCTGAAAGTACAGCATTTAGAAAGTGAATCAACACTCCATTCACTTTGCACAGTGAATTGAAGTGTTGGAACAGACTGCTTCTCTTTCAGAGAAACTCATGTGAGTTGCTGGTGAATGCTTGTGTGTAGGTGAAGGTAGTTTCAAAGGAAAGTGATTTTCTCTGAGAGTACAGCATTTAGAAAGTGAAGCAACACTCCATTCACTTCGCACAGTGAATTGAAGTGTTGGTACAGGCTGCTTCTCTTTCAGAGAAACGCATGTGAGTTGCTGGTGAATGCTTGTAAGTAGCTTATGGCCCTTTCAAAGGAAAGTGATTTTCTCTGAATGTACAGCATTTCGAAAGTTAAGCAACACTCTATTTACTTCGCACAGTGAATTGAAGTGTTGGAGCAGACTGCTTCTCTTTCAGAGAAATGCATGTGATTTGCTGGTGAATGCTTGTAAGTAGCTTAAGGCACTTTCAAAGGAAAGTGATTTTCTCTGAAAATACAGTATTTTGAAAGTGAAGCAACCCTCCATTCACTTCGTACAGTGAATTGAAGTGGTGGAACAGACTGCTTCTCTTTCAGAAAAATGATTCTGAGTTGCTCGTGAATTCTTGTAAGTAGCTTAAGGCACTTTCAAAGGAAAGCGATTTTCTCAGAAAGTACAGCATTTAGAAACTGAAGCAACACTCCATTCACTTCGCACAGTGAATTGAAGTGTTGGAACAGATTGCTTTTCTTTCAGAGAAATGCATGTGAGTTGCTGGTGAATGCTTGTAAGTAGCTTAAGGCAGTTTCAAAGGAAAGTGTTTTTCTCTGAAAGTACAGCATTTAGAAAGTGAAGCAACACTCCATTCACTTCGCACAGTGAATTGAAGTGTTGGAACAGACTGCCTCTCTTTCAGAGAAACTCATGTGAGTTGCTGGTCAATGCTTGTAAGTATATTAAGGCACTTTCAAAGGAAAGTGATTTTCTCTGAAAGTACAGCATTTAGAAAGTGAAGCAACACTCCATTCACTTCGCACAGTGAATTGAAGTGTTGGAACAGACCGTTTCTCTTTCAGAGAAATGCATGTGAGTTGCTGGTGAATGCATGTAAGTAGCTTAAGGCAGTTTCAAAGGAAAGTGATTTTCTCTGAAAAGACAGCATTTAGAAAGTGAAGCAACACTCCATTCACTTCGCACAGTGAATTGAAGTGTTGGAACAGACTGCTTCTCTTTCAGAGAAATGCATGTGAGTTGCTGGTGAATGCTTGTAAGTAGCTTAAGGCAGTTTCAAAGGAAAGTGATTTTCTCTGAAAGTACAGCACTTACAAAGTGAAGCAACACTCCATTCACTTCGCACAGTGAATTGAAGTGTTGGAACAGACTGCTTTTCTTTCAGGGAAATGCATGTGAGTTTCTTGTGAATGCTTGTATTTAGCTTAAGGCACTTTCAAAGTAAAGTGATTTTCTCTGTAACTACAGCATTTAGAAAGTGAAGTAACACTCCAATCACTTCGCACAGTGAATTGAAGTGTTGGAACAGACTGCTTCTCTTTCAGAGAAACTCATGTGAGTTGCTGGTGAATACTTGTAAGTAGTTTAAGGCAGTTTCAAAGGAAAGTGAATTTCTCTGAAAGGACAGCATTTAGAAAGTGAAGCAACACTCCATTCACTTCTCACAGTGAATTGAAATGTTGGAACAGACTGCTTCTCTTTCAGAGAAATGCATGTGAGTTGCTGGAGAATGCTTGCAAGTAGCTTTAGGCAGTTTCAAAGGAAAGTGATTTTCTCTGAAAGTACAGCATTTAGAAAGTGAAACAACAACACATTCACTTCACACAGTTAATTGAAGTGTTGGAACAGACTGCTTCTCTTTCAGAGAAATGCATGTGAGTTGCTGGTGAATGCTTGTAAGTAGCTTAAGGCAGTTTCAAAGGAAAGTGATTTTCTCTGAAAGTACAGCATTTTGAAAGTGAAGCAACACTCCATTCACTTCGCACAGTGAATTGAAGTGTTGGAACAGACTGCTTCTCTTTCAGAGAAATGATTCTGAGTTGCTCGTGAATGCTTGTAAGTAGCTTAAGGCACTTTCAAAGGAAAGTGATTTTCTCTGAAAGTACAGCATTTAGAAAGTGAAGGAACACTCCATTCACTTCGCACAGTGAATTGAAGTGTTGGAACAGACTGCTTCTCTTTCCGAGAAACTCATGTGATTTGCTGGTGAATGCTTGTAAGTAGCTTAAGGCACTTTCAAAGGAAAGGGATTTTCTCTGAAAGTACAGCATTGAGAAAGTGAAGCAACACTCCATTCACTTCGCACAGTGAATTGAAGTGTTGGAACAGACTGCTTCTCTTTCAGAGAAATGATTCTGAGTTGCTCGTGAATGCTTGTAAGTAGCTTAAGGCACTTTCAAAGGAAAGTGATTTTCTCTGAAAGTACAGCATTTAGAAAGTGAAGCCACACTCCATTCTCTTTGCTCTGTGAATTGAAATGTGGGGACAGACTGCTTCTCTTTCAGAGAAACGAATGTGAGGTTCTTCTAATGCTTGTAAGTAGCTTAAGGCAGTGTCAAAAAAAGTGATTATCTCTGTAACAACAGCATTTAGAAAGTGAAGCAACACTCCATTCACTTCACACAGTGAATTGAAGTGTTGGAACAGACTGCTTCTTTTTCAGAGACACTCATGAGAGTTGCTGGTGAATGCTTGTAAGTAGCTTAAGGCAGTTTCAAAGGAACGTGATTTTCTCTGAAAGTACAGCATTTAGAAAGTGAATCAACACTCCATTCACTTTGCACAGTGAATTGAAGTGTTGGAACAGACTGCTTCTCTTTCAGAGAAACTCATGTGAGTTGCTGGTGAATGCTTGTGTGTAGGTGAAGGTAGTTTCAAAGGAAAGTGATTTTCTCTGAGAGTACAGCATTTAGAAAGTGAAGCAACACTCCATTCACTTCGCACAGTGAATTGAAGTGTTGGTACAGGCTGCTTCTCTTTCAGAGAAACGCATGTGAGTTGCTGGTGAATGCTTGTAAGTAGCTTATGGCCCTTTCAAAGGAAAGTGATTTTCTCTGAATGTACAGCATTTCGAAAGTTAAGCAACACTCTATTTACTTCGCACAGTGAATTGAAGTGTTGGAGCAGACTGCTTCTCTTTCAGAGAAATGCATGTGATTTGCTGGTGAATGCTTGTAAGTAGCTTAAGGCACTTTCAAAGGAAAGTGATTTTCTCTGAAAATACAGTATTTTGAAAGTGAAGCAACCCTCCATTCACTTCGTACAGTGAATTGAAGTGGTGGAACAGACTGCTTCTCTTTCAGAAAAATGATTCTGAGTTGCTCGTGAATTCTTGTAAGTAGCTTAAGGCACTTTCAAAGGAAAGCGATTTTCTCAGAAAGTACAGCATTTAGAAACTGAAGCAACACTCCATTCACTTCGCACAGTGAATTGAAGTGTTGGAACAGATTGCTTTTCTTTCAGAGAAATGCATGTGAGTTGCTGGTGAATGCTTGTAAGTAGCTTAAGGCAGTTTCAAAGGAAAGTGTTTTTCTCTGAAAGTACAGCATTTAGAAAGTGAAGCAACACTCCATTCACTTCGCACAGTGAATTGAAGTGTTGGAACAGACTGCCTCTCTTTCAGAGAAACTCATGTGAGTTGCTGGTCAATGCTTGTAAGTATATAAAGGCACTTTCAAAGGAAAGTGATTTTCTCTGAAAGTACAGCATTTAGAAAGTGAAGCAACACTCCATTCACTTCGCACAGTGAATTGAAGTGTTGGAACAGACCGTTTCTCTTTCAGAGAAATGCATGTGAGTTGCTGGTGAATGCATGTAAGTAGCTTAAGGCAGTTTCAAAGGAAAGTGATTTTCTCTGAAAAGACAGCATTTAGAAAGTGAAGCAACACTCCATTCACTTCGCACAGTGAATTGAAATGTTTGAACAGACTGCTTCTCTTTCAGAGAAATGCATGTGAGTTGCTGGTGAATGCTTGTAAGTAGCTTAAGGCAGTTTCAAAGGAAAGTGATTTTCTCTGAAAGTACAGCACTTACAAAGTGAAGCAACACTCCATTCACTTCGCACAGTGAATTGAAGTGTTGGAACAGACTGCTTTTCTTTCAGGGAAATGCATGTGAGTTTCTTGTGAATGCTTGTAAGTAGCTTAAGGCACTTTCAAAGTAAAGTGATTTTCTCTGTAACTACAGCATTTAGAAAGTGAAGTAACACTCCAATCACTTCGCACAGTGAATTGAAGTGTTGGAACAGACTGCTTCTCTTTCAGAGAAACTCATGTGAGTTGCTGGTGAATACTTGTAAGTAGTTTAAGGCAGTTTCAAAGGAAAGTGAATTTCTCTGAAAGGACAGCATTTAGAAAGTGAAGCAACACTCCATTCACTTCTCACAGTGAATTGAAATGTTGGAACAGACTGCTTCTCTTTCAGAGAAATGCATGTGAGTTGCTGGAGAATGCTTGCAAGTAGCTTTAGGCAGTTTCAAAGGAAAGTGATTTTCTCTGAAAGTACAGCATTTAGAAAGTGAAACAACAACACATTCACTTCACACAGTTAATTGAAGTGTTGGAACAGACTGCTTCTCTTTCAGAGAAATGCATGTGAGTTGCTGGTGAATGCTTGTAAGTAGCTTAAGGCAGTTTCAAAGGAAAGTGATTTTCTCTGAAAGTACATCATTTAGAAAGTGAAGTAACACTCCAGTCACTTCGCACAGTGAATTGAAGTGTTGGAACAGACTGCCTCACTTTCAGAGAAATGCATGTGAGTTGCTGGTGAATGCTTGTAAGTAGCTTAAGGCAGTTTCAAAGGAAAGTGCTTTTCTCTGAAAGTACAGCATTTAGAAACTGAAGCAACACTCCATTCACTTTGCACAGTGAATTGAAGTGTTGGAATAGACTGCCTCTCTTTCAGAGAAACTCATGTGAGTTGCTGGTGAATACTTATAAGTAGCTTAAAACACTTTCAAAGAACGCGATTTTCTCTGAAAGTACAGCATGTAGAAAGTGAAGCAACACTCCATTCACTTCGCACAGTGAATTGAAGTGTTGGACCAGACTGCTTCTCTTTCAGAGAAACTCATGTGAGTTGCTGGTGAATGTTTGTAAGTAGCTTAAGGCAGTTTCAAAGGAAAGTGATTTTCTCTGAAAGTACAAAATTTAGAAAGTGAATCAACATTCCGTTCACTTCACACAGTGAATTGAAGTGCTGGAACAGACTGCTTCTCTTTCAGAGAAACGATGTGAGTTTCTTGTGAATGCTTGTAAGTAGCTTCAGGCAGTTTCAAAGGAAAGTGATTTTCTCTGAAAGTACAGCATTTAGAAAGTGAAGTAACACTCCATTCACTTTGCACAGTGAATTGAAGTGTTGGAACAGACTGTTTCTCTTTCAGAGAAACGCATGTGAGTTTCTCGAGAATGCTTGTAAGTAACTTAAGGCACATTCAAAGGAAATTGATTTTCTCTGTAACTACAGCATTTAGAAAGTGAAGTAACACTCCATTGATTTCTCACAGTGAATTGAAGTGTTGGAACAGACTGCTTCTCTTTCAGAGAAATGCTTGTGAGATGCTGTTGAATCCTTGTATGTAGCTTAAGGCAGTGTCAAAGGAAAGTGATTTTTTCTGAAAGTACAGCATTTAGAAAGTGAATCAACACTCCATTCACTTTGCACAGTGAATTGAAGTGTGGGAACAGACTGCTTTTCTTTCAGAGAAACTCATGAGAGTTGCTGGTGAATGCTTGTAAGTAGCTTAAGGCACTTTCAAAGGAAAGTGCATTTCCCTGAAAGTACAGCATTTAGAAAGTGAAGCAACACTCCATTCACTTCGCACAGTGAATTGAAGTGTTGGAACAGATTGCTTCTGTTTAACAGAAATGCATGTGAGTTACTGGTGAATGCTTGTAAGTAGCTTAAGGCAGTTTCAAAGGAAAGTGATTTTCTCTGAAAGTACAGCATTTTGAAAGTGAAGCAACACTCCATTCACTTCGCACAGTGAATTGAAGTGTTGGAACAGACTGCTTCTCTTGCAGAGAAACTCATGTGAGTTGCTGGTGAATGTTTGTAAGTAACTTAAGGCAGTTTCAAAGGAAAGTGATTTTCTCTGAAAGTACAAAATTTAGAAAGTGAATCAACATTCCATTCACTTCACACAGTGAATTGAAGTGTTGGAACAGACTGCTTCTCTTTCAGAGAAACGATGTGAGTTTCTTGTGAATGCTTGTCAGTAGCTTCAGGCAGTTTCAAGGGAAAGTGATTTTCTCTGAAAGTACAGCATTTAGAAAGTGAAGTAACACTCCATTCACTTTGCACAGTGAATTCAAGTGTTGGAACAGACTGTTTCTCTTTCAGAGAAACGCATGTGAGTTTCTTGAGAATGCTTGTAAGTAACTTAAGGCACATTCAAAGGAAATTGATTTTCTCTGTAACTACAGCATTTAGAAAGTGAAGTAACACTCCATTGATTTCTCACAGTGAATTGAAGTGTTGGAACAAACTGCTTCTCTTTCAGAGAAATGCTTGTGAGATGCTGTTGAATCCTTGTATGTAGCTCAAGGCAGTGTCAAAGGAAAGTGATTTTTTCTGAAAGTACAGCATTTAGAAAGTGAATCAACACTCCATTCACTTTGCACAGTGAATTGAAGTGTGGGAACAGACTGCTTTTCTTTCAGAGAAACTCATGAGAGTTGCTGGTGAATGCTTGTAAGTAGCTTAAGGCACTTTCAAAGGAAAGTGCATTTCCCTGAAAGTACAGCATTTAGAAAGTGAAGCAACACTCCATTCACTTCGCACAGTGAATTGAAGTGTTGGAACAGACTGCTTCTGTTTAACAGAAATGCATGTGAGTTACTGATGAATGCTTGTAAGTAGCTTAAGGCAGTTTCAAAGGAAAGTGATTTTCTCTGAAAGTACAGCATTTTGAAAGTGAAGCAACACTCCATTCACTTCGCACAGTGAATTGAAGTGTTGGAACAGACTGCTTCTCTTTCAGAGAAATGATTCTGAGTTGATCGTGAATGCTTGTAAGTAGCTTAAGGCACTTTCAAAGGAAAGTGATTTTCTCTGAAAGTACAGCATTTAGAAAGTGAAGGAACACTCCATTCACTTCGCACAGTGAATTGAAGTGTTGGAACAGACTGCTTCTCTTTCAGAGGAACTCATGTGATTTGCTGGTGAATGCATGTAAGTAGCTTAAGGCACTTTCAAAGGAAAGTGATTTTCTCTGAAAATACAGCATTGAGAAAGTGAAGCAACACTCCATTCACTTCGCACAGTGAATTGAAGTGTTGGAACAGACTGCTTCTCTTTCAGAGAAATGATTCTGAGTTGCTCTTGAATGCTTGTAAGTAGCTTAAGGCACTTTCAAAGGAAAGTGATTTTCTCTGAAAGTACAGCATTTAGAAAGTGAAGCAACACTCCATTCACTTCGCACAGTGAATTGAAGTGTTGGAACAGACCGTTTCTCTTTCAGAGAAATGCATGTGAGTTGCTGGTGAATGCGTGCAAGTAGCTTAAGGCAGTTTCAAAGGAAAGTGGTTTTCTCTGAAAAGACAGCATTTAGAAAGTGAAGCAACACTCCATTCACTTCGCACAGTGAATTGAAATGTTTGAACAGACTGCTTCTCTTTCAGAGAAATGCATGTGAGTTGCTGGTGAATGCTTGTAAGTAGCTTAAGGCAGTTTCAAAGGAAAGTGATTTTCTCTGAAAGTACAGCACTTAGAAAGTGAAGCAACACTCCATTCACTTCGCACAGTGAATTGAAGTGTTGGAACAGACTGCTTTTCTTTCAGGGAAATGCATGTGAGTTTCTTGTGAATGCTTGTAAGTAGCTTAAGGCACTTTCAAAGTAAAGTGATTTTCTCTGTAACTACAGCATTTAGAAAGTGAAGTAACACTCCAATCACTTCGCACAGTGAATTGAAGTGTTGGAACAGACTGCTTCTCTTTCAGAGAAACTCATGTGAGTTGCTGGTGAATACTTGTAAGTAGTTTAAGGCAGTTTCAAAGGAAAGTGAATTTCTCTGAAAGGACAGCATTTAGAAAGTGAAGCAACACTCCATTCACTTCGCACAGTGAATTGAAATGTTGGAACAGACTGCTTCTCTTTCAGAGAAATGCATGTGAGTTGCTGGAGAATGCTTGCAAGTAGCTTTAGGCAGTTTCAAAGGAAAGTGATTTTCTCTGAAAGTACAGCATTTAGAAAGTGAAACAACAACACATTCACTTCACACAGTTAATTGAAGTGTTGGAACAGACTGCTTCTCTTTCAGAGAAATGCATGTGAGTTGCTGGTGAATGCTTGTAAGTAGCTTAAGGCAGTTTCAAAGGAAAGTGATTTTCTCTGAAAGTACAGCACTTAGAAAGTGAAGCAACACTCCATTCACTTCGCACAGTGTATTGAAGTGTTGGAACAGACTGCTTCTCTTTCAGAGAAACGCATGTGAGTTTCTTGTGAATGCTTGTAAGTAGCTTAAGGCACTTTCAAAGGAAAGTGATTTTCTCTGTAACTACAGCATTTAGAAAGTGAAGTAACACTCCAATCACTTCGCACAGTGAAATGAAGTGTTGGAACAGACTGCTTCTCTTTCAGAGAATCTCATGTAAGTTGCTGGTGAATGCTTGTAAGTAGCTTAAAGCATTTTCAAAGAAGAGTGATTTTCTCTGAAAGTACAGCATTTAGAAAGTGAAACAACAACACATTCACTTCGCACAGTGAATTGAAGTGTTGGAACAGACTGCTTCTCTTTCAGAGAAATGCATGTGAATTGCTGGTGAATGCTTGTAAGTAGCTTAAGGCAGTTTCAAAGGAAAGTGATTTTCTCTGAAAGTACAGCATTTAGAAAGTGAAGCAAAACTCCATTCTCTTTGCTCTGTGAATTGAAATGTTGGGACAGACTGCTTCTCTTTCAGAGAAACGAATGTGAGGTTCTTCTAATGCTTGTAAGTAGCTTAAGGCAGTGTCAAAAAAAAGTGATTTTCTCTGTAACAACAGCATGTAGAAAGTGAAGCAACACTCCATTCACTTCACACAGTGAATTGAAGTGTTGGAACAGACTGCTTCTTTTTCAGAGACACTCATGAGAGTTGCTGGTGAATGCTTGTAAGTAGCTTAAGGCAGTTTCAAAAGAAAGTGATTTTCTCTGAAAGTACAGCATTTAGAAAGTGAATCAACACTCCATTCACTTTGCACAGTGAATTGAAGTGTTGGAACAGACTGCTTCTCTTTCAGAGAAACTCATGCGAGTTGCTGCTGAATACTTGTAAGTAGCTTAAGGTACTTTGAAAGGAAAGTGATTTTCTCTGAAAGTACAGCATTTAGAACGTGACGCAACACTCCATTCACTTCACACAGTGAATTGAAGTGTTGGAACAGACTGCTTCTCTTACAGAAAAACTCATGTGAGTTGCTGGAGAATGCTTGTAAGCAGCTTAAGGTACATTGAAAGGAAAGTGATTTTCTCTGAGAGTACAGCATTTAGAAAGTGAAGCAACACTCCATTCACTTCGCACAGTGAATTGAAGTGTTGGAACAGACTGCTTCTCTTTCAGAGAAACGCATGTGAGTTGCTGGTGAATGCTTGTAAGTAGCTTAAGGCACTTTCAAAGGAAAGTAATTCCTCTGAATGTACAGCATTTAGAAAGTGAAGCAACACTCCATTCACTTCGCTCAGTGAATTGAAGTGTTGGAACAGACTGCTTCTCTTTCAGAGAAATGCATGTGAGTTGCTGGTAAATGCTTGTAAGTAGCTTAAGGCACTTTCAAAGGAAAGTGATTTTCTCTGAAAGTACAGTATTTTGAAAGTAAAGCAACCCTCCATTCACTTCATACAGTGAATTGAAGTGGTGGAACAGACTGCTTCTCTTTCAGAAAAATGATTCTGAGTTGCTCGTGAATTCTTGTAAGTAGCTTAAGGCACTTTCAAGGGAAAGTGATTTTCTCAGAAAGTACAGCATTTAGAAAGTGAAGGAACACTCCATTCACTTCGCACGGTGAATTGAAGTGTTGGAACAGATTGCTTCTCTTTCAGAGAAATGCATGTGAGTTGCTGTTGAATGCTTGTAAGTAGCTTAAGGCAGTTTCAAAGGAAAGTGATTGTCTCTGAGAGTACAGCATTTAGAAAGTGAAGCAACACTCCATTCACTTCGCACAGTGAATTGAAGTGTTGGACCAGACCGTTTCTCTTTCAGAGAAATGCATGTGAGTTGCTGGTGAATGCTTGTAAGTAGCTGAAGGCAGTTTCAAAGGAAAGTGATTTTCTCTGAAAGTACAGCATTTAGAAAGTGGAGCAACACTCCATTCACTTCGCACGGTGAATTGAAGTGTTGGAACAGAATGCTTCTCTTTCAGAGAAATGCATGTGAGTTGCTGGTGAATGCTTGTAAGTAGCTGAAGGCAGTTTCAAAGGAAAGTGATTTTCTCTGAAAGTACAGCATTTAGAAAGTGAAGCAACACTCCATTCTCTTTGCACTGTGAATTGAAATGTTGGAACAGACTGCTTCTCTATCAGAGAAATGCATGTGGGTTGCTGGAGAATGCTTGCAAGTAGCATAAGGCAGTTTCAAAGGAAAGTGTTTTTCTCTGAAAGTACAGCATTTAGAAAGTGAAGCAACACTCCATTCACTTCGCACAGTGAATTGAAATGTTTGAACAGACTGCTTCTCTTTCAGAGAAATGCATGTGAGTTGCTGGTGAATGCTTGTAAGTAGCTTAAGGCAGTTTCAAAGGAAAGTGATTTTCTCTGAAAGTATAGCACTTAGAAAGTGAAGCAACACTCCATTCACTTCGCACAGTGAATTGAAGTGTTGGAACAGACTGCTTCTCTTTCAGAGAAATGCATGTGAGTTTCTTGTGAATGCTTGTAAGTGGCTTAAGGCACTTTCAAAGGAAAGTGATTTTCTCTGTAACTACAGCATTTAGAAAGTGAAGTAACACTCCAATAACTTCGCACAGTGAATTGAAGTGTTGGAACAGACAGGTTCTCTTTCAGAGAAACTCATGTGAGTTGCTGGTGAATGCTTGTAAGTCGCTTAAGGCAGTTTCTAAGGAAAGTGAATTTCTCTGAAAGGACAGCATTTAGAAAGTGAAGCAACACTCCATTCACTTCGCACAGTGAATTGAAATGTTGGAACAGACTGCTTCTCTTTCAGAGAAATGCATGTGAGTTGCTGGAGAATGCTTGCAAGTAGCTTAAGGCAGTTTCAAAGGAAAGTGATTTTCTCTGAAAGTACAGCATTTAGAAAGTGAAACAACAACACATTCACTTCACACAGTGAATTGAAGTGTTGGAACAGACTGCTTCTCTTTCAGAGAAACTCATGTGAGTTGCTGGTGAATGCATGTAAGTAGCTTAAGGCATTTTCAAAGAAGAGTGATTTTCTCTGAAAGTACAGCATTTAGAAAGTGAAGCAACACTCCATTCTCTTTGCACTGTGAAATGAAATGTTGGGACAGACTGCTTCTCTTTCAGAGAAACGAATGTGAGGTTCTTCTAAATGCTCGTAAGTAGCTTAAGGCAGTTTCAAAAAAATGTGATTATCTCTGTAAAAACAACATTTAGAAAGTGAAGCAACACTCCATTCACTTCACACAGTGAATTGAAGTGTTGGAACAGACTGCTTCTTTTTCAGAGACACTCATGAGAGTTGCTGGTGAATGCTTGGAAGTACCTTAAGGCACTTTCAAAGGAAAGTGTTTTTCTCTGAAAGGACAGCATTTAGAAAGTGAAGCAACACTCCATTCACTTCGGACAGTGAATTGAAATGTTGGAACAGACTGCTTCTCTATCAGAGAAATGCATGTGAGTTGCTGGAGAATGCTTGCAAGTAGCTTAAGGCAGTTTCAAAGGAAAGTGATTTTCTCTGAAAGTACAGCATTTAGAAAGTGAAGCAACACTCCATTCTCTTCGCACAGTGAATTGAAATGTTTGAACAGACTGCTTCTCTTTCAGAGAAATGCATGTGAGTTGCTGGTGAATGCTTGTAAGTAGCTTAAGGCAGTTTCAAAGGAAAGTGATTTTCTCTGAAAGTATAGCACTTAGAAAGTGAAGCAACACTCCATTCACTTCGCACAGTGAATTGAAGTGTTGGAACAGACTGCTTCTCTTTCAGAGAAATGCATGTGAGTTTCTTGTGAATGCTTGTAAGTGGCTTAAGGCACTTTCAAAGGAAAGTGATTTTCTCTGTAACTACAGCATTTAGAAAGTGAAGTAACACTCCAATCACTTCGCACAGTGAATTGAAGTGTTGGAACAGACTGCTTCTCTTTCAGAGAAACTCATGTGAGTTGCTGGTGAATGCTTGTAAGTCGCTTAAGGCAGTTTCTAAGGAAAGTGAATTTCTCTGAAAGGACAGCATTTAGAATGTGAAGCAACACTCCATTCACTTCGCACAGTGAATTGAAATGTTGGAACAGACTGCTTCTCTTTCAGAGAAATGCATGTGAGTTGCTGTAGAATGCTTGCAAGTAGCTTAAGGCAGTTTCAAAGGAAAGTGATTTTCTCTGAAAGTACAGCATTTAGAAAGTGAAAAAACAACACATTCACTTCACACAGTGAATTGAAGTGTTGGAACAGACTGCTTCTCTTTCAGAGAAATGCATGTGAGTTGCTGGTGAATGCTTGTAAGTAGCTTAAGGCAGTTTCAAAGGAAAGTGATTTTCTCTAAAGTACAGCATTTAGAAAGTGAAGCAACACTCCATTCACTTCGCACAGTGAATTGAAGTGTTGGAACAGACTGCTTCTCTTTCAGAGAAATGCATGTGAGTTGCTGGTGAATGCTTGTAAGTAGCTGAAGGCAGTTTCAAAGGAAAGTGATTTTCTCTGAAAGTACAGCATTTAGAAAGTGAAGCAACACTCCATTCTCTTTGCACTGTGAATTGAAATGTTGGGACAGACTGCTTCTCTTTCAGAGAAACGAATGTGAGGTTCTTCTAAATGCTTGTAAGTAGCTTAAGGCAGTTTCAAAAAAAAGTGATTATCTCTGTAACAACAGCATTTAGAAAGTGAAGCAACACTCCATTCACTTCACACAGTGAATTGAAGGGTTGAAACAGACTGCTTCTTTTTGAGAGTCACTCATGAGAGTTTCTGGTGAATGCTTGGAAGTAGCTTAAGGCACTTTCAAAGGAAAGTGATTTTCTCTGAAAGCACAGCATTTAGAACGTGACGCAACACTCCATTCACTTCGCACAGTGAATTGAAGTGTTGGAACAGACTGTTTCTCTTTCAGAGAAATGATGTGAGTTGCTGGTGAATGCATATAAGTAGCTTAAGGCTGTTTCAAAGGAAAGTGATTTTCTCTGAAAGGACAGCATTTAGAAAGTGAAGCAACACTCCATTCACTTCGCACAGTGAATTGAAATGTTGGAACAGACTGCTTCTCTTTCAGAGAAATGCATGTGAGTTGCTGGTGAATGCTTGTAAGTAGCTTAAGGCAGTTTCAAAGGAAAGTGATTTTCTCTGAAAGTACAGCATTTAGAAAGTGAAGCAACACTCCATTCCCTTTGCACTGTGAAATGAAATGTTGGGACAGACTGCTTCTCTTTCAGAGAAACGAATGTGAGGTTCTTCTAAATGCTTGTAAGTAGCTTAAGGCAGTTTCAAAAAAATGTGATTATCTCTGTAAAAACAACATTTAGAAAGTGAAGCAACACTCCATTCACTTCACACAGTGAATTGAAGTGTTGGAACAGACTGCTTCTTTTTCAGAGACACTCATGAGAGTTGCTGGTGAATGCTTGGAAGTACCTTAAGGCACTTTCAAAGGAAAGTGTTTTTCTCTGAAAGGACAGCATTTAGAAAGTGAAGCAACACTCCCTTCACTTCGCACAGTGAATTGAAATGTTGGAACAGACTGCTTCTCTATCAGAGAAATGCATGTGAGTTGCTGGAGAATGCTTGCAAGTAGCATAAGGCAGTTTCAAAGGAAAGTGATTTTCTCTGAAAGTACAGCATTTAGAAAGTGAAGCAACACTCCATTCTCTTCGCACAGTGAATTGAAATGTTTGAACAGACTGCTTCTCTTTCAGAGAAATGCATGTGAGTTGCTGGTGAATGCTTGTAAGTAGCTTAAGTCAGTTTCAAAGGAAAGTGATTTTCTCTGAAAGTATAGCACTTAGAAAGTGAAGCAACACTCCATTCACTTCGCACAGTGAATTGAAGTGTTGGAACAGACTGCTTCTCTTTCAGAGAAATGCATGTGAGTTTCTTGTGAATGCTTGTAAGTGGCTTAAGGCACTTTCAAAGGAAAGTGATTTTCTCTGTAACTACAGCATTTAGAAAGTGAAGTAACACTCCAATCACTTCGCACAGTGAATTGAAGTGTTGGAACAGACTGCTTCTCTTTCAGAGAAACTCATGTGAGTTGCTGGTGAATGCTTGTAAGTCGCTTAAGGCAGTTTCTAAGGAAAGTGAATTTCTCTGAAAGGACAGCATTTAGAAAGTGAAGCAACACTCCATTCACTTCGCACAGTGAATTGAAATGTTGGAACAGACTGCTTCTCTATCAGAGAAATGCATGTGAGTTGCTGGAGAATGCTTGCAAGTAGCATAAGGCAGTTTCAAAGGAAAGTGATTTTCTCTGAAAGTACAGCATTTAGAAAGTGAAGCAACACTCCATTCTCTTCGCACAGTGAATTGAAATGTTGGAACAGACTGCTTCTCTTTCAGAGAAATGGATGTGGGTTTCTTGTGAATGCTTGTAAGTAGCTTAAGGCACTTTCAAAGGAAAGTGATTTTCTCTGAAAGTACAGCATTTAGAAAGTGAAGCAACACTCCATTTTCTTCGCACAGTGAATTGAAGTTTTGGAACACACTGTTTCTCTTTCAGAGAAATTCATGTGAGTTGCTGGTGAATGCTTGTAAGTAGCTTAAGGCACTGTCAAAGGAAAGTGATTTTCTCTGAAAGTACAGCATTTAGAAAGTGACCTAACACTCCATTCACTTCACACAGTGAATTGAAGTGTTAGAAGAGACTGCTTCTCTTTCAGAGAAACTCATGTGAGTTGCTGGTGAATGCTTGTAAGTAGCTTAAGGCAGTTTCAAAGGAAAGTGATTTTCTCTGAAAGTACAGCATTTAGAAAGTGAAACAACACTCCATTCACTTTGCACAGTGAATTGAAGTGTTGGAACAGACTGCTTCTCTTTCAGAGACACTCATGTGAGTTCCTGGTGAATGCTTGTAAGTAGCTTAATGCTGTTTCAAAGGAAAGTGATTTTCTCTGAAAGTACAACATTTAGAAAGTGAAGCAGCACTCCGTTCACTTCGCAAAGTGAATTCAAGTGTTGGAACAGACTCCTTCTCTTTCAGAGAAATGCATGTGAGTTGCTGGTGAATGCTTGTAAGTAACTTAAGGCAGTTTCAAAGGAAAGTGATTTTCTCTGAAAGTACAGCATTTAGAAAGTGAAAGAACAACACATTCACTTCGCACAGTGTATTGAAGTGTTGGAACAGACTGCTTCTCCTTCAGAGAAACTCATGTGAGTTGCTGGTAAATGCTTGTAAGTAGTTTAAGGTACTTTGAAAGGAAAGTGATTTTCTCTGAAACTACAGCATTTAGAAAGTGAGGCAACACTCCATTCACTTCGCACAGTGAATTGAAGTGTTGGAACATACTGCGTCTCTTTCAGAGAAACTCATGTGAGTTGCTGGTGAATGTTTGTAAGTAGCTTAAGGCAGTTTCAAAGGAAAGTGATTTTCTCTGAAAGTACATCATTTAGAAAGTGAAGCAACACTCCATTCACTTCGCACAGTGAATTGAAGTGTTGAAACAGACTGCTTCTCTCAGAGAAACTCATTTGAGTTCCTGGTGAATGCTTGTAAGTAGCTTAAGGCAGTTTCAAAGGAAAGTGATTTTCTCTGAAAGTACAGCATTTAGAAAGTGAAGCAACACTCCCTTCACTTCGCACAGTGAATTGAAGTGTTGGAACAGAATGCGTCTCTTTCATAGAAATCCATGTGAGTTTCTTGTGAGTGCTTATAATTAGCTTAAGGCACTTTCAAAGGAAAGTGATTTTCTCTGAAAGTACAGCATTTAGAAAGTGAAACAACAACACATTCACTTCGCACAGTGTATTGAAGTGTTGGAACAGACTGCTTCTCCTTCAGAGAAACTCATGTGAGTTGCTGGTAAATGCTTGTAAGTAGTTTAAGGTACTTTGAAAGGAAAGTGATTTTCTCTGAAACTACAGCATTTAGAAAGTGAGGCAACACTCCATTCATTTCGCACAGTGAATTGAAGTGTTGGAACATACTGCTTCTCTTTCAGAGAAACTCATGTGAGTTGCTGGTGAATGTTTGTAAGTAGCTTAAGGCAGTTTCAAAGGAAAGTGATTTTCTCTGAAAGTACATCATTTAGAAAGTGAAGCAACACTCCATTCACTTCGCACAGTGAATTGAAGTGTTGGAACAGACTGCTTCTCTCAGAGAAAC
Organism: Myodes glareolus; assembly: GCF_982192425.1. Classification (NCBI taxonomy): domain Eukaryota; kingdom Metazoa; phylum Chordata; class Mammalia; order Rodentia; family Cricetidae; genus Myodes; species Myodes glareolus. Next base: position 59,600 of record NW_028263250.1, read on the forward strand.
TCATTTGAGTTCCTGGTGAATGCTTGTAAGTAGCTTAAGGCAGTTTCAAAGGAAAGTGATTTTCTCTGAAAGTACAGCATTTAGAAATTGAAGCAACACTCCCTTCACTTCGCACAGTGAATTGAAGTGTTGGAACAGAATGCTTCTCTTTCATAGAAATCCATGTGAGTTTCTTGTGAGTGCTTATAATTAGCTTAAGGCACTTTCAAAGGAAAGTGATTTTCTCTGAAAGTACAGCATTTAGAAAGTGAAGCAACACTCCATTCACTTCGCACAGTGAATTGAAGTGTTGGAACAGACTGCTTCTCTTTCAGAGAAATGCATGTGAGTTGCTGTGGAATGCTTGTAAGTAGCTTAAGGCACTTACACTGGAAAGTGATTTTCTCTGAAAGTACAGAATTTTGCAAGTGAAGCAACCCTCCTTTCATTTCGCACAGTGAATTAAAGTGTTGGAACAGACTGCTTCTCTTTTAGAAAAATGATTGTGATTTGCTGGTGAATGATTGTAAGTAGCTTAAGGCACTTTAAAAGGAAAGTGATTTTCTCTGAAAGTACAGCATTTAGAATGTGAAGCAAAACTCCATTCACTTCGCACAGTGAATTGAAGTGTTGGAACAGACTGCTTTTCTTTCAGAGAAATGCATGTGAGTTGCTGGTGAATGCTTGTAAGTAGCTTAAGACAGTTTCAAAGAAAAGTGATTTTCTCTGAAAGTACAGCATTTAGAAAGTGAAGCAATACTCCATTCACTTTGCACAGTGAATTGAAGTGTTGAAAAAGACTGCTTCTCTTTCAGAGAAACGCATGTGAGTTTCTTGTGAATGCTTGTAAGTAACTTAAGGCACTTTCAAAGGAAAGTGATTTTCTCTGTAACTACAGCATTTGGAAAGTGAAGTAACACTCCATTCACTTCGCACAGTGAATTGAAGTGTTGGAATAGACTGCTTCTCTTTCAGAGAAACTCATGTGAGTTGCTGGTGAATGCTTGTAAGTAGCTTAAGGCAGTTTCAAAGGAAAGTGATTTTCTCTGAAAGTACAGCATTTAGAAAGTGAAACAACACTCCATTCACTTTGCACAGTGAATTGAAGTGTTGGAACAGACTGCTTCTCTTTCAGAGACACTCATGTGAGTTCCTGGTGAATGCTTGTAAGTAGCTTAATGCTGTTTCAAAGGAAAGTGATTTTCTCTGAAAGTACAACATTTAGAAAGTGAAGCAGCACTCCGTTCACTTCGCAAAGTGAATTCAAGTGTTGGAACAGACTCCTTCTCTTTCAGAGAAATGCATGTGAGTTGCTGGTGAATGCTTGTAAGTAACTTAAGGCAGTTTCAAAGGAAAGTGATTTTCTCTGAAAGTACAGCATTTAGAAAGTGAAAGAACAACACATTCACTTCGCACAGTGTATTGAAGTGTTGGAACAGACTGCTTCTCCTTCAGAGAAACTCATGTGAGTTGCTGGTAAATGCTTGTAAGTAGTTTAAGGTACTTTGAAAGGAAAGTGATTTTCTCTGAAACTACAGCATTTAGAAAGTGAGGCAACACTCCATTCACTTCGCACAGTGAATTGAAGTGTTGGAACATACTGCGTCTCTTTCAGAGAAACTCATGTGAGTTGCTGGTGAATGTTTGTAAGTAGCTTAAGGCAGTTTCAAAGGAAAGTGATTTTCTCTGAAAGTACATCATTTAGAAAGTGAAGCAACACTCCATTCACTTCGCACAGTGAATTGAAGTGTTGAAACAGACTGCTTCTCTCAGAGAAACTCATTTGAGTTCCTGGTGAATGCTTGTAAGTAGCTTAAGGCAGTTTCAAAGGAAAGTGATTTTCTCTGAAAGTACAGCATTTAGAAAGTGAAGCAACACTCCCTTCACTTCGCACAGTGAATTGAAGTGTTGGAACAGAATGCTTCTCTTTCATAGAAATCCATGTGAGTTTCTTGTGAGTGCTTATAATTAGCTTAAGGCACTTTCAAAGGAAAGTGATTTTCTCTGAAAGTACAGCATTTAGAAAGTGAAACAACAACACATTCACTTCGCACAGTGTATTGAAGTGTTGGAACAGACTGCTTCTCCTTCAGAGAAACTCATGTGAGTTGCTGGTAAATGCTTGTAAGTAGTTTAAGGTACTTTGAAAGGAAAGTGATTTTCTCTGAAACTACAGCATTTAGAAAGTGAGGCAACACTCCATTCACTTCGCACAGTGAATTGAAGTGTTGGAACATACTGCTTCTCTTTCAGAGAAACTCATGTGAGTTGCTGGTGAATGTTTGTAAGTAGCTTAAGGCAGTTTCAAAGGAAAGTGATTTTCTCTGAAAGTACATCATTTAGAAAGTGAAGCAACACTCCATTCACTTCGCACAGTGAATTGAAGTGTTGGAACAGACTGCTTCTCTCAGAGAAACTCATTTGAGTTCCTGGTGAATGCTTGTAAGTAGCTTAAGGCAGTTTCAAAGGAAAGTGATTTTCTCTGAAAGTACAGCATTTAGAAATTGAAGCAACACTCCCTTCACTTCGCACAGTGAATTGAAGTGTTGGAACAGAATGCTTCTCTTTCATAGAAATCCATGTGAGTTTCTTGTGAGTGCTTATAATTAGCTTAAGGCACTTTCAAAGGAAAGTGATTTTCTCTGAAAGTACAGCATTTAGAAAGTGAAGCAACACTCCATTCACTTCGCACAGTGAATTGAAGTGTTGGAACAGACTGCTTCTCTTTCAGAGAAATGCATGTGAGTTGCTGTGGAATGCTTGTAAGTAGCTTAAGGCACTTACACTGGAAAGTGATTTTCTCTGAAAGTACAGAATTTTGCAAGTGAAGCAACCCTCCTTTCATTTCGCACAGTGAATTAAAGTGTTGGAACAGACTGCTTCTCTTTTAGAAAAATGATTGTGAGTTGCTGGTGAATGATTGTAAGTAGCTTAAGGCACTTTAAAAGGAAAGTGATTTTCTCTGAAAGTACAGCATTTAGAATGTGAAGCAAAACTCCATTCACTTCGCACAGTGAATTGAAGTGTTGGAACAGACTGCTTTTCTTTCAGAGAAATGCATGTGAGTTGCTGGTGAATGCTTGTAAGTAGCTTAAGACAGTTTCAAAGAAAAGTGATTTTCTCTGAAAGTACAGCATTTAGAAAGTGAAGCAATACTCCATTCACTTTGCACAGTGAATTGAAGTGTTGAAAAAGACTGCTTCTCTTTCAGAGAAACGCATGTGAGTTTCTTGTGAATGCTTGTAAGTAACTTAAGGCACTTTCAAAGGAAAGTGATTTTCTCTGTAACTACAGCATTTGGAAAGTGAAGTAACACTCCATTCACTTCGCACAGTGAATTGAAGTGTTGGAATAGACTGCTTCTCTTTCAGAGAAACTCATGTGAGTTGCTGGTGAATGCTTGTAAGTAGCTTAAGGCACCTTCAAAGGCAAGTGATTATCTCTGTAACTTCAGAATTTAGAAAGTGAAGCAACACTCCATTCACTTCGCACAGTGAATTGAAGTGTTGGAACAGACTGCTTTTCTTTCAGAGAAACGCATGTTGGTTTCTTGTGAATGCTTGTAAGTAACTAAAGGCACTTTCAAAGGAAAGTGATTTTCTCTGTAACTACAGCATTTTGAAATTGAAGTAACACTCCAATCACTTCGCACAGTGAATTGAAGTGTTGGAATAGACTGCCTCTCATTCAGAGAAACTCATGTGAGTTGCTGGTCAATGCTTGTAAGTACCTTAAGGCACTTTCAAAGGAAAGTGATTTTCTCTGAAAGTACAGCATTTAGAAAGTGACGTAACACTCCATTCACTTCACACAGTGAATTGAAGTGTTGGAACAGACTGCTTCTCTTTCAGAGAAACGCATGTGAGTTGCTGGTGAATGCTTGTAAGTAGCTTAAGGCAGTTTCAAAGGAAAGTGATTTTCTCTGAAAGTACAGCATTTAGAAAGTGAAGCAGCACTCCATTTTCTTCGCACAGTGAATTGAAGTTTTGGAACAGACTGTTTCTCTTTCAGAGAAATTCATGTGAGTTGCTGGTGAATGCTTGTAAGTAGCTTAAGGCACTGTCAAAGGAAAGTGATTTTCTCTGAAAGTACAGCATTTAGAAAGTGACGTAACACTCCATTCACTTCACACAGTGAATTGAAGTGTTGGAACAGACTGCTTCTCTTTCAGAGAAACTCATGTGAGTTGCTGGTGAATGCTTGTAAGTAGCTTAAGGCAGTTTCAAAGGAAAGTGATTTTTCTCTGAAAGTACAGCATTTAGAAAGTGAAACAACACTCCATTCATTTGCACAGTGAATTGAAGTGTTGGAACACGCTGCTTCTCTTTCAGAGACACTCATGTGAGTTCCTGGTGAATGCTTGTAAGTAGCTTAATGCTGTTTCAAAGGAAAGTGATTTTCTCTGAACGTACAGCATTTAGAAAGTGAAGCAGCACTCCGTTCACTTCGCAAAGTGAATTCAAGTGTTGGAACAGACTCCTTCTCTTTCAGAGAAATGCATGTGAGTTGCTGGTGAATGCTTGTAAGTAACTTAAGGCAGTTTCAAAGGAAAGTGATTTTCTCTGAAAGTACAGCATTTAGAAAGTAAAACAACAACACATTCACTTCGCACAGTGTATTGAAGTGTGGGAACAGACTGCTTCTCCTTCAGAGAAACTCATGTGAGTTGCTGGTAAATGCTTGTAAATAGTTTAAGGTACTTTGAAAGGAAAGTGATTTTCTCTGAAAGTACAGCATTTAGAAAGTGAGGCAACACTCCATTCACTTCGCACAGTGAATTGAAGTGTTGGAACATACTGCTTCTCTTTCAGAGAAACTCATGTGAGTTGCTGGTGAATGTTTGTAAGTAGCTTAAGGCAGTTTCAAAGGAAAGTGATTTTCTCTGAAAGTACATCATTTAGAAAGTGAAGCAACACTCCATTCACTTCGCACAGTGAATTGAAGTGTTGGAACAGACTGCTTCTCTTTCAGAGAAATGCATGTGAGTTGCTGTGGAATGCTTGTAAGTAGCTTAAGGCACTTACACTGGAAAGTGATTTTCTCTGAAAGTACAGAATTTTGCAAGTGAAGCAACCCTCCTTTCATTTCGCACAGTGAATTAAAGTGTTGGAACAGACTGCTTCTCTTTTAGAAAAATGATTGTGAGTTGCTGGTGAATGATTGTAAGTAGCTTAAGGCACTTTAAAAGGAAAGTGATTTTCTCTGAAAGTACAGCATTTAGAATGTGAAGCAAAACTCCATTCACTTCGCACAGTGAATTGAAGTGTTGGAACAGACTGCTTTTCTTTCAGAGAAATGCATGTGAGTTGCTGGTGAATGCTTGTAAGTAGCTTAAGACAGTTTCAAAGAAAAGTGATTTTCTCTGAAAGTACAGCATTTAGAAAGTGAAGCAATACTCCATTCACTTTGCACAGTGAATTGAAGTGTTGAAAAAGACTGCTTCTCTTTCAGAGAAACGCATGTGAGTTTCTTGTGAATGCTTGTAAGTAGCTTAAGGCACCTTCAAAGGCAAGTGATTATCTCTGTAACTTCAGCATTTAGAAAGTGAAGCAACACTTCATTCACTTCGCACAGTGAATTGAAGTGTTGGAACAGACTGCTTTTCTTTCAAAGAAATGCATGTTAGTTTCTTGTGAATGCTTGTAAGTAACTAAAGGCACTTTCAAAGGAAAGTGATTTTCTCTGTAACGACAGCATTTTGAAGGTGAAGTAACACTCCAATCACTTCGCCCAGTGAATTGAAGTGTTGGAATAGACTGCCTCTCATTCAGAGAAACTCATGTGAGTTGCTGGTCAATGCTTGTAAGTACCTTAAGGCACTTTCAAAGGAAAGTGATTTTCTCTGAAATTACAGCATTTAGAAAGTGAAGCAACACTCCATTCACTTCGCACAGTGAATTGAAGTGTTGGAACAGACTGCTTCTCTTTCAGAGAAACTCATGTGAGTTGCTGGTGAATGCTTGTACTTAGCTTAAGGTACTTTGAAAGGAAAGTGATTTTCTCTGAAAGTACAGCATTTAGAAAGTGACTCAACACTCCATACACTAAGCATAGTGAATTGAAGTGTTGGAACAGAATGTTTCTCTTTCACAGAAACTCATGTGAGTTGCTGGTGAATGCTTGTAAGTAACTTATGGCACTTTCAAAGGAAAGTGATTTGCTCTGAAAGTACAGCATTTAGAAAGTAATGCAACACTACATTCACTTTGCACAGTGAATTAAAGTGTTGGAACAGACTGTTTCTCTTTCAGAGAAACTCATGTGAGTTGCTGGTGAATGCTAGTAAGTAGTTTAAGGCAGTTCCAAAGGAACGTGATTTTTTCTGAAAATACAGCATTTCGAAAGTGAAGCAACAGTCCATTCACTTCGCACAGTGAATTCAAGTGTTGGAACAGACTGTTTCTCTTTCAGTTAAATGGATATGGGTTTCTTGTGAATGCTTGTAAGTAACTTAAGGCAGATTCAAAGGAAAGTGATTTTCTCTGAAATTACAGCATTTAGAATGTGAAGGAACACTCCATTCAATTTGCACAGTGAATTGAAGTGTTGGAACAGACTGCTTCTCTTTCAGAGAAAGTCATGTGAGTTGCTGGTGAATGCTTGTAAGTAGCTTAAAGCTGTTTCAAAGGTAAGTGATTTTCTCTGAAAGTACAGCATTTAGAAAGTGAAGCTACACTCCATTCACTTAGCACAGTGAATTGAAGTGTTGGAACAGACTGCTTCTCTTTCAGAGAAATGCATGTGAATTGCTGGTGAATGCTTGTAAGTAGCTTAAGGCAGTTTCAAAGGAAAGTGATTTTCTCTGAAAGTACAGCATTTAGAAAGTGAAACAACAACACATTCACTTCGCACAGTGAATTGAAGTGTTGGAACATACTGCTTCTCTTTAAGAGAAACTCATGTGAGTTGCTGGTGAATGTTTGTAAGTAGCTTAAGGCAGTTTCAAAGGAAAGTGATTTTCTCTGAAAGTACATCATTTAGAAAGTGAAGCAGCACTCCATTCACTTCGCACAGTGAATTGAAGTGTTGGAACAGAATGCTTCTCTTTCATAGAAATGCATGTGAGTTTCTTGTGAATGCTTATAATTAGCATAAGACACCTTTAAAAGAAAGTGATTTTCTCTGAAAGTACAGCATTTAGAAAGTGAAGCAACACTCCATTCACTTCGCACAGTGTATTGAAGTGTTGGAACAGACTGCTTCTCTTTCAGAGAAATGCATGCGAGTTGCTGGGGAATGCTTGTAAGTAGCTTAAGGCACTTACACTGGAAAGTGATTTTCTCTGAAAGTACAGAATTTTGAAAGTGAAGCAACCCTCCTTTCATTTCGCACAGTGAATTGAAGTGTTGCAACAGACTGCTTCTCTTTTAGAAAATTGAGTGTGAGTTGCTGGTGAATGATTGTAAGTAGCTTAAGGCACTTTGAAAGGAAAGTGATTTTCTCTTAAAATACAGCATTTAGAATGTGAAGCAAAACTCCATTCACTTTGCACAGTGAATTGAAGTGTTGGAAAAGACTGCTTCTCTTTCAGAGAAACTCATGTGAGTTGCTGGTGAATGCTTGTAAGTAACTTAATGCACTTTCAAAGGAAAGTGATTTTCTCTGAAAGTACAGCATTTAGAAAGTGATGCAACACTACATTCATTTTGCACAGAGAATTAAAGTGTTGGAAGAGACTGCTTCTCTTTCAGAGAAACTCATGTGAGTTGCTGGTGAATGCTAGTAAGTAGTTTAAGGCAGTTCCAAAGGAACGTGATTTTTTCTGAAAATACAGCATTTAGAAAGTGAAGCAACAATCCATTCACTTCGCACAGTGAATTCAAGTGTTGGAACAGACTGCTTCTCTTTCAGAGAAATGGATATGGGTTTCTTGTGAATGCTTGTAAGTAACTTAAGGCAGATTCAAAGGAAAGTGATTTTCTCTGAAATTACAGCATTTAGAATGTGAAGGAACACTCCATTCAATTTGCACAGTGAATTGAAGTGTTGGAACAGACTGCTTCTCTTTCAGAGAAACTCATGTGAGTTGCTGGTGAATGCTTGTAAGTAGCTTAAAGCTGTTTCAATGGAAAGTGATTTTCTCTGAAAGTACAGCATTTAGAAAGTGAAGCTACACTCCATTCACTTCGCACAGTGAATTGAAGTGTTGGAACAGACTGCTTCTCTTTCAGAGAAATGCATGTGAGTTGCTGGTGAATGCTTGTAAATAGCTTAAGGCAGTTTCAAAGGAAAGTGATTTTCTCTGAAAGTACAGCATTTAGAAAGTGAAACAACAACTCATTCACTTCTCACATTGTATTAAAAACTTGGAACAGACTGCTTTTCCTTCAGAGAAACTCATGTGAGTTGCTGGTGAATGCTTGTAAGTAGTTTAAGGTACTTTGAAAGGAAAGTGATTTTCTCTGAAAGTACAGCATTTAGAAAGTGAGGCAACACTCCATTCACTTTGAAAAGTGAATTGAAGTGTTGGAACATACTGCTTCTCTTTCAGAGAAACTCATGTGAGTTGCTGGTGAATGTTTGTAAGTAGCTTAAGGCAGTTTCAAAGTAAAGTGATTTTCTCTGAAAGTACATCATTTAGAAAGTGATGCAACACTCTATTCACTTCGCACAGTGAATTGAAGTGTTGGAACAGACTGCTTCTCTCAGAGAAACTCATTTGAGTTCCTGGTGAATGCATGTAAGTAGCTTAAGGCAGTTTCAAAGGAAAGTGATTTTCTCTGAAAGTACAGCATTTAGAAAGTGAAGCAACACTCCATTCACTTCGCACAGTGAATTGAAGTGTTGGAACAGAATGCTTGTCTTTCATAAAAATGCATGTGAGTTTCTTGTAAATGCTTATAATTAGCTTAAGGCACTTTCAAAGGAAAGTGATTTTCTCTATAACTACAGCATTTGGAAAGTGAAGTAACACTCCATTCACTTCGCACAGTGAATTGAAGTGTTGGAATAGACTGCTTCTCTTTCAGAGAAACTCATGTGAGTTGCTGGTGAATGCTTGTAGGTAGCTTAAGGCACCTTCAAAAGCAAGTTATTATCTCTGTAACTTCAGCATTTAGAAAGTGAAGCAACACTCCATTCACTTCGCACAGTGAATTGAAGTGGTGGAACAGACTGCTTTTCTTTCAGAGAAACGCATGTTAGTTTCTTGTGAATGCTTGTAAGTAACTAAAGGCACTTTCAAAGGAAAGTGATTTTCACTGTAACTACAGTATTTTGAAAGTGAAGTAACACTCCAATCACTTCGCTCAGTGAATTGAAGTGTTGGAATAGACTGCCTCTCATCCAGAGAAACTCATGTGAGTTGCTGGTCCATGCTTGTAAGTACCTTAAGGCACTTTCAAAGGAAAGTGATTTTCTCTGAAAATACAGCATTTAGAAAGTGAAGCTACACTCCATTCACTTCGCACAGTGAATTGAAGTGTTGGAACAGACTGCTTTTCTTTCAGAGAAACTCATGTGAGTAGCTGGTGAATGCTTGTACTTAGCTTAAGGTACTTTGAAAGGAAAGTGATTTTCTCTGAAAGTACAGCATTTAGAAAGTGACTCAACACTCCATACACTACGCACAGTGAATTGAAGTGTTGGAACAGACTGTTTCTCTTTCAGAGAAACTCATGTGTGTTGCTGGTGAATGCTTGTAAGTAACTTAAGGCACTTTCAAAGGAAAGTGATTTTCTCTGAAAGTACAGCATTTAGAAAGTGATGCAACACTACATTCACTTTGCAAAGTGAATTAAAGTGTTGGAAGAGACTGCTTCTCTTTCAGAGAAACTCATGTGAGTTGCTGGTGAATGCTAGTAAGTAGTTTAAGGCAGATCCAAAGGAACGTGATTTTTTCTGAAAATACAGCATTTAGAAAGTGAAGCAACAATCCATTCACTTCGCACAGTGAATTCAAGTGTTGGAACAGACTGCTTCTCTTTCAGAGAAATGGATATGGGTTTCTTGTGAATGCTTGTAAGTAACTTAAGGCAGATTCAAAGGAAAGTGATTTTCTCTGAAATTACAGCATTTAGAATGTGAAGGAACACTCCATTCAATTTGCACAGTGAATTGAAGTGTTGGAACAGACTGCTTCACTTTCAGAGAAACTCATGTGAGTTGCTGGTGAATGCTTGTAAGTAGCTTAAAGCTGTTTCAAAGGAAAGTGATTTTCTCTGAAAATACAGCATTTAGAAAGTGAAGCTACAGTCCATTCACTTCGCACAGTGAATTGAAGTGTTGGAACAGACTGTTTCTCTTTCAGAGAAATGCATGTGAGTTGTTGGAGAATGCTTGTAAGTAGCTTAAGGCAGTTTCAAAGGAAAGTGATTTTCTCTGAAAGTACAGCATTTAGAAAGTGAAACAAGAACACATTCACTTCGCACAGTGTATTGAAATGTTGGAAAAGACTGCTTCTCCTTCAGAGAAACTCATGCGAGTTGCTGGTGAATGCTTGTAAGTAGTTTAACGTACTTTGAAAGGAAAGTGATTTTCTCTGAAAGTACTGCATTTAGAATGTGAAGCAACACTCAATTCACTTTGCACAGTGAACTGAAGTGTTGGAAGAGACTGCTTCTCTTTCAGAGAAACTCATTTGAGTTGCTGGTGAATGCTTGTAAGTAGCTTAAGGCAGTTTCAAAGGAAAGTGATTTTCTCTGAAAGTACAGCATTTAGAAAGTGAAGCAACACTCCATTCACTTCGCACAGTGAATTGAAGTGTTGGAACAGACTGCTTCTCTTTCAGAGAAACGAATGTGAGTTTCTTCTAAATGCTTGTAAGTAGTTTAAGGCAGTTTCAAAGGAAAGTGATTTTCTCTGAAAGTACAGCATTTAGAAAGTGAAACAATGACACATTCACTTCGCACAGTGAATTGAAGTGTTGGAACAGACTGCTTCTCTTTCAGAGAAACGAATGTGATTTGCTGCTGAATGCTTGTAAGTAGCTTAAGGCAGTTTCAAAGGAAAGTGATTTTCTCTGAAAGTACAGCATTTAGAAAGTGAAACAACAACACATTCACTTCGCACAGTGAATAGAAGTGTTGGAACAGACTGCTTCTCTTTCAGAGAAACTCATGTGAGTTGCTGGTGAATGCTTGTAAGTAGCTTAAGGTACTTTGAAAGGAAAGTGATTTTCTCTGAAAGTACAGCATTTAGAAATTGAAGTAACACTCCAATCACTTCGCCCAGTGAAGTGAAGTATTGGAACAGACTGCTTCTTTCAGAGAAACTCATGAGAGTTGCTGGTAAATGCTTGAAAGTAGCTTACTGCACTTTCAAAGGAAAGTGATTTTCTCTGAAAGTACAGCATTTGGAAAGTGAAGCAACACTCCATTCACTTTGCACAGTGAATTGAAGTGTTGGAACAGACTGCCTCTCTTTCAGAGAAACTAATGTGAATTGCTGGTGAATGCTTGTAAGTAGCTTAAGGCACTTTCAAAGGAAAGTGATTTTCTCTGAAAGTACAGCATTTAGAAAGTGAAGCAACACTCCATTCACTTCACACAGTGAACTGAAGTGTTGGAACAGACTGCTTCTCTTTCAAAGAAATACATGTGAGTTGCTGGTGAATTCATGTAAGTAGCTTAAGGCAGTTTCAAAGGAAAGTAATTTTTTCTGAAAGTGCTGCATTTAGAAAGTGAAGCAACACTCCATTCACTTCGCACAGTGAATTGAAATGTTGGAACAGACTGCTTCACTTTCAGAGAAATGAATGTGAGTTGCTGGAGAATGCTTGTAAGTGGCTTAAGGCAGTTTCAAAGGAAAGTGATTTTCTGTGAAAGTACAGTATTTAGAAAGTGAAACAACAACACATTCACTTCGCACAGTGAATCGAAGTGTTGGAACAGACTGCTTCTCTTTCAGAGAAACTCATGTGAGTTGCTGGTGAATGCTTGTTTTTAGCTTAAGGTACTTTGAAAGGAAAGTGATTTTCTCTGAAAGTACAGCATTTAGAAAGTGAAGCAATACTCCATTCACTTCGCACAGTGAATTGAAGTGTTGGAACAGACTGCTTCTCTTTCAGAGAAATGCATGTGAGTTGCTGGTAAATGCTTGAAAGTAGCTTAAGGCAGTTTCAAAGGAAAGTGATTTTCTCTGAAAGTACAGCATTTAGAAAGTGAAACAACAACACATTCACTTCGCACGGTGAATTGAAGTGTTGGAACAGACTGCTTGTCTTTCAGAAAAATGATTGTGAGTTGCTGGTGAATGCTTGTAAGTAGCTTAATGTACTTTGAAAGGAAAGTGATTTTCTCTGAAAGTACAGCATTTAGAAAGCGAAACAACAACACATTTACTTCACACAGTGAATTGAAGTGTTGGAACAGACTGCTTCTCTTTCAGAGAAATGCATGTGAGTTGCTGGCGAATGCTTGTAAGTAGCTTAAGGCTGTTTCAAAGGAAAGTGATTTTCCCTGAAAGTACAGCATTTAGAAAGTGAAACAACAACACATTCACTTCGCACAGTGAATTGAAGTGTTGGAACAGACTGCTTCTCTTTCAGAGAAACTCATGTCAGTTGCTGGTGAATGCTTGTAAGTAGCTTAAGGTTCTTTGAAAGAAAAGTGATTTTCTCTGAAAGTACAGCATTTAGAAAGTGACGCAACACTCAATTCACTTCGCACAGTGAATTGAAGAGTTGGAGCAGAATGCTTCTCTTTCAGAGAAACTCATGTGAGTTGCTGGTGAATGCTTGTAAGTAGCTTAAGGCAGTTTCAAAGGAAAGTGATTTTCTCTGAAAGTACAGCATTTAGAAAATGAAACAACAACACATTAACTTCACACAGTGAATTGAAATGTTGGAACAGACTGCTTCTCTTTCAGAGAAATGCATGTGAGTTTCTTGTGAATGTTTATAATTAGCTTAAGGCACTTTCAAAGGAAAGTGATTTCCTCGGAAAGTACAGCATTTAGAAAGTGAAGCAACACTCCATTCATTTCGCACAGTGAATTGAAGTTTTGGAACAGACTGCTTCTCTTTCAGAGAAATGGATGTGAGTTGCTGGGGAATGCTTGAAAGTAGCTTAAGGCACTTTCAAAGGAATGTGATTTTCTCTGAAAGTACAGCCTTTTGAAAGTGAAGCAACCCTCCATTCACTTCGCACAGTGAATTGAAGTGTTGGAACAGACTGCTTCTCTTTCAGAGAAATGCATGTGAGTTTCTTGTGAATGCTTGTAAGTAGCTTAAGGCACTTTCAAAGGAAAGTGATTTTCTCTGAAAGGACAGCATTTAGAAAGTGAAGTAATACTCCATTCACTTCGCACAGTGAATTGAAGTGTTGGAACAGACTGCTTCTCTTTCAGAGAAATGCATGTGTGTTGCTGGTGAATACTTGTAAGTAACTTAAGGCAGTTTCAAAAGAAATTGATTTTCTCTGAAATTACAGCATTTAGAAAGTGAAACAACAAGACATTCACTTCGCACAGTGAATTGAAGTGTTGGAACAGACTGCTTCTCTTTCAGAAAAACGATTGTGTGTTACTGGTGAATGCTTGTAAGTAGCTTAATGTACTTTGAAAAGAAAGTGATTTTCTCTGAAAGTACAGCATTTAGAAAGTGACACAACTCTCCATTCACTTCACAGAGTGAATTGAAGTGTTGTAACAGACTGCTCCTCTGTCATAGAAACTCATGGGAGTTGCTGGTGAATGCTTGTAAGGAGCTTAAGGCATTTTCAAAGGAAATGATTTTCTCTGAAAGTATAGCATTTAGAAAGTGAAGCAACCCTCCATTCACTTCGCACAGGGAATTGAAGTGTTGGAACAGACTGCTTCTCTTTCAGAGAAATGCATGTGGGTTGCTGGAGAATGCTTGTACGTAGCTTAAGGCAGTTTCAAAGGAAAGTGATTTTCTCTGAAAGTACAGCATTTTGAAAGTGAAGCAACACTCCATTCACTTCGCACAGTGAATGAAGTGTTGGAACAGACTGCTTCTCTTTCAGAAAAATGCATGTGAGTTACAGGTGAATGCTTGTAAGTAGCTTAAGGCACTTTCAAAGGAAAGTGAATTTCTCTGAAAGTACAGCATTTAGAAAGTGAAGGAACACTCCATTCACTTCGCACAGTGAATTGATGTGTTGGAACAGACTGCTTCTCTTTCAGAGAAATGCAAGTGAGTTGGTGGTGAATGCTTGTAAGTAGCTTAAGGCACTTTCAAAGGAAAGTGATTTTCTCTGAAAGGACAGCATTTAGAAAGTGAAGCAACACTCCATTCACTTCGCACAGTGAATTGAAGTGTTGGAACAGACTGCTTCTCTTTCAGAGATATGCATGTGAGTTGCTGGTGAATACTTGTAAGTAACTTAAGGCAGTTACAAAGGAAAGTGATTTTCTCTGAAAGTACAGCATTTAGAAAGTGAAACAACAACACATTCACTTCGCACAGTGAATTGAAGTGTTGTAACAGACTGCTTCTCTTTCAGAGAAATGGATGTGAGTTGCTGGGGAATGTTTGAAAGTAGCTTAAGGCACTATCAAAGGAAAGTGATTTTCTCTGAAATTACAGCCTTTTGAAAGTGAAGCAACCCTCCATTCACTTCGCACAGGGATTTGAAGTGTTGGAACAGACTGCTTCTCTTTCAGAGAAATGCATGTGAGTTGCCGGAGAATGCTTGTAAGTAGCTTAAGGCAGTTTCAAGGAAAGTGATTTTCTCTGAAATTACAGCATTTAGAAAGTGAAACAACAACACATTCACTTCGCACAGTGAATTGAAGTGTTGGAACAGACTGCTTCCCTTTCAGAGAAACTCATGTGAGTTGCTGGTGAATACTTGTTTGTAGCTTAAGGTACTTTGAAAGGAAAGTGATTTTCTTGAAAGTACAGCATTTAGAAAGTGAAGCAACACTCCATTCACTTCGCACAATGAAATGAAGTGTTGGAACAGAGTGCTTCTCTTTCAGAGAAACTCATGTGAGTTGCTGGTGAATGCTTGTAAGAAGCTGAAGGCAGTTTCAAAGGAAAGTGATTTTCTCTGAAAGGACAGCATTTAGAAAGTGAAGCAACACTCCATTCACTTCGCACAGTGAGTTGAAGTGTTGGAACAGACTGCTTCTCTTTCACAGAAATGCATGTGAGTTTCTTTTGAATGCTTATAATTATCTTAAGGCACTTTCAAAGGAAAGTGATTTTCTCTGAAAGTACAGCATTTTGAAAGTGAAGCAACCCTCCATTCATTTCGCACAGTGAATGAAGTGTTGGAACAGACTACTTCTCTTTCAGAGAAATGCATGTGAGTTGCTGGTGAATGCTTCTAAGTAGCTTAAGGCAATTTCAAAGGAAAGTGATTTTCTCTGAAAGTACAGCATTTAGAAAGTGAAGCAACACTCCATTCACTTCGCACAATGAATTGAAGTGTTGGAACAGACTGCTTCACTATCAGAGAAACTCATGTGAGTTGCTGGTGAATGCTTGTAAGAAGCTTAAGGCAGTTTCAAAGGAAAGTGATTTTCTCTGAAAGTACAGCATTTTGAAAATGAAACAACAACACATTCACTTCACACAGTGAATTGAAGTGTTGGAACAGACTGCTTCTCTTTCAGAGACACTCATGTGAGTTGCTGGGGAATGCTTGTAAGTAGCTTGAGGCACTTTCAAAGGAAAGTGATTTTCTCTGAAAGTACAGCATTTAGAAAGTGAAGCAATACTCCATTCACTTCGCACAGTGAATTGAAGGGTTGGAACAGACTGCCTCTCTTCAGAAAAATGGATGTGTGTTTCTTTTGAATGCTTGTATGTAGCTTAAGGCACTTTCAAAGGAAAGTGATTTTCTCTGAAAGTACAGCATTTAGAAAGTGAAGCAAAACTCCATTCACTTCGCAGAATGAATTGAAGTGTTGGAACAGACTGCTTCACTTTCAGAGAAACTCATGTGAGTTGCTGGTGAATGCTTGTAAGTAGCTTAAGGCAGTTTCACAGGAAAGTGATTTTCTGTGAAAGTACATCATTTGGAAAGTGAAGCAACACTCCATTCACTTCGCAGAGTGAATTGAACTGTTGGAACAGACTGCTTCTCTTTCAGAGAAATGCATGTGAGTTGCTGGTGAATGCTTGTAAGTAGCTTAAGGCAGTTTCACAGGAAAGTGATTTTCTCTGAAAGTACAGCATTTAGAAAGTGAAACAACAACACATTCACTTCGCACAGTGAATTGAAGTGTTGAAACAGACTGCTTCTCTTTCAGAAAAATGATTGTGAGTTGCTGGTTAATGCTTGTAAGTAGCTTAAGGTACTTTGAAAGGAAAGTGATTTTCTCTGAAAGTATAGCATTTAGAAAGTGAAGCATCACTCCATTCACTTCGCACAGTGAATTGAAGGGTTGGAACAGACTGCTTCTCTTTCAGAGAAATGCATGTGAGTTGCTGGAGAATGCTTGTAAGTAGTTTAAGGCAGTTTGAAAGGAAAGTGATATTCTCTGAAATTACAGCTTTTAGAAAGTGAAACAACAACACATTCACTTCGCACAGTGAATTGAAGTGTTGGAACAGACTCCTTCTCTTTCAGAGAAACTCATGTGAGTTGCTGGTGAATGCTTGTTTGTAGCTTAAGGTACTTTGAAAGGAAAGTGATTTTCTCTGAAAGTACAGCATTTAGAAAGTGAAGCAAAACTCAATTCACTTCGCACAATGAAATGAAGTGTTGGAACAGACAGCTTCTCTTTCAGAAAAACCCATGTGAGTTGCTGGTGAATGTTTGTAAGTAGCTTAAGGCTGTTACAAAGGAAAGTTATTTTGTCTGAAAGTACAGCATTTAGAAAGTGAAACAACAACACATTCACTTCGCACAGTGAATGTAGATTTGGAACAGAATGCTTCTCTTTCAGAGAAAGGCATCTGAGTTTCTTGTGAATGCTTGTAAGTAGCTTAAGGCAGTTTCAAAGGAAAGTGATTTTCTCTGAAAGTACAGCATTTAGAAAGTAAAGCAACACTCCATTCACTTCGCACAGTGAATTGAAGTGTTGGTACAGACTGCTTCTCTTTCAGAGAAATGCATGTGAGTTTCTTGTGAATGCTTATTATTAGCTTAAGGCACTTTCATAGGAAAGTGATTTTCTCTGAAAGTACAGCATTTAGAAAGTGAAGCAACACTCCATTCACTTCGCACAGTCAATTGACGTTTTGGAACAGACTGCTTCTCTTTCAGAGAAATGCATGTGAGTTGCTGGGGAATGCTTGAAAGTAGCTTAAGGCACTTTGAAAGGAAAGTGATTTTCTCTGAAAGTAAAGCCGTTTGAAAGTGAAGCAACCCTCCATTCACTTCGCACAGTGAATTGAAGTGTTGGAACAGACTGCTTCTATTTCAGAGAAATGCATGTGAGTTTCTTGTGAATGCTTGTAAGTAGCTTAAGGCACTTTCAAAGGAAAGTGATTTTGTCTGAAAGTACAGCATTTAGAATGTGAAGCAACACTCCAGTCACTTCGCACAGTGAATTGAAATGTTGGAACAGACAGCTTCTCTTTCAGAGAAACTCATGTGAGTTGCTGGTGAATGCTTGTTTGTAGCTTAAGGTACTATGAAAGGAAAGTGACTTTCTCTGAAAGTACAGCATTTAGAAAGTGAAGCAAAACTCCATTCACTTCGCACAATGAAATGAAGTTTTGGAACAGACTGCTTCTCTTTCAGAGAAACTCATGTGAGTTGCTGGTGAATGCTTGTATGTAGCTGAAGGCAGTTTCAAAGGAAAGTGATTTTCTCTGAAAGTACAGCATTTAGAAAGTGAAGCAACACTCCATTCACTTCGCACAGTGAATTGAAGTGTTGGAACAGACTGCTTCTCTATCAGAGAAATGCATGTGAGTTGCTGGTGAATGCTTGTTAGTAGCTGAAGGCAGTTTCAAAGGAAAGTGATTTTCTCTGAAATTACAGCATTTAGAAAGTGAAGCAACACTCCATTCACTTCGCACAGTGAATTGAAGTGTTGGAACAGCCTGTTTCTCTTTCAGAGAAATGCATGTGAGTTGCTGGTGAATGCATGTAAGTAGCTTAAGGCAGTTTCAAAAGAAAGTGATTTTCTCTGAAAGTACAGCATTTTGAAAATGAAACAACAACACATTCACTTCACACAGTGAATTGAAGTGTTGGAACAGACTGCTTATCTTTCAGAGAAACTCATGTGAGTTGCTGGTGAATGCTTGTAAGTAGCTTAAAGCACTTTCAAAGGAAAGTGATTTTCTCTGAAAGTACAGCATTTAGAAAGTGAAGCAACACTCCATTCACTTCGCACAGTGAATTGAAGTGTTGGAACAGACTGCTTCTCTTTCAGGAAAATGGATGTGTGTTTCTTTTGAATGCTTGTATGTAGCTTAAGGCACTTTCAAATGAAAGTGATTTTCTCTGAAAGTACAGCATTTAGAATGTGAAACAAAACTCCATTCACTTCGCACAGTGAATTGAAGTGTTGGAACAGATTGCTCCTCTTTCAGAGAAACTGATGTGAGTTGCTGGTGAATGCTAGTAAGAAACTTAAGGCAGTTTCAAAGGAAAGTGACTTTCTCTGAAAGTACAGCATTTAGAAAATGAAACAACAACACATTCACTTCGCACAGTGAATAGAAGTGTTGCAACAGACTGCTTCTCTTTCAGAAAAATGATTGTGAGTTGCTGGTTAATGCTTGTAAGTAGCTTAATGTACTTTGAAAGGAAAGTGATTTTCTCTGAAAGTACAGCATTTAGAAAGTGACACAACACTCCATTCACTTCGCACAGTGAATTGAAGTGTTGGAACAGACTGCTTCTCTGTCATAGAAATTCATGTGAGTTGCTGGTGAGTGCTTGTAAGTAGCTTAAGGCAGTTTCAAAGGAAAGTGATTTTCTCTGAAAGTACAGCATTTAGAAAGTGAAGGAACACTCCATTCACTTTGCACAGTGAATTGAAGTGTTGGAACAGACTGCTTCTCTTTCAGAAAAACTCATGTGAGTTGCTGGTGAATGCTTGTAAATAGCTTAAGGCTGTTTCAAAGGAAAGTGATTTTGTCTGAAAGTACAGCATTTAGAAAGTGAAACAACAACACATTCACTTCGCACAGTGAATTGTAGAGTTGGAACAGAATGCTTCTCTTTCAGAGAAACCCATGTGAGTTGCTGGTGAATGCTTGTAAGTAGCTTAAGGCAGTTTCAAAGAAAAGGGATTTTCTCTGAAAGTACAGCATTTAGAAAGTGAAGCAAAACTCCATTCACTTCGCACAATGAAATGAAGTTTTGGAACAGACTGCTTCTCTTTCAGAGAAACTCATGTGAGTTGCTGGTGAATGCTTGTATGTAGCTGAAGGCAGTTTCAAAGGAAAGTGATTTTCTCTGAAAGTACAGCATTTAGAAAGTGAAGCAACACTCCATTCACTTCGCACAGTGAATTGAAGTGTTGGAACAGACTGCTTCTCTATCAGAGAAATGCATGTGAGTTGCTGGTGAATGCTTGTTAGTAGATGAAGGCAGTTTCAAAGGAAAGTGATTTTCTCTGAAATTACAGCATTTAGAAAGTGAAGCAACACTCCATTCACTTCGCACAGTGAATTGAAGTGTTGGAACAGCCTGTTTCTCTTTCAGAGAAATGCATGTGAGTTGCTGGTGAATGCATGTAAGTAGCTTAAGGCAGTTTCAAAAGAAAGTGATTTTCTCTGAAAGTACAGCATTTTGAAAATGAAACAACAACACATTCACTTCACACAGTTAATTGAAGTGTTGGAACAGACTGCTTATCTTTCAGAGAAACTCATGTGAGTTGCTGGTGAATGCTTGTAAGTAGCTTAAAGCACTTTCAAAGTAAAGTGATTTTCTCTGAAAGTACAGCATTTAGAAAGTGAAGCAACACTCCATTCACTTCGCACAGTGAATTGAAGTGTTGGAACAGACTGCTTCTCTTTCAGAAAAATGGATGTGTGTTTCTTTTGAATGCTTGTATGTAACTTAAGGCACTTTCAAATGAAAGTGATTTTCTCTGAAATTACAGCATTTAGAATGTGAAACAAAACTCCATTCACTTCGCACAGTGAATTGAAGTGTTGGAACAGACTGCTCCTTTTTCAGAGAAACTGATGTGAGTTGCTGGTGAATGCTAGTAAGAAACTTAAGGCAGTTTCAAAGGAAAGTGATTTTCTCTGAAAGTACAGCATTTAGAAAATGAAACAACAACACATTCACTTCGCACAGTGAATAGAAGTGTTGCAACAGACTGATTCTCTTTCAGAAAAATGATTGTGAGTTGCTGGTTAATGCTTGTAAGTAGCTTAATGTACTTTGAAAGGAAAGTGATTTTCTCTGAAAGTACAGCATTTAGAAAGTGACACAACACTCCATTCACTTCGCACAGTGAATTGAAGTGTTGGAACAGACTGCTTCTCTGTCATAGAAATTCATGTGAGTTGCTGGTGAATGCTTGTAAGTAGCTTAAGGCAGTTTCAAAGGAAAGTGATTTTCTCTGAAAGTACAGCATTCAGAAAGTGAAGGAACACTCCATTCACTTTGCACAGTGAATTGAAGTGTTGGAACAGACTGCTTCTCTTTCAGAAAAACTCATGTGAGTTGCTGGTGAATGCTTGTAAATAGCTTAAGGCTGTTTCAAAGGAAAGTGATTTTGTCTGAAAGTACAGCATTTAGAAAGTGAAACAACAACACATTCACTTCGCACAGTGAATTGTAGAGTTGGAACAGAATGCTTCTCTTTCAGAGAAACCCATGTGAGTTGCTGGTGAATGCTTGTAAGTAGCTTAAGGCAGTTTCAAAGAAAAGGGATTTTCTCTGAAAGTACAGCATTTAGAAAGTGACACAACACTCCATTCACTTCGCACAGTGAATTGAAGTGTTGGAACAGACTGCTTTTCTTTCAGAGAAATGCATGTGAGTTTCTTGTGAATGCTTATTATTAGCTTAAGGCACTTTCAAAGGAAAGTGATTTTCTCTGAAAGTACAGCATTTAGAAAGTGAAGCAACACTCCATTCACTTCACATAGTCAATTGAAGTTTTGGAACAGACTGCTTCTCTTTCAGAGAAACTCATGTGAGTTGCTGGTGAATGCTTGTAAGTAGCATAAGGCAGTTTCAAAGGAAAGTGATTTTCTCTGAAAGTACAGCATTTGGAAAGTGAAGCAACACTCCATTCACTTCGCACAGTGAATTGAAGTGTTGGAACAGCCTGTTTCTCTTTCAGAGAAATGCATGTGAGTTGCTGGTGAATGCATGTAAGTAGCTTAAGGCAGTTTCAAAGGAAAGTGATTTTCTCTGAAAGTACAGCATTTTGAAAATGAAACAACAACACATTCACTTCGCACAGTGAATTGAAATGTTGGAACAGACTGCTTCTGTTTCAGAGAAACTCATGTGAGTTGCTGGTGAATGCTTGTAAGTAGCTTAAGGCAGTTTCAAAGGAAAGGGATTTTCTCTGAAAGTACAGCATTTAGAAAGTGAAGCAACACTCCATTCACTTCGCAAAGTGAATTGAAGTGTTGGAACAGACTGCCTCTCTTTCAGAGAAATGGATGTGTGTTTCTTTTGAATGCTTGTATGTAGCTTAAGGCACTTTCAAAGGAAAGTGATTTTCTCTGAAAGTACAGCATTTAGAATGTCAAGCAAAACTCCATTCACTTCGCACAGTGAATTGAAGTGTTGGAACAGACTGCTTCTCTTTCAGAGAAACTGATGTGAGTTGCTGGTGAATGCTTGTGAGAAGCTTAAGGCAGTTTCAAAGGAAAGTGATTTTCTCTGAAAGTACAGCATTGAGTAAATGAAACAACAACACATTCACTTCGCACAGTGAATTGAAGTGTTGGAACAGACTGCTTCTCTTTCAGAAAAATGATTGTGAGTTGCTGGTGAATGCTTGTAAGTAGCTTAATGTACTTTGAAAGGAAAGTGATTTTCTCTGAAAGTACAGCATTTAGAAAGTGAAGTAACACTCCATTCACTTCGCACAGTCAATTGAAGTTTTGGAACAGACTGCTTCTCTTTCAGAGAAATGCATGTGAGTTGCTGGGTAATGCTTGAAAGTAGCTTAAGGCAGTTTCAAAGGAAAGTGATTTTCTCTGAAATTACAGCATTTAGAAAGTGAAACAACAACACGTTCACTTCGCACAGTGAATTGAAGTGTTGGAACAGACTGCTTCTCTTTCAGAGAAACTCATGTGAGTTGCTGGTGAATGCTTGTTTGTAGCTTAAGGTACTTTGAAAGGAAAGTGATTTTCTCTGAAAGTACAGCATTTAGAAAGTGAAGTAACACTCCATTCACTTCGCACAATGAATTGAAATGTTGGAACAGACAGCTTCTCTTTCAGAGAAACTGATGTGAGCTGCTGGTGAATGCTTGTTAGAAGCTTGAGGCAGTTTCAAAGGAAAGTGATTTTCTCTGAAAGTACAGCATTTAGAAAATGAAGCAACAACACATTCACTTCCCACAGTGAATTGAAGTGTTGGAACAGACTGCTTCTCTTTCAGAGAAATGCATGTGAGTTGCTGGTGAATGCTTGTAAGTAGCTTAAGGCAGTTTCAAAGGAAAGTGATTTTCTCTGAAATTACAGCATTTAGAAAGTGAAATAACACTTCATTCACTTCGCACAGTGAATTGAAATGTTGGAACAGACAGCTTCTCTTTCAGAGAAACTCATGTGAGTTGCTGGTGAGTGCTTGTTTGTAGCTTAAGGTACTTTGAAAGGAAAGTGATTTTCTCTGAAAGTACAGCATTTAGAAAGTGAAGCAAAACTCCATTCACTTCGCACAATGAAATGAAGTTTTGAAACAGACTGCTTCTCTTTCAGAGAAACTCATGTGAGTTGCTGGTGAATGCTTGTATGTAGCTGAAGGCAGTTTCAAAGGAAAGTGTTTTTCTCTGAAAGTACAGCATTTAGAAAGTGAAGCAACACTCCATTCACTTTGCACAGTGAATTGAAGTGTTGGAACAGACTGCTTCTCTATCAGAGAAATGCATGTGAGTTGCTGGTGAATGCTTGTTAGTAGCTGAAGGCAGTTTCAAAGGAAAGTGATTTTCTCTGAAATTACAGCATTTAGAAAGTGAAGCAACACTCCATTCACTTCGCACAGTGAATTGAAGTGTTGGAACAGCCTGTTTCTCTTTCAGAGAAATGCATGTGAGTTGCTGGTGAATGCATGTAAGTAGCTTAAGGCAGTTTCAAAAGAAAGTGATGTTCTCTGAAAGTACAGCATTTTGAAAATGAAACAACAACACATTAACTTCACACAGTGAATTGAAGTGTTGGAACAGACTGCTTATCTTTCAGAGAACCTCATGTGAGTTGCTGGTGAATGCTTGTAAGTAGCTTAAGGCACTTTCAAAGGAAAGTGATTTTCTCTGAAATTACAGCATTTAGAAAGTGAAATAACAACACATTCACTTCGCACAGTGAATTGAAATGTTGGAACACACAGCTTCTCTTTCAGAGAAACTCATGTGAGTTGCTGGTGAATGCTTGTTTGTAGCTTAAGGTACTATGAAAGGAAAGTGACTTTCTCTGAAAGTACAGCATTTAGAAAGTGAAGCAAAACTCCATTCACTTCGCACAATGAAATGAAGTTTTGGAACAGACTGCTTCTCTTTCAGAGAAACTCATGTGAGTTGCTGGTGAATGCTTGTATGTAGCTGAAGGCAGTTTCAAAGGAAAGTGATTTTCTCTGAAAGTACAGCATTTAGAAAGTGAAGCAACACTCCATTCACTTCGCACAGTGAATTGAAGTGTTGTAACAGACTGCCTCTCTTTCAGAAAAATGGATGTGTGTTTCTTTTGAATGCTTGTATGTAGCTTAAGGCACTTTGAAAGGAAAGTGATTTTCTCTGAAAGTACAGCATTTAGAATGTCAAGCAAAACTCCATTCACTTCGCACAGTGAATTGAAGTGTTGGAACAGACTGCTTCTCTTTCAGAGAAACTGATGTGAGTTGCTGATGAATGCTTGTAAGAAGCTTAAGGCAGTTTCAAAGGAAAGTGATTTTCTCTGAAAGTACAGCATTTAGTAAATGAAACAACAACACATTCACTTCGCACAGTGAATTGAAGTGTTGGAACAGACTGCTTCTCTTTCAGAAAAATGATTGTGAGTTGCTGGTGAATGCTTGTAAGTAGCTTAATGTACTTTGAAAGGAAAGTGATTTTCTCTGAAAGTACAGCATTTAGAAAGTGAAGTAACACTCCATTCCCTTCGCACAGTCAATTGAAGTTTTGGAACGGACTGCTTCTCTTTCAGAGAAATGCATGTGAGTTGCTGGGTAATGCTTGAAAGTAGCTTAAGGCAGTTTCAAAGAAAAGTGATTTTCTCTGAAAGTACAGCCTTTTGAAAGTGAAGCAACCCTCCATTCACTTCACACAGTGAATTGAAGTGTTGGAACAGACTGCTTTTCTTTCAGAGAAATGCATGTGAGTTGCTCGAGAATGCTTGTACGTAGCTTAAGGCAGTTTCAAAGGAAAGTGATTTTCTCTGAAATTACAGCATTTAGAAAGTGAAACAACAACACGTTCACTTCGCACAGTGAATTGAAGTGTTGGAACAGACTGCTTCTCTTTCAGAGAAACTCATGTGAGTTGCTGGTGAATGCTTGTTTGTAGCTTAAGGTACTTTGAAAGGAAAGTGATTTTCTCTGAAAGTACAGCATTTAGAAAGTGAAGCAACACTCCATTCACTTTGCACAATGAATTGAAATGTTGGAACAGACAGTTTCACTTTCAGAGAAACTGATGTGAGCTGCTGGTGAATGCTTGTTAGAAGCTTGAGGCAGTTTCAAAAGAAAGTGATTTTCTCTGAAAGTACAGCATTTAGAAAATGAAACAACAACACATTCACTTCCCACAGTGAATTGAAGTGTTGGAACAGACTGCTTCTCTTTCAGAGAAATGCATGTGAGTTGCTGGTGAATGCTTGTAAGTAGCTTAAGGCCGTTTCAAAGGAAAGTGATTTTCTCTGAAATTACAGCATTTAGAAAGTGAAATAACACTTCATTCACTTCGCACAGTGAATTGAAATGTTGGAACAGACAGCTTCTCTTTCAGAGAAACTCATGTGAGTTGCTGGTGAATGCTTGTTTGTAGCTTAAGGTACTTTGAAAGGAAAGTGATTTTCTCTGAAAGTACAGCATTTAGAAAGTGAAGCAAAACTCCATTCACTTCGCACAATGAAATGAAGTTTTGAAACAGACTGCTTCTCTTTCAGAGAAACTCATGTGAGTTGCTGGTGAATGCTTGTATGTAGCTGAAGGCAGTTTCAAAGGAAAGTGATTTTCTCTGAAAGTACAGCATTTAGAAAGTGAAGCAACACTCTATTCACTTCGCACAGTGAATTGAAGTGTTGGGACAGACTGCTTCTCTATCAGAGAAATGCATGTGAGTTGCTGGTGAATGCTTGTTAGTAGCTGAAGGCAGTTTCAAAGGAAAGTGATTTTCTCTGAAATTACAGCATTTAGAAAGTGAAGCAACACTCCATTCACTTCGCACAGTGAATTGAAGTGTTGGAACAGCCTGTTTCTCTTTCAGAGAAATGCATGTGAGTTGCTGGTGAATGCATGTAAGTAGCTTAAGGCAGTTTCAAAAGAAAGTGATGTTCTCTGAAAGTACAGCATTTTGAAAATGAAACAACAACATATTCACTTCACACAGTGAATTGAAGTGTTGGAACAGACTGCTTATCTTTCAGAGAAACTCATGTGAGTTGCTGGTGAATGCTTGTAAGTAGCTTAAGGCACTTTCAAAGGAAAGTGATTTTCTGTGAAATTACAGCATTTAGAAAGTGAAATAACAACACATTCACTTCGCACAGTGAATTGAAATGTTGGAACAGACAGCTTCTCTTTCAGAGAAACTCATGTGAGTTGCTGGTGAATGCTTGTTTGTAGTTTAAAGTACTATGAAAGGAAAGTGACTTTCTCTGAAAGTACAGCATTTAGAAAGTGAAGCAAAACTCCATTCACTTCGCACAATGAAATGAAGTTTTGGAACAGACTGCTTCTCTTTCAGAGAAACTCATGTGAGTTGCTGGTGAATGCTTGTATGTAGCTGAAGGCAGTTTCAAAGGAAAGTGATTTTCTCTGAAAGTACAGCACTTAGAAAGTGAAGCAACACTCCATTCACTTCGCACAGTGAATTGAAGTGTTGGAACAGCCTGTTTCTCTTTCAGAGAAATGCATGTGAGTTGCTGGTGAATGCATGTAAGTAGCTTAAGGCAGTTTAAAAGAAAGTGATT
This sequence comes from Myodes glareolus, assembly GCF_982192425.1. Classification (NCBI taxonomy): domain Eukaryota; kingdom Metazoa; phylum Chordata; class Mammalia; order Rodentia; family Cricetidae; genus Myodes; species Myodes glareolus. The sequence continues at coordinate 85,725 of NW_028263250.1, forward strand.
TTCTCTGAAAGTACAGCATTTAGAAAATGAAACAACAACACATTCACTTCGCACAGTGAATTGAAGTGTTGCAACAGACTGCCTCTCTTTCAGAAAAATGGATGTGTGTTTCTTTTGAATGCTTGTATGTAGCTTAAGGCACTTTCAAAGGAACGTGATTTTCTCTGAAAGTACAGCATTTAGAATGTCAAGCAAAACTCCATTCACTTCGCACAGTGAATTGAAGTGTTGGAACAGACTGCTTCTCTTTCAGAGAATCTGATGTGAGTTGCTGGAGAATGCTTGTAAGAAGCTTAAGGCAGTTTCAAAGGAAAGTGATTTTCTCTGAAAGTACAGCATTTAGTAAATGAAACAACAACACATTCACTTCGCACAGTGAATTGAAGTGTTGGAACAGACTGCTTCTCTTTCAGAAAAATGATTGTGAGTTGCTGGTGAATGCTTTCAAGTAGCTTAATGTACTTTGAAAGGAAAGTGATTTTCTCTGAAAGTACAGCATTTAGAAAGTGACACAACACTCCATTCACTTCGCACAGTGAATTGAAGTGTTGGAACAGACTGCTTCTCTGTCATAGAAATTCATGTGAGTTGCTGGTGAGTGCTTGTAAGTAGCTTAAGGCAGTTTCAAAGGAAAGTGATTTTCTCTGAAAGTACAGCATTTAGAAAATGAAACAACAACACATTCACTTCCCACAGTGAATTGAAGTGTTGGAACAGACTGCTTCTCTTTCAGAGAAATGCATGTGAGTTGCTGGTGAATGCTTGTAAGTAGCTTAAGGCAGTTTCAAAGGAAAGTGATTTTCTCTGAAATTACAGCATTTAGAAAGTGAAATAACACTTCATTCACTTCGCACAGTGAATTGAAATGTTGGAACAGACAGCTTCTCTTTCAGAGAAACTCATGTGAGTTGCTGGTGAGTGCTTGTTTGTAGCTTAAGGTACTTTGAAAGGAAAGTGATTTTCTCTGAAAGTACAGCATTTAGAAAGTGAAGCAAAACTCCATTCACTTCGCACAATGAAATGAAGTTTTGAAACAGACTGCTTCTCTTTCAGAGAAACTCATGTGAGTTGCTGGTGAATGCTTGTATGTAGCTGAAGGCAGTTTCAAAGGAAAGTGTTTTTCTCTGAAAGTACAGCATTTAGAAAGTGAAGCAACACTCCATTCACTTTGCACAGTGAATTGAAGTGTTGGAACAGACTGCTTCTCTATCAGAGAAATGCATGTGAGTTGCTGGTGAATGCTTGTTAGTAGCTGAAGGCAGTTTCAAAGGAAAGTGATTTTCTCTGAAATTACAGCATTTAGAAAGTGAAGCAACACTCCATTCACTTCGCACAGTGAATTGAAGTGTTGGAACAGCCTGTTTCTCTTTCAGAGAAATGCATGTGAGTTGCTGGTGAATGCATGTAAGTAGCTTAAGGCAGTTTCAAAAGAAAGTGATGTTCTCTGAAAGTACAGCATTTTGAAAATGAAACAACAACACATTAACTTCACACAGTGAATTGAAGTGTTGGAACAGACTGCTTATCTTTCAGAGAAACTCATGTGAGTTGCTGGTGAATGCTTGTAAGTAGCTTAAGGCACTTTCAAAGGAAAGTGATTTTCTCTGAAATTACAGCATTTAGAAAGTGAAATAACAACACATTCACTTCGCACAGTGAATTGAAATGTTGGAACACACAGCTTCTCTTTCAGAGAAACTCATGTGAGTTGCTGGTGAATGCTTGTTTGTAGCTTAAGGTACTATGAAAGGAAAGTGACTTTCTCTGAAAGTACAGCATTTAGAAAGTGAAGCAAAACTCCATTCACTTCGCACAATGAAATGAAGTTTTGGAACAGACTGCTTCTCTTTCAGAGAAACTCATGTGAGTTGCTGGTGAATGCTTGTATGTAGCTGAAGGCAGTTTCAAAGGAAAGTGATTTTCTCTGAAAGTACAGCATTTAGAAAGTGAAGCAACACTCCATTCACTTCGCACAGTGAATTGAAGTGTTGTAACAGACAGCCTCTCTTTCAGAAAAATGGATGTGTGTTTCTTTTGAATGCTTGTATGTAGCTTAAGGCACTTTGAAAGGAAAGTGATTTTCTCTGAAAGTACAGCATTTAGAATGTCAAGCAAAACTCCATTCACTTCGCACAGTGAATTGAAGTGTTGGAACAGACTGCTTCTCTTTCAGAGAAACTGATGTGAGTTGCTGATGAATGCTTGTAAGAAGCTTAAGGCAGTTTCAAAGGAAAGTGATTTTCTCTGAAAGTACAGCATTTAGTAAATGAAACAACAACACATTCACTTCGCACAGTGAATTGAAGTGTTGGAACAGACTGCTTCTCTTTCAGAAAAATGATTGTGAGTTGCTGGTGAATGCTTGTAAGTAGCTTAATGTACTTTGAAAGGAAAGTGATTTTCTCTGAAAGTACAGCATTTAGAAAGTGAAGCAACACTCCATTCACTTTGCACAATGAATTGAAATGTTGGAACAGACAGTTTCACTTTCAGAGAAACTGATGTGAGCTGCTGGTGAATGCTTGTTAGAAGCTTGAGGCAGTTTCAAAAGAAAGTGATTTTCTCTGAAAGTACAGCATTTAGAAAATGAAACAACAACACATTCACTTCCCACAGTGAATTGAAGTGTTGGAACAGACTGCTTCTCTTTCAGAGAAATGCATGTGAGTTGCTGGTGAATGCTTGTAAGTAGCTTAAGGCCGTTTCAAAGGAAAGTGATTTTCTCTGAAATTACAGCATTTAGAAAGTGAAATAACACTTCATTCACTTCGCACAGTGAATTGAAATGTTGGAACAGACAGCTTCTCTTTCAGAGAAACTCATGTGAGTTGCTGGTGAATGCTTGTTTGTAGCTTAAGGTACTTTGAAAGGAAAGTGATTTTCTCTGAAAGTACAGCATTTAGAAAGTGAAGCAAAACTCCATTCACTTCGCACAATGAAATGAAGTTTTGAAACAGACTGCTTCTCTTTCAGAGAAACTCATGTGAGTTGCTGGTGAATGCTTGTATGTAGCTGAAGGCAGTTTCAAAGGAAAGTGATTTTCTCTGAAAGTACAGCATTTAGAAAGTGAAGCAACACTCTATTCACTTCGCACAGTGAATTGAAGTGTTGGGACAGACTGCTTCTCTATCAGAGAAATGCATGTGAGTTGCTGGTGAATGCTTGTTAGTAGCTGAAGGCAGTTTCAAAGGAAAGTGATTTTCTCTGAAATTACAGCATTTAGAAAGTGAAGCAACACTCCATTCACTTCGCACAGTGAATTGAAGTGTTGGAACAGCCTGTTTCTCTTTCAGAGAAATGCATGTGAGTTGCTGGTGAATGCATGTAAGTAGCTTAAGGCAGTTTCAAAAGAAAGTGATGTTCTCTGAAAGTACAGCATTTTGAAAATGAAACAACAACATATTCACTTCACACAGTGAATTGAAGTGTTGGAACAGACTGCTTATCTTTCAGAGAAACTCATGTGAGTTGCTGGTGAATGCTTGTAAGTAGCTTAAGGCACTTTCAAAGGAAAGTGATTTTCTGTGAAATTACAGCATTTAGAAAGTGAAATAACAACACATTCACTTCGCACAGTGAATTGAAATGTTGGAACAGACAGCTTCTCTTTCAGAGAAACTCATGTGAGTTGCTGGTGAATGCTTGTTTGTAGTTTAAAGTACTATGAAAGGAAAGTGACTTTCTCTGAAAGTACAGCATTTAGAAAGTGAAGCAAAACTCCATTCACTTCGCACAATGAAATGAAGTTTTGGAACAGACTGCTTCTCTTTCAGAGAAACTCATGTGAGTTGCTGGTGAATGCTTGTATGTAGCTGAAGGCAGTTTCAAAGGAAAGTGATTTTCTCTGAAAGTACAGCACTTAGAAAGTGAAGCAACACTCCATTCACTTCGCACAGTGAATTGAAGTGTTGGAACAGCCTGTTTCTCTTTCAGAGAAATGCATGTGAGTTGCTGGTGAATGCATGTAAGTAGCTTAAGGCAGTTTAAAAGAAAGTGATTTTCTCTGAAAGTACAGCATTTAGAAAATGAAACAACAACACATTCACTTCGCACAGTGAATTGAAGTGTTGCAACAGACTGCCTCTCTTTCAGAAAAATGGATGTGTGTTTCTTTTGAATGCTTGTATGTAGCTTAAGGCACTTTCAAAGGAACGTGATTTTCTCTGAATGTACAGCATTTAGAATGTCAAGCAAAACTCCATTCACTTCGCACAGTGAATTGAAGTGTTGGAACAGACTGCTTCTCTTTCAGAGAATCTGATGTGAGTTGCTGGAGAATGCTTGTAAGAAGCTTAAGGCAGTTTCAAAGGAAAGTGATTTTCTCTGAAAGTACAGCATTTAGTAAATGAAACAACAACACATTCACTTCGCACAGTGAATTGAAGTGTTGGAACAGACTGCTTCTCTTTCAGAAAAATGATTGTGAGTTGCTGGTGAATGCTTTCAAGTAGCTTAATGTACTTTGAAAGGAAAGTGATTTTCTCTGAAAGTACAGCATTTAGAAAGTGACACAACACTCCATTCACTTCGCACAGTGAATTGAAGTGTTGGAACAGACTGCTTCTCTGTCATAGAAATTCATGTGAGTTGCTGGTGAGTGCTTGTAAGTAGCTTAAGGCAGTTTCAAAGGAAAGTGATTTTCTCTGAAAGTACAGCATTTAGAAAATGAAACAACAACACATTCACTTCCCACAGTGAATTGAAGTGTTGGAACAGACTGCTTCTCTTTCAGAGAAATGCATGTGAGTTGCTGGTGAATGCTTGTAAGTAGCTTAAGGCAGTTTCAAAGGAAAGTGATTTTCTCTGAAATTACAGCATTTAGAAAGTGAAATAACACTTCATTCACTTCGCACAGTGAATTGAAATGTTGGAACAGACAGCTTCTCTTTCAGAGAAACTCATGTGAGTTGCTGGTGAGTGCTTGTTTGTAGCTTAAGGTACTTTGAAAGGAAAGTGATTTTCTCTGAAAGTACAGCATTTAGAAAGTGAAGCAAAACTCCATTCACTTCGCACAATGAAATGAAGTTTTGAAACAGACTGCTTCTCTTTCAGAGAAACTCATGTGAGTTGCTGGTGAATGCTTGTATGTAGCTGAAGGCAGTTTCAAAGGAAAGTGTTTTTCTCTGAAAGTACAGCATTTAGAAAGTGAAGCAACACTCCATTCACTTTGCACAGTGAATTGAAGTGTTGGAACAGACTGCTTCTCTATCAGAGAAATGCATGTGAGTTGCTGGTGAATGCTTGTTAGTAGCTGAAGGCAGTTTCAAAGGAAAGTGATTTTCTCTGAAATTACAGCATTTAGAAAGTGAAGCAACACTCCATTCACTTCGCACAGTGAATTGAAGTGTTGGAACAGCCTGTTTCTCTTTCAGAGAAATGCATGTGAGTTGCTGGTGAATGCATGTAAGTAGCTTAAGGCAGTTTCAAAAGAAAGTGATGTTCTCTGAAAGTACAGCATTTTGAAAATGAAACAACAACACATTAACTTCACACAGTGAATTGAAGTGTTGGAACAGACTGCTTATCTTTCAGAGAAACTCATGTGAGTTGCTGGTGAATGCTTGTAAGTAGCTTAAGGCACTTTCAAAGGAAAGTGATTTTCTCTGAAATTACAGCATTTAGAAAGTGAAATAACAACACATTCACTTCGCACAGTGAATTGAAATGTTGGAACACACAGCTTCTCTTTCAGAGAAACTCATGTGAGTTGCTGGTGAATGCTTGTTTGTAGCTTAAGGTACTATGAAAGGAAAGTGACTTTCTCTGAAAGTACAGCATTTAGAAAGTGAAGCAAAACTCCATTCACTTCGCACAATGAAATGAAGTTTTGGAACAGACTGCTTCTCTTTCAGAGAAACTCATGTGAGTTGCTGGTGAATGCTTGTATGTAGCTGAAGGCAGTTTCAAAGGAAAGTGATTTTCTCTGAAAGTACAGCATTTAGAAAGTGAAGCAACACTCCATTCACTTCGCACAGTGAATTGAAGTGTTGTAACAGACAGCCTCTCTTTCAGAAAAATGGATGTGTGTTTCTTTTGAATGCTTGTATGTAGCTTAAGGCACTTTGAAAGGAAAGTGATTTTCTCTGAAAGTACAGCATTTAGAATGTCAAGCAAAACTCCATTCACTTCGCACAGTGAATTGAAGTGTTGGAACAGACTGCTTCTCTTTCAGAGAAACTGATGTGAGTTGCTGATGAATGCTTGTAAGAAGCTTAAGGCAGTTTCAAAGGAAAGTGATTTTCTCTGAAAGTACAGCATTTAGTAAATGAAACAACAACACATTCACTTCGCACAGTGAATTGAAGTGTTGGAACAGACTGCTTCTCTTTCAGAAAAATGATTGTGAGTTGCTGGTGAATGCTTGTAAGTAGCTTAATGTACTTTGAAAGGAAAGTGATTTTCTCTGAAAGTACAGCATTTAGAAAGTGAAGTAACACTCCATTCCCTTCGCACAGTCAATTGAAGTTTTGGAACAGACTGCTTCTCTTTCAGAGAAATGCATGTGAGTTGCTGGGTAATGCTTGAAAGTAGCTTAAGGCAGTTTCAAAGAAAAGTGATTTTCTCTGAAAGTACAGCCTTTTGAAAGTGAAGCAACCCTCCATTCACTTCACACAGTGAATTGAAGTGTTGGAACAGACTGCTTTTCTTTCAGAGAAATGCATGTGAGTTGCTCGAGAATGCTTGTACGTAGCTTAAGGCAGTTTCAAAGGAAAGTGATTTTCTCTGAAATTACAGCATTTAGAAAGTGAAACAACAACACGTTCACTTCGCACAGTGAATTGAAGTGTTGGAACAGACTGCTTCTCTTTCAGAGAAACTCATGTGAGTTGCTGGTGAATGCTTGTTTGTAGCTTAAGGTACTTTGAAAGGAAAGTGATTTTCTCTGAAAGTACAGCATTTAGAAAGTGAAGCAACACTCCATTCACTTTGCACAATGAATTGAAATGTTGGAACAGACAGCTTCACTTTCAGAGAAACTGATGTGAGCTGCTGGTGAATGCTTGTTAGAAGCTTGAGGCAGTTTCAAAAGAAAGTGATTTTCTCTGAAAGTACAGCATTTAGAAAATGAAACAACAACACATTCACTTCCCACAGTGAATTGAAGTGTTGGAACAGACTGCTTCTCTTTCAGAGAAATGCATGTGAGTTGCTGGTGAATGCTTGTAAGTAGCTTAAGGCCGTTTCAAAGGAAAGTGATTTTCTCTGAAATTACAGCATTTAGAAAGTGAAATAACACTTCATTCACTTCGCACAGTGAATTGAAATGTTGGAACAGACAGCTTCTCTTTCAGAGAAACTCATGTGAGTTGCTGGTGAATGCTTGTTTGTAGCTTAAGGTACTTTGAAAGGAAAGTGATTTTCTCTGAAAGTACAGCATTTAGAAAGTGAAGCAAAACTCCATTCACTTCGCACAATGAAATGAAGTTTTGAAACAGACTGCTTCTCTTTCAGAGAAACTCATGTGAGTTGCTGGTGAATGCTTGTATGTAGCTGAAGGCAGTTTCAAAGGAAAGTGATTTTCTCTGAAAGTACAGCATTTAGAAAGTGAAGCAACACTCTATTCACTTCGCACAGTGAATTGAAGTGTTGGGACAGACTGCTTCTCTATCAGAGAAATGCATGTGAGTTGCTGGTGAATGCTTGTTAGTAGCTGAAGGCAGTTTCAAAGGAAAGTGATTTTCTCTGAAATTACAGCATTTAGAAAGTGAAGCAACACTCCATTCACTTCGCACAGTGAATTGAAGTGTTGGAACAGCCTGTTTCTCTTTCAGAGAAATGCATGTGAGTTGCTGGTGAATGCATGTAAGTAGCTTAAGGCAGTTTCAAAAGAAAGTGATGTTCTCTGAAAGTACAGCATTTTGAAAATGAAACAACAACATATTCACTTCACACAGTGAATTGAAGTGTTGGAACAGACTGCTTATCTTTCAGAGAAACTCATGTGAGTTGCTGGTGAATGCTTGTAAGTAGCTTAAGGCACTTTCAAAGGAAAGTGATTTTCTGTGAAATTACAGCATTTAGAAAGTGAAATAACAACACATTCACTTCGCACAGTGAATTGAAATGTTGGAACAGACAGCTTCTCTTTCAGAGAAACTCATGTGAGTTGCTGGTGAATGCTTGTTTGTAGTTTAAAGTACTATGAAAGGAAAGTGACTTTCTCTGAAAGTACAGCATTTAGAAAGTGAAGCAAAACTCCATTCACTTCGCACAATGAAATGAAGTTTTGGAACAGACTGCTTCTCTTTCAGAGAAACTCATGTGAGTTGCTGGTGAATGCTTGTATGTAGCTGAAGGCAGTTTCAAAGGAAAGTGATTTTCTCTGAAAGTACAGCACTTAGAAAGTGAAGCAACACTCCATTCACTTCGCACAGTGAATTGAAGTGTTGGAACAGCCTGTTTCTCTTTCAGAGAAATGCATGTGAGTTGCTGGTGAATGCATGTAAGTAGCTTAAGGCAGTTTAAAAGAAAGTGATTTTCTCTGAAAGTACAGCATTTAGAAAATGAAACAACAACACATTCACTTCGCACAGTGAATTGAAGTGTTGCAACAGACTGCCTCTCTTTCAGAAAAATGGATGTGTGTTTCTTTTGAATGCTTGTATGTAGCTTAAGGCACTTTCAAAGGAACGTGATTTTCTCTGAAAGTACAGCATTTAGAATGTCAAGCAAAACTCCATTCACTTCGCACAGTGAATTGAAGTGTTGGAACAGACTGCTTCTCTTTCAGAGAATCTGATGTGAGTTGCTGGAGAATGCTTGTAAGAAACTTAAGGCAGTTTCAAAGGAAAGTGATTTTCTCTGAAAGTACAGCATTTAGTAAATGAAACAACAACACATTCACTTCGCACAGTGAATTGAAGTGTTGGAACAGACTGCTTCTCTTTCAGAAAAATGATTGTGAGTTGCTGGTGAATGCTTTCAAGTAGCTTAATGTACTTTGAAAGGAAAGTGATTTTCTCTGAAAGTACAGCATTTAGAAAGTGACACAACACTCCATTCACTTCGCACAGTGAATTGAAGTGTTGGAACAGACTGCTTCTCTGTCATAGAAATTCATGTGAGTTGCTGGTGAGTGCTTGTAAGTAGCTTAAGGCAGTTTCAAAGGAAAGTGATTTTCTCTGAAAGTACAGCATTTAGAAAATGAAACAACAACACATTCACTTCCCACAGTGAATTGAAGTGTTGGAACAGACTGCTTCTCTTTCAGAGAAATGCATGTGAGTTGCTGGTGAATGCTTGTAAGTAGCTTAAGGCAGTTTCAAAGGAAAGTGATTTTCTCTGAAATTACAGCATTTAGAAAGTGAAATAACACTTCATTCACTTCGCACAGTGAATTGAAATGTTGGAACAGACAGCTTCTCTTTCAGAGAAACTCATGTGAGTTGCTGGTGAGTGCTTGTTTGTAGCTTAAGGTACTTTGAAAGGAAAGTGATTTTCTCTGAAAGTACAGCATTTAGAAAGTGAAGCAAAACTCCATTCACTTCGCACAATGAAATGAAGTTTTGAAACAGACTGCTTCTCTTTCAGAGAAACTCATGTGAGTTGCTGGTGAATGCTTGTATGTAGCTGAAGGCAGTTTCAAAGGAAAGTGTTTTTCTCTGAAAGTACAGCATTTAGAAAGTGAAGCAACACTCCATTCACTTTGCACAGTGAATTGAAGTGTTGGAACAGACTGCTTCTCTATCAGAGAAATGCATGTGAGTTGCTGGTGAATGCTTGTTAGTAGCTGAAGGCAGTTTCAAAGGAAAGTGATTTTCTCTGAAATTACAGCATTTAGAAAGTGAAGCAACACTCCATTCACTTCGCACAGTGAATTGAAGTGTTGGAACAGCCTGTTTCTCTTTCAGAGAAATGCATGTGAGTTGCTGGTGAATGCATGTAAGTAGCTTAAGGCAGTTTCAAAAGAAAGTGATGTTCTCTGAAAGTACAGCATTTTGAAAATGAAACAACAACACATTAACTTCACACAGTGAATTGAAGTGTTGGAACAGACTGCTTATCTTTCAGAGAAACTCATGTGAGTTGCTGGTGAATGCTTGTAAGTAGCTTAAGGCACTTTCAAAGGAAAGTGATTTTCTCTGAAATTACAGCATTTAGAAAGTGAAATAACAACACATTCACTTCGCACAGTGAATTGAAATGTTGGAACACACAGCTTCTCTTTCAGAGAAACTCATGTGAGTTGCTGGTGAATGCTTGTTTGTAGCTTAAGGTACTATGAAAGGAAAGTGACTTTCTCTGAAAGTACAGCATTTAGAAAGTGAAGCAAAACTCCATTCACTTCGCACAATGAAATGAAGTTTTGGAACAGACTGCTTCTCTTTCAGAGAAACTCATGTGAGTTGCTGGTGAATGCTTGTATGTAGCTGAAGGCAGTTTCAAAGGAAAGTGATTTTCTCTGAAAGTACAGCATTTAGAAAGTGAAGCAACACTCCATTCACTTCGCACAGTGAATTGAAGTGTTGTAACAGACAGCCTCTCTTTCAGAAAAATGGATGTGTGTTTCTTTTGAATGCTTGTATGTAGCTTAAGGCACTTTGAAAGGAAAGTGATTTTCTCTGAAAGTACAGCATTTAGAATGTCAAGCAAAACTCCATTCACTTCGCACAGTGAATTGAAGTGTTGGAACAGACTGCTTCTCTTTCAGAGAAACTGATGTGAGTTGCTGATGAATGCTTGTAAGAAGCTTAAGGCAGTTTCAAAGGAAAGTGATTTTCTCTGAAAGTACAGCATTTAGTAAATGAAACAACAACACATTCACTTCGCACAGTGAATTGAAGTGTTGGAACAGACTGCTTCTCTTTCAGAAAAATGATTGTGAGTTGCTGGTGAATGCTTGTAAGTAGCTTAATGTACTTTGAAAGGAAAGTGATTTTCTCTGAAAGTACAGCATTTAGAAAGTGAAGTAACACTCCATTCCCTTCGCACAGTCAATTGAAGTTTTGGAACAGACTGCTTCTCTTTCAGAGAAATGCATGTGAGTTGCTGGGTAATGCTTGAAAGTAGCTTAAGGCAGTTTCAAAGAAAAGTGATTTTCTCTGAAAGTACAGCCTTTTGAAAGTGAAGCAACCCTCCATTCACTTCACACAGTGAATTGAAGTGTTGGAACAGACTGCTTTTCTTTCAGAGAAATGCATGTGAGTTGCTCGAGAATGCTTGTACGTAGCTTAAGGCAGTTTCAAAGGAAAGTGATTTTCTCTGAAATTACAGCATTTAGAAAGTGAAACAACAACACGTTCACTTCGCACAGTGAATTGAAGTGTTGGAACAGACTGCTTCTCTTTCAGAGAAACTCATGTGAGTTGCTGGTGAATGCTTGTTTGTAGCTTAAGGTACTTTGAAAGGAAAGTGATTTTCTCTGAAAGTACAGCATTTAGAAAGTGAAGCAACACTCCATTCACTTTGCACAATGAATTGAAATGTTGGAACAGACAGCTTCACTTTCAGAGAAACTGATGTGAGCTGCTGGTGAATGCTTGTTAGAAGCTTGAGGCAGTTTCAAAAGAAAGTGATTTTCTCTGAAAGTACAGCATTTAGAAAATGAAACAACAACACATTCACTTCCCACAGTGAATTGAAGTGTTGGAACAGACTGCTTCTCTTTCAGAGAAATGCATGTGAGTTGCTGGTGAATGCTTGTAAGTAGCTTAAGGCCGTTTCAAAGGAAAGTGATTTTATCTGAAATTACAGCATTTAGAAAGTGAAATAACACTTCATTCACTTCGCACAGTGAATTGAAATGTTGGAACAGACAGCTTCTCTTTCAGAGAAACTCATGTGAGTTGCTGGTGAATGCTTGTTTGTAGCTTAAGGTACTTTGAAAGGAAAGTGATTTTCTCTGAAAGTACAGCATTTAGAAAGTGAAGCAAAACTCCATTCACTTCGCACAATGAAATGAAGTTTTGAAACAGACTGCTTCTCTTTCAGAGAAACTCATGTGAGTTGCTGGTGAATGCTTGTATGTAGCTGAAGGCAGTTTCAAAGGAAAGTGATTTTCTCTGAAAGTACAGCATTTAGAAAGTGAAGCAACACTCTATTCACTTCGCACAGTGAATTGAAGTGTTGGGACAGACTGCTTCTCTATCAGAGAAATGCATGTGAGTTGCTGGTGAATGCTTGTTAGTAGCTGAAGGCAGTTTCAAAGGAAAGTGATTTTCTCTGAAATTACAGCATTTAGAAAGTGAAGCAACACTCCATTCACTTCGCACAGTGAATTGAAGTGTTGGAACAGCCTGTTTCTCTTTCAGAGAAATGCATGTGAGTTGCTGGTGAATGCATGTAAGTAGCTTAAGGCAGTTTCAAAAGAAAGTGATGTTCTCTGAAAGTACAGCATTTTGAAAATGAAACAACAACATATTCACTTCACACAGTGAATTGAAGTGTTGGAACAGACTGCTTATCTTTCAGAGAAACTCATGTGAGTTGCTGGTGAATGCTTGTAAGTAGCTTAAGGCACTTTCAAAGGAAAGTGATTTTCTGTGAAATTACAGCATTTAGAAAGTGAAATAACAACACATTCACTTCGCACAGTGAATTGAAATGTTGGAACAGACAGCTTCTCTTTCAGAGAAACTCATGTGAGTTGCTGGTGAATGCTTGTTTGTAGTTTAAAGTACTATGAAAGGAAAGTGACTTTCTCTGAAAGTACAGCATTTAGAAAGTGAAGCAAAACTCCATTCACTTCGCACAATGAAATGAAGTTTTGGAACAGACTGCTTCTCTTTCAGAGAAACTCATGTGAGTTGCTGGTGAATGCTTGTATGTAGCTGAAGGCAGTTTCAAAGGAAAGTGATTTTCTCTGAAAGTACAGCACTTAGAAAGTGAAGCAACACTCCATTCACTTCGCACAGTGAATTGATGTGTTGGAACAGACTGCTTCTCTATCAGAGAAATGCATGTGAGTTGCTGGTGAATGCTTGTTAGTAGCTGAAGGCAGTTTCAAAGGAAAGTGATTTTCTCTGAAAGTACAGCATTTAGAAAGTGAAGCAACACTCCATTCACTTCGCACAGTGAATTGAAGTGTTGGAACAGCCTGTTTCTCTTTCAGAGAAATGCATGTGAGTTGCTGGTGAATGCATGTAAGTAGCTTAAGGCAGTTTAAAAGAAAGTGATTTTCTCTGAAAGTACAGCATTTAGAAAATGAAACAACAACACATTCACTTCGCACAGTGAATTGAAGTGTTGCAACAGACTGCCTCTCTTTCAGAAAAATGGATGTGTGTTTCTTTTGAATGCTTGTATGTAGCTTAAGGCACTTTCAAAGGAACGTGATTTTCTCTGAAAGTACAGCATTTAGAATGTCAAGCAAAACTCCATTCACTTCGCACAGTGAATTGAAGTGTTGGAACAGACTGCTTCTCTTTCAGAGAAACTGATGTGAGTTGCTGGAGAATGCTTGTAAGAAGCTTAAGGCAGTTTCAAAGGAAAGTGATTTTCTCTGAAAGTACAGCATTTAGTAAATGAAACAACAACACATTCACTTCGCACAGTGAATTGAAGTGTTGGAACAGACTGCTTCTCTTTCAGAAAAATGATTGTGAGTTGCTGGTGAATGCTTTCAAGTAGCTTAATGTACTTTGAAAGGAAAGTGATTTTCTCTGAAAGTACAGCATTTAGAAAGTGACACAACACTCCATTCACTTCGCACAGTGAATTGAAGTGTTGGAACAGACTGCTTCTCTGTCATAGAAATTCATGTGAGTTGCTGGTGAGTGCTTGTAAGTAGCTTAAGGCAGTTTCAAAGGAAAGTGATTTTCTCTGAAAGTACAGCAGTTAGAATGTGACGCAACACTCCATTTACTTCGCACAGTGAATTGAAGTGTTGGAACAGACTGCTTCTCTTTCAGAGAAACTCATGTATGTTGCTGGTATATGTTGTAAGTAGCTTAAGGCTGTTTCAAAGGAAAGTGATTTTGTCTGAAAGTACAGCATTTAGAAAGTGAAACAACAACACATTCACTTCGCACAGTGAATTGTAGAGTTGGAACAGAATGCTTCTCTTTCAGAGAAACTCATGTGAGTTGCTGGTGAATGCTTGTAAGTTGCTTAAGGCAGTTTCAAAGGAAAGGGATTTTCTCTGAAAGTACAGCATTTAGAAAGTGACGCAACACTCCATTCACTTCGCACAGTGAATTGAAGTGTTGGAACAGACTGCTTTTCTTTCAGAGAAATGCATGTGAGTTTCTTGTGAATGCTTATTATTAGCTTAAGGCACTTTCAAAGGAAAGTGATTTTCTCTGAAAGTACAGTATTTAGAAAGTGAAGCAACACTCCATTCACTTCACACAGTCAATTGAAGTTTTGGAACAGACTGCTTCTCTTTCAGAGAAATGCATGTGAGTTGCTGGGGAATGCTTGAAAGTATCTTAAGGCACTTTCAAAGGAAAGTGATTTTCTCTGAAAGTACAGCCTTTTGAAAGTGAAGCAACCCTTTATTCACTTCACACAGTGAATTGAAGTGTTGGAACAGACTGCTTCCCTTTCAGAAAAATGATTGTGAGTTGCTGGTGAAGGCTTGTAAGTAGCTTAATGTTCTTTGAAAGGAAAGTGATTTTCTCTGAAGGTACTGCATTTAGAAAGTGAAGCAACACTCCATTCACTTCGCACAATGAATTGAAGTGTTGGAACAGACTGCTTATCTTTCAGAGAAACTCATGTGAGTTGCTGGTGAATGCTTGTAAGTAGCTTAAGGCAGTTTCAAAGGAAAGTGATTTTCTCTGAAAGTACAGCATTTAGAATGTGACGCAACACTCCATTCTCTTTGAACAGTGAATTGAAGTGTTGGAACAGACTGCTTCTCTTTCACAGAAACTCATGTGAGTTGATGGTGAATGCTTGTAAGTAGCTTAAGGCACTTTCAAAGGAAAGTGATCTTTTCTGAAAGTACAGCATTTAGAAAGTGAAACAACAACAAATTCACTTCGCACAGTGAATTGATGTGAAGGAACAGACTGCCTATCTTTCAGAGAAATGCATGTGAGTTTCTTGTGAATGGTTATAATTAGCTTAAGGCACTTTCAAGGAAAACTGATTTTCTCTGAAAGTACAGCACTTTGAATGTAAAACAACCCTCCATTCACTTCGCACAGTGAATTGAAGTGTTGGAACAGACTGCTTCCCTTTCAGAGAAACTCATGTGAGTTGCTGGTGAATGTTTGTAAGTACCTTAAGGCACTTTCAAAGGAAAGTGATTATCTCTGTAACTACAACATTTAGAAAGTGAAGCAACACTCCATTCACTTCACACAGTGAATTGAAATGTTGGAAAATACTGCTTCTCTTTCAGAGAAACTCATGTGAGTTGCTGTTGAATGCTTGTTTGTAGCTTAAGGTACTTTGAAAGGAAAGTGATTTTCTTTGAAAGTACAGCATTTAGAAAGTGACGCAACACTCTATTCACTTCGCAGAGTGAATTGAAATGTTGGAAGAGACTGTTTCTCTTTCAGGAAATGCATGTGAGTTTCTTGTGAATGCTTATTATTAGCTTAAGGCACTTTCAAAGAAAGTGATTTTCTCTGAAAGTACAGCATTTATAAAGTGAAGCAACACTCCATTCATTTCGCACAGTCAATTGAAGTTTTGGAACAGACTTCTTCTCTTTCAGAGAAATGCATGTGAGTTGCTGGGGAATGCTTGAAAGTAGCTTAAGACAGTATCAGAGGAAAGTGATTTTTCTGAAAGTACAGCCTTTTGAAAGTGAAACAACCGTCCATTCACTTCACACAGTGAATTGAATTGTTGGAACAGACTGCGTCTCTTTCAGAGAAATGCATGTGAGTTGCTGGAGAATGCTTGTAAGTAGCTTAAGGCAGTTTCAAAGGAAAGTGATTTTCTCTGAAATTACAGCTTTTAGAAAGTGAAACAACAACACGTTCACTTCGCACAGTGAATTGAAGTGTTGGAACAGACTGCTTCTCTTTCAGAGAAACTCATGTGAGTTGCTGGTGAATGCTTGTTTGTAGCTTAAGGTACTTTGAAAGGAAAGTGATTTTCTCTGAAAGTACAGCATTTAGAAAGTGAAGCAACACTCCATTCACTTCGCACAGTGAATTGAAGTGTTGGAACAGATTGCTTCTCTTTCAGAGAAACTCATGTGAGTTGCTGTTGAAATCTTGTAAGGAGCTGAAGGCAGTTTCAAAGGAAAGTGACTTTCTCTGAAAGTACAGCATTTAGAAAGTGAAGCAACTCTCCATTCACTTCGCACAGTGAATTGAAGTGTTGGAACAGACTGCTTCTCTGTCAGAGAATTGCATGTGAGTTTCTTGTGAATGCTTATAATTAGCTTAAGGCACTTTCAAAGGAAAGTGATTTTCTCTGAAAGTACAGCATTTAGAAAGTGAAGCAACACTCCATTTACTTTGCACAGTGAATTGAAGTGTTGGGACAGACTGCTTCTCTTTCAGACAAACTCATGTGAGTTGCTGGTGAATGCTTGTAAGTAGCTTAATGCAGTTTAAAGGAAAGTGATTTTCTCTGAAAGGACAGCATTTAGAAAGTGAAGCAACACTCCATTCACTTCGCACAGTTAATTGAAGTGTTGGAACAGACTGCTTCTCTTTCAGAAAAAGGCATGTTAGGTTCTTGTGAATGCTTCTAAGGGGCTTAAGGCACTTTCAAAGGAAAGTGATTTTCTCTGTAACTATAGCATTTAGAAAGTGAAGTAACACTCCAATCTCTTCGCACAGTGAATTGAAGTGTTGGAACAGACTGCTTCTCTTTCAGAGAAATGCAAGTGAGTTGCTGGTGAATACTTGTAAGTAGCTTAAGGCAATTTCAAAGGAAAGTGATTTTGCTAAAAGTTCAGCATTTAGAAAGTGAAGCAACACTCCATTCACTTCGCACAGTGAATTGAAATGTTGGAACAGACTGCATCTCTTTCAGAGAAACGCATGTGAGTTTCTTGTGAATGCTTGTAAGTAGCTTAAGGCACTTTCAAAGGAAAGTGATTTTCTCTGTAACTACAGCATTTGGAAAGTGAAGTAACACTCTATTCACTTCGCAGAGTGAATTGAAGTGTTGGAACAGACTGCTTCTCTTTCAGAGAAATGCAAGTGAGTTGCTGGTGAATGCTTGTAAGTAGCTTAAGGCAGTTTCAAACGAAAGTGATTTTCTCTGAAAGTACAGCATTTAGAAAGTGATGCAACACTCCATTCACTTCGCACAGTGAATTGAAGTGTTGGAACAGACTGCTTCTCTTTCACAGAAACTCATGTGAGTTGCTGGTGAATGCTTGTTTGTAGCTTAAGGTACTTTGAAAGGAAAGTGATTTTCTCTGAAAGTACAGCATTTAGAAAAGTGACGCAACACTCTATTCACTTCGCACATTGAATTGAAGTGTTGGAACAGACTGCTTCTCTTTCAGAGTAATGCATGAGAGTTGTTGGTGAATGCTTGTAAGTAGCTTAAGGCACTTTCAAAGAAGAGTGATTTTCTCAGAAAGTACAGCATTTAGAAAGTGAAACAACAACGCATTCACTTCGCACAGTGAATTGAAGTGTTGGAACAGACTGCTTCTCTTTAGGAGAAATCCATGTGAGTTGCTGGTGAATGCTTGTAAGTGACTTAAGGTACTTTGAAAGGAAAGTGATTTTCTCTGAAAGTACAGCATTTAGAAAGTGACGAAACACTCCATTCACTTCGCATAGTGAATTGAAGAGTTGGAATAGACTGCTACTCTTTGAAAGAAACTCATGTGAGTTGCTGTTGAATGCTTGATTGTAGCTTAAGGTACTTTGAAAGGAAAGTGATTTTCTCTGAAAGTACAGCATTTAGAAAATGAAGCGACACTCCATTCACTTTGCACAGTGAATTGAAGTGTTGGAACAGACTGTTTCTCTTTCAGAGAAACTTATGTGAGTTGCTGGTGAATCCTAGTAAGTAGCTTAATTCACTTTCAAAGGAAAGTGATTTTCTCTGAAAGTACAGCATTTTGAAAGGGAAGCAAACCTCCATTCACTTCGCAGAGTGAATTGAAGTGTTGGAACAGACTGCTTCTCTTTCAGAGAAACGCATGTGAGATTCTTGTGAATGCTTGTAAGTAGCTTAAGGCAGAATCAAAGGAAAGTGATTTTCTCTGAAAATACAGCATTTAGAAAGTAAAACAACAACACATTCACTTAGCACAGTGAATTGAAGTGTTGGAACAGACTGCTTCACTTTCAGAGAAACTCTTGTGAGTTGCTGGTGAATGCTTGTAAGTAGCTTAAAGTACTTTGAAAGGAATGTGATTTTCTCTGAAAGTACAGCATTTATAAAGTGAAGCAACACTCAATTCACTTCGCACAGTGAATTGAAATGTTGGAACAGACTGCTTCTATGTCAAAGAAATGCATGTGAGTTTCTTGTGAATGCTTGTAAGTAGCTTAAGGCAGAATCAAAGGAAAGTGATTTTCTCTGAAAATACAGCATTTAGAAAGTGAAACAACAACACATTCACTTCGCACAGTGAATTGAAGTGTTGGAACAGACTGCTTCTCTTTCAGAGAAATGCATGTGAGTTTCTTGTGAATGCTTATAATTATCTTAAGGCAGTTTAAAAGAAAGTGATTTTCTCTGAAAGTACAGCATATAGAAAGTGAAGCAACACTCCATTCACTTCGCACAGTGAATTGAAGTGTTGGAACAGACTGCTTCACTTTCAGAGAAATGCAAGTGAGTTGCTGTTGAATGCTTGTAAGTAGCTTACGGCACTTTCAAAGGAAAGTGATTTTCTCTGAAAGTACAGCATTTATAAAGTGAAGCAACACTCCATTCACTTCGCACAGTGAATTGAGGTGTTGGAACAGACTGCTTCTCTTTCAGAGAAACTCATGTGAGTTGCTGGTGAATGCTTGTAAGTAGCTTAAGGCAGTTTCAAAGAAGAGTGATTTTCTCTGAATGTACAGGATTTAGAAAGTGACGCAACACTCCATTCACTTCACACAGTGAATTGAAGTGTTGGAACAGACTGCTTTTCTTTCAGAGAAACTCATGTGAGTTGCTGGTGAATGCTTATAAGTAGCTTAAGGCCCTTTCAAAGGAAAGTGATTTTCTCTAAAAATACTGCATTTAGAAAGTGAAGCAACACTCCATTCACTTCGCACAGTGAATTGAAGTGTTGGAACAGACTGCTTCTCTTTCAGAGAATTGTATGTGATTTGCTGGTGAATGTTTGTAAGTAACTTAAGGCAGTTTCAAAGGAAAGTGATTTTCTCTGAAAGTACAGCATTTAGAAAGTGAAACAACAACACATTCACTTCGCACTATGAATTGAAGTGTTGGAACAGACTGCTTCTCTTTCTGAGAAACTCATGTGAGTTGCTGGTGAATGCTTGTAAGTAGCTTAAGGTACTTTGAAAGGAAAGTGATTTTCTCTGAAAGTACAGCATTTAGAAAGTGACGCAACACTCCATTCACTTCGCACAGTGAATTGAAGAGTTGAAACAGACTGCTTCTCTTTCAGAGAAACTCATGTGAGTTGCTGGTGAATGCTTGTGAGTAATTTAAGGCAGTTTCAAAGGAAAGTGATTTTCTCTGAAATTACAGTATTTAGAAAATGAAGCGACACTCCATTCACTTTGCACAGTGAATTGAAGGGTTGGAACAGACTGCTTCTCTTTCAGAGAAACTCATGGGAGTTGCTGGTGAATCCTAGTAAGTAGCTTAAGGCACTTGCAAAGGAAAGTGATTTTCTCTGAAATTACAGCATTTATAAATGAAGCAACACTCCATTCACTTCGCACAGTGAATTGAAGTGTTGGAACCGACTGCTTCTCTTTCAGAGAAACGCATGTGAGTTTCTTGTGAATGCTTGTAAGTAGTTTAAGGCAGAATTAAAGGAAAGTGATTTTCTCTGAAAGTACAGCATTTAGAAAGGGAAACAACAACACATTCACTTCGCACAGTGAATTGAAGTGTTGGAACAGACTGCTTCTTTTCAGAGAAATGCATGTGAATTTCATGTGAATGCTTATAATTATCTTAAGGCACTTTCAAAGAAAGTGATTTTCTCTGAAAGTACAGCATTTAGAAAGTGACGCAACACTCCATTCACTTCGCACAGTGAATTGAAGAGTTGGAACAGACTGCTTCTCTTTCAGAGAAACTCATGTGAGTTGCTGGTGAATGCTTGTGAGTAGTTTAAGGCACTTTCAAAGGAAAGTGATTTTCTCTGAAATTACAGCATTTATAAAGTGAAGCAACACTCCATTCACTTCGCACAGTGAATTGAAATGTTGGAACAGACTGCTTCTCTTTCAAAGAAATGCATGTGAGTTTCTTGTGAATGCTTGTAAGTAGCTTAAGGCAGAATCAAAGGAAAGTGATTTTCTCTGAAAATACAGCATTTAGAAAGTGAACGAACAACACATTCACTTCGCACAGTGAATTGAAGTGTTGGAACAGACTGCTTCTCTTTCAGAAAAATGCATGTGAGTTTCTTGTGAATGCTTATAATTATCTTAAGGCAGTTTAAAAGAAAGTGATTTTCTCTGAAAGTACAGCATATAGAAAGTGAAGCAACACTCCATTCACTTCGCACAGTGAATTGAAGTGTTGGGAGAGACTGCTTCTCTTTCAGAGAAATGCAAGTGAGTTGCTGTTGAATGCTTGTAAGTAGCTTACGGCACTTTCAAAGGAAAGTGATT
Source organism: Myodes glareolus (assembly GCF_982192425.1). Classification (NCBI taxonomy): domain Eukaryota; kingdom Metazoa; phylum Chordata; class Mammalia; order Rodentia; family Cricetidae; genus Myodes; species Myodes glareolus. The sequence goes on from NW_028263250.1 coordinate 106,352, forward strand.
TTCTCTGAAAGTACAGCATTAATAAAGTGAAGCAACCCTCCATTCAGTTCGCACAGTGAATTGAAGTGTTGGAACAGACTGCTTCTCTTTCAGAGAAACTCATGTGAGTTGCTGGTGAATGCTTGTAAGTAGCTTAAGGCACTTTCAAAGGAAAGTGATTTTCTCTGAAAATACTGCATTTAGAAAGTGAAGCAACACTCCATTCACTTCGCACAGTGAATTGAAGTGTTGGAACAGACTGCTTCTCTTACAGAGAAACTCAGGTGAGTTGCTGGTGAATGCTTGTGAGTAGTTTAAGGCATTTTCAAAGGAAAGTGATTTTCTCTGAAAGTACAGCATTTTGAAAGTGAAGCAACATTCCATTCACTTTGCACTGTGAATTGAAGTGTTGGAACAGAATATTTCTCTTTCAGAGAAACTCATGTGAGTTGCTGGTGAATGCTTGTAAGTAGCTTAAGGCAGTTTCAAAAGAAAGTGACTTTCTCTGAAAGTACAGCATTTAGAAAGTGAATCAACACTCCATTCACTTCGCACAGTGAATTGAAGTGTTGGAACAGACTGCTTCTCTTTCAGAAAAATGCATGTGAGTTTCTTGTGAATGCTTATAATTGTTTTAAGGCACTTTCAAAGAAAGTGATTTTCTATGAAAGTACAGCATTTATAAAGTGAAGCAACACTCCATTCACTTCGCACAGTGAATTGAGGTGTTGGAACAGACTGCTTCTCTTTCAGAGAAACTCATGTGAGTTGCTGGTGAATGCTTGTAAGTAGCTTAAGGCAGTTTCAAAGAAGAGTGATTTTCTCTGAATGTACAGGATTTAGAAAGTGACGCAACACTCCATTCACTTCACACAGTGAATTGAAGTGTTGGAACAGACTGCTTTTCTTTCAGAGAAACTCATGTGAGTTGCTGGTGAATGCTTATAAGTAGCTTAAGGCCCTTTCAAAGGAAAGTGATTTTCTCTAAAAATACTGCATTTAGAAAGTGAAGCAACACTCCATTCACTTCGCACAGTGAATTGAAGTGTTGGAACAGACTGCTTCTCTTTCAGAGAATTGTATGTGATTTGCTGGTGAATGTTTGTAAGTAACTTAAGGCAGTTTCAAAGGAAAGTGATTTTCTCTGAAAGTACAGCATTTAGAAAGTGAAACAACAACACATTCACTTCGCACTATGAATTGAAGTGTTGGAACAGACTGCTTCTCTTTCTGAGAAACTCATGTGAGTTGCTGGTGAATGCTTGTAAGTAGCTTAAGGTACTTTGAAAGGAAAGTGATTTTCTCTGAAAGTACAGCATTTAGAAAGTGACGCAACACTCCATTCACTTCGCACAGTGAATTGAAGAGTTGAAACAGACTGCTTCTCTTTCAGAGAAACTCATGTGAGTTGCTGGTGAATGCTTGTGAGTAATTTAAGGCAGTTTCAAAGGAAAGTGATTTTCTCTGAAATTACAGTATTTAGAAAATGAAGCGACACTCCATTCACTTTGCACAGTGAATTGAAGGGTTGGAACAGACTGCTTCTCTTTCAGAGAAACTCATGGGAGTTGCTGGTGAATCCTAGTAAGTAGCTTAAGGCACTTGCAAAGGAAAGTGATTTTCTCTGAAATTACAGCATTTATAAATGAAGCAACACTCCATTCACTTCGCACAGTGAATTGAAGTGTTGGAACCGACTGCTTCTCTTTCAGAGAAACGCATGTGAGTTTCTTGTGAATGCTTGTAAGTAGTTTAAGGCAGAATTAAAGGAAAGTGATTTTCTCTGAAAGTACAGCATTTAGAAAGGGAAACAACAACACATTCACTTCGCACAGTGAATTGAAGTGTTGGAACAGACTGCTTCTTTTCAGAGAAATGCATGTGAATTTCATGTGAATGCTTATAATTATCTTAAGGCACTTTCAAAGAAAGTGATTTTCTCTGAAAGTACAGCATTTAGAAAGTGACGCAACACTCCATTCACTTCGCACAGTGAATTGAAGAGTTGGAACAGACTGCTTCTCTTTCAGAGAAACTCATGTGAGTTGCTGGTGAATGCTTGTGAGTAGTTTAAGGCACTTTCAAAGGAAAGTGATTTTCTCTGAAATTACAGCATTTATAAAGTGAAGCAACACTCCATTCACTTCGCACAGTGAATTGAAATGTTGGAACAGACTGCTTCTCTTTCAAAGAAATGCATGTGAGTTTCTTGTGAATGCTTGTAAGTAGCTTAAGGCAGAATCAAAGGAAAGTGATTTTCTCTGAAAATACAGCATTTAGAAAGTGAACGAACAACACATTCACTTCGCACAGTGAATTGAAGTGTTGGAACAGACTGCTTCTCTTTCAGAAAAATGCATGTGAGTTTCTTGTGAATGCTTATAATTATCTTAAGGCAGTTTAAAAGAAAGTGATTTTCTCTGAAAGTACAGCATATAGAAAGTGAAGCAACACTCCATTCACTTCGCACAGTGAATTGAAGTGTTGGGAGAGACTGCTTCTCTTTCAGAGAAATGCAAGTGAGTTGCTGTTGAATGCTTGTAAGTAGCTTACGGCACTTTCAAAGGAAAGTGATTTTCTCTGAAAGTACAGCATTAATAAAGTGAAGCAACCCTCCATTCAGTTCGCACAGTGAATTGAAGTGTTGGAACAGACTGCTTCTCTTTCAGAGAAACTCATGTGAGTTGCTGGTGAATGCTTGTAAGTAGCTTAAGGCACTTTCAAAGGAAAGTGATTTTCTCTGAAAATACTGCATTTAGAAAGTGAAGCAACACTCCATTCACTTCGCACAGTGAATTGAAGTGTTGGAACAGACTGCTTCTCTTACAGAGAAACTCAGGTGAGTTGCTGGTGAATGCTTGTGAGTAGTTTAAGGCATTTTCAAAGGAAAGTGATTTTCTCTGAAAGTACAGCATTTTGAAAGTGAAGCAACATTCCATTCACTTTGCACTGTGAATTGAAGTGTTGGAACAGAATATTTCTCTTTCAGAGAAACTCATGTGAGTTGCTGGTGAATGCTTGTAAGTAGCTTAAGGCAGTTTCAAAAGAAAGTGACTTTCTCTGAAAGTACAGCATTTAGAAAGTGAATCAACACTCCATTCACTTCGCACAGTGAATTGAAGTGTTGGAACAGACTGCTTCTCTTTCAGAAAAATGCATGTGAGTTTCTTGTGAATGCTTATAATTGTTTTAAGGCACTTTAAAAGAAAGTGATTTTCTATGAAAGTACAGCATTTATAAAGTGAAGCAACACTCCATTCACTTCGCACAGTGAATTGAGGTGTTGGAACAGACTGCTTCTCTTTCAGAGAAACTCATGTGAGTTGCTGGTGAATGCTTGTAAGTAGCTTAAGGCAGTTTCAAAGAAGAGTGATTTTCTCTGAATGTACAGGATTTAGAAAGTGACGCAACACTCCATTCACTTCACACAGTGAATTGAAGTGTTGGAACAGACTGCTTTTCTTTCAGAGAAACTCATGTGAGTTGCTGGTGAATGCTTATAAGTAGCTTAGGCCCTTTCAAAGGAAAGTGATTTTCTCTAAAAATACTGCATTTAGAAAGTGAAGCAACACTCCATTCACTTCGCACAGTGAATTGAAGTGTTGGAACAGACTGCTTCTCTTTCTGAGAATTGTATGTGATTTGCTGGTGAATGTTTGTAAGTAACTTAAGGCAGTTTCAAAGGAAAGTGATTTTCTCTGAAAGTACAGCATTTAGAAAGTGAAACAACAACACATTCACTTCGCACTATGAATTGAAGTGTTGGAACAGACTGCTTCTCTTTCTGAGAAACTCATGTGAGTTGCTGGTGAATGCTTGTAAGTAGCTTAAGGTACTTTGAAAGGAAAGTGATTTTCTCTGAAAGTACAGCATTTAGAAAGTGACGCAACACTCCATTCACTTCGCACAGTGAATTGAAGAGTTGAAACAGACTGCTTCTCTTTCAGAGAAACTCATGTGAGTTGCTGGTGAATGCTTGTGAGTAATTTAAGGCAGTTTCAAAGGAAAGTGATTTTCTCTGAAATTACAGTATTTAGAAAATGAAGCGACACTCCATTCACTTTGCACAGTGAATTGAAGGGTTGGAACAGACTGCTTCTCTTTCAGAGAAACTCATGGGAGTTGCTGGTGAATCCTAGTAAGTAGCTTAAGGCACTTGCAAAGGAAAGTGATTTTCTCTGAAATTACAGCATTTATAAATGAAGCAACACTCCATTCACTTCGCACAGTGAATTGAAGTGTTGGAACCGACTGCTTCTCTTTCAGAGAAACGCATGTGAGTTTCTTGTGAATGCTTGTAAGTAGTTTAAGGCAGAATTAAAGGAAAGTGATTTTCTCTGAAAGTACAGCATTTAGAAAGGGAAACAACAACACATTCACTTCGCACAGTGAATTGAAGTGTTGGAACAGACTGCTTCTTTTCAGAGAAATGCATGTGAATTTCATGTGAATGCTTATAATTATCTTAAGGCACTTTCAAAGAAAGTGATTTTCTCTGAAAGTACAGCATTTAGAAAGTGACGCAACACTCCATTCACTTCGCACAGTGAATTGAAGAGTTGGAACAGACTGCTTCTCTTTCACAGAAACTCATGTGAGTTGCTGGTGAATGCTTGTGAGTAGTTTAAGGCACTTTCAAAGGAAAGTGATTTTCTCTGAAATTGCAGCATTTATAAAGTGAAGCAACACTCCATTCACTTCGCACAGTGAATTGAAATGTTGGAACAGACTGCTTCTCTTTCAAAGAAATGCATGTGAGTTTCTTTTGAATGCTTGTAAGTAGCTTAAGGCAGAATCAAAGGAAAGTGATTTTCTCTGAAAATACAGCATTTAGAAAGTGAAACAACAACACATTCACTTCGCACAGTGAATTGAAGTGTTGGAACAGACTGCTTCTCTTTCAGAAAAATGCATGTGAGTTTCTTGTGAATGCTTATAATTATCTTAAGGCAGTTTAAAAGAAAGTGATTTTCTCTGAAAGTACAGCATATAGAAAGTGAAGCAACACTCCATTCACTTCGCACAGTGAATTGAAGTGTTGGAAGAGACTGCTTCTCTTTCAGAGAAATGCAAGTGAGTTGCTGTTGAATGCTTGTAAGTAGCTTACGGCACTTTCAAAGGAAAGTGATTTTCTCTGAAAGTACAGCATTAATAAAGTGAAGCAACCCTCCATTCAGTTCACACAGTGAATTGAAGTGTTGGAACAGACTGCTTCTCTTTCAGAGAAACTCATGTGAGTTGCTGGTGAATGCTTGTAAGTAGCTTAAGGCACTTTCAAAGGAAAGTGATTTTCTCTGAAAATACTGCATTTAGAAAGTGAAGCAACACTCCATTCACTTCGCACAGTGAATTGAAGTGTTGGAACAGACTGCTTCTCTTTCAGAGAAACTCATGTGAGTTGCTGGTGAATGCTTGTGAGTAGTTTAAGGCATTTTCAAAGGAAAGTGATTTTCTCTGAAAGTACAGCATTTTGAAAGTGAAGCAACATTCCATTCACTTTGCACTGTGAATTGAAGTGTTGGAACAGAATATTTCTCTTTCAGAGAAACTCATGTGAGTTGCTGGTGAATGCTTGTAAGTAGCTTAAGGCAGTTTCAAAAGAAAGTGACTTTCTCTGAAAGTACAGCATTTAGAAAGTGAATCAACACTCCATTCACTTCGCACAGTGAATTGAAGTGTTGGAACAGACTGCTTCTCTTTCAGAAAAATGCATGTGAGTTTCTTGTGAATGCTTATAATTGTTTTAAGGCACTTTCAAAGAAAGTGATTTTCTATGAAAGTACAGCATTTAGAAAGTGAAGCAACACTCCACTTCGCACAGTGAAGTGAAGTGTTGGAACAGACTGCTTCTCTTTCAGAGAATTGTATGGGAGTTGCTGGTGAATGCTTGTAAGTAACTTAAGGCAGTTTCAAAGGAAAGTGATTTTCTCTGAAAGTACAGCATTTAGAAAGTGAAACAACAACACATTCACTTCGCACTATGAATTGAAGTGTTGGAACAGACTGCTTCTCTTTCTGAGAAACTCATGTGAGTTGCTGGTGAATGCTTGTAAGTAGCTTAAGGTACTTTGAAAGGAAAGTGATTTTCTCTGAAAGTACAGCATTTAGAAAGTGACGCAACATTCCATTCACTTCGCACAGTGAATTGAAGAGTTGAAACAGACTGCTTCTCTTTCAGAGAAACTCATGTCAGTTGCTGGTGAATGCTTGTGAGTAGTTTAAGGCAGTTTCAAAGGAAAGTGATTTTCTCTGAAATTACAGTATTTAGAAAATGAAGCGACACTCCATTCACTTTGCACAGTGAATTGAAGGGTTGGAACAGACTGCTTCTCTTTCAGAGAAACTCATGGGAGTTGCTGGTGAATCCTAGTAAGTAGCTTAAGGCACTTGCAAAGGAAAGTGATTTTCTCTGAAATTACAGCATTTATAAATGAAGCAACACTCCATTCACTTCGCACAGTGAATTGAAGGGTTGGAACCGACTGCTTCTCTTTCAGAGAAACGCATGTGAGTTTCTTGTGAATGCTTGTAAGTAGTTTAAGGCAGAATTAAAGGAAAGTGATTTTCTCTGAAAGTACAGCATTTAAAAAGGGAAACAACAACACATTCACTTCGCACAGTGAATTGAAGTGTTGGAACAGACTGCTTCTTTTCAGAGAAATGCATGTGAATTTCATGTGAATGCTTATAATTATCTTAAGGCACTTTCAAAGAAAGTGATTTTCTCTGAAAGTACAGCATTTAGAAAGTGACGCAACACTCCATTCACTTCGCACAGTGAATTGAAGAGTTGGAACAGACTGCTTCTCTTTCAGAGAAACTCATGTGAGTTGCTGGTGAATGCTTGTGAGTAGTTTAAGGCATTTTCAAAGGAAAGTGATTTTCTCTGAAAGTACAGCATTTTGAAAGTGAAGCAACATTCCATTCACTTTGCACTGTGAATTGAAGTGTTGGAACAGAATATTTCTCTTTCAGAGAAACTCATGTGAGTTGCTGGTGAATGCTTGTAAGTAGCTTAAGGCAGTTTCAAAAGAAAGTGACTTTCTCTGAAAGTACAGCATTTAGAAAGTGAATCAACACTTCATTCACTTCGCACAGTGAATTGAAGTGTTGGAACAGACTGCTTCTCTTTCAGAAAAATGCATGTGAGTTTCTTGTGAATGCTTATAATTATTTTAAGGTACTTTCAAAGAATGTGATTTTCTATGAAAGTACAGCATTTAGAAAGTGAAGCAACACTCCATTCACTTCGCACAGTGAAGTGAAGTGTTGGAACAGACTGCTTCTCTTTCAGAGAAACTCATGTGAGTTGCTGGTGAATCCTAGTAAGTAGCTGAAGGCACTTTCAAAGGAAAGTGATTTTCTCTGAAATTACAGCATTTATAAAGTGAAGCAACACTCCATTCACTTCGCACAGTGAATTGAAGTGTTGGAACCGACTGCTTCTCTTTCAGAGAAACGCATGTGAGTTTCTTGTGAATGCTTGTAAGTAGCTTAAGGCAGAATCAAAGGAAAGTGATTTTCTCTGAAAAAACAGCATTTAGAATGTGAAACAACAACACATTCACTTCGCACAGTGAATTGAAGTGTTGGAACAGACTCCTTCACTTTCAGAGAAACTCTTGTGAGTTGCTGGTGAATGCTTGTAAGTAGCTTAAGGTACTTTGAAAGGAATGTGATTTTCTCTGAAAGTCCAGCATTTAGAAAGTGACGCAACACTCCATTCACTTCGCACAGTGAAGTGAAGAGTTGGAACAGACTGCTTCTCTTTCAGAGAAACGCATGTGAGTTTCTTGTGAATGCTTGTAAGTAGCTTAAGGCAGTATCAAAGGAAAGTGATTTTCTCTGAAAATAGAGCATTTAGAAAGTGAAGCAACACTACATTCACTTCGCCCAGTGAATTGAAGTGTTGGAACAGACTGCTTCTTATTCAGAGAAATGTATGTGAGTTGCTGGTGATTGCTTGTAAGTAGCTTAATGCAGTTTCAAAGGAAAGTGATTTTCTCTGAAAGTACAGCATTTATAAAGTGAAGCAACCCTCCTTTCAGTTCGCACAGTGAATTGAAGTGTTGGAACAGACTGCTTCCTTTTCAGAGAAACTCATGTGAGTTGCTGGTGAATGCTTGTAAGTAGCTTAAGGCAGTTTCAAAGAAGAGTGATTTTCTCTGAATGTACAGGATTTAGAAAGTGACGCAACACTCCATTCACTTCACACAGTGAATTGAAGTGTTGGAACAGACAGCTTTTCTTTCAGAGAAACTCATGTGAGTTGCTGGTGAATGCTTGTAAGTAGCTTAAGGCCCTTTCAAAGGAAAGTGATTTTCTCTGAAAATACTGCATTTAGAAAGTGAAGCAACACTCCATTCACTTCGCACAGTGAATTGAAGTGTTGGAACAGACTGCTTCTCTTTCAGAGAATTGTATGTGAGTTGCTGGTGAATGCTTGTAAGTAACTTAAGGCAGTTTCAAAGGAAAGTGATTTTCTCTGAAAGTACAGCATTTAGAAAGTGAAACAACAACACATTCACTTCGCACTATGAATTGAAGTGTTGGAACAGACTGCTTCTCTTTCTGAGAAACTCATGTGAGTTGCTGGTGAATGCTTGTAAGCAGCTTAAGGTACTTTGAAAGGAAAGTGATTTTCTCTGAAAGTACAGCATTTAGAAAGTGACGCAACACTCCATTCACTTCGCACAGTGAATTGAAGAGTTGAAACAGACTGCTTCTCTTTCAGAGAAACTCATGTGAGTTGCTGGTGAATGCTTGTGAGTAGTTTAAGGCAGTTTCAAAGGAAAGTGATTTTCTCTGAAATTACAGTATTTAGAAAATGAAGCGACACTCCATTCACTTTGCACAGTGAATTGAAGGGTTGGAACAGACTGCTTCTCTTTCAGAGAAAATCATGGGAGTTGCTGGTGAATCCTAGTAAGTAGCTTAAGGCACTTGCAAAGGAAAGTGATTTTCTCTGAAATTACAGCATTTATAAATGAAGCAACACTCCATTCACTTCGCACAGTGAATTGAAGTGTTGGAACCGACTGCTTCTCTTTCAGAGAAACGCATGTGAGTTTCTTGTGAATGCTTGTAAGTAGTTTAAGGCAGAATTAAAGGAAAGTGATTTTCTCTGAAAGTACAGCATTTAGAAAGTGAAACAACAACACATTCACTTCGCACAGTGAATTGAAGTGTTGGAACAGACTGCTTCTTTTCAGAGAAATGCATGTGAATTTCATGTGAATGCTTATAATTATTTTAAGGCACTTTCAAAGAAAGTGATTTTCTATGAAAGTACAGCATTTAGAAAGTGAAGCAACACTACATTCACTTCGCACAGTGAAGTGAAGTGTTGGAACAGACTGCTTCTCTTTCAGAGAAACTCATGTGAGTTGCTGGTGAATGCTTGTGAGTAGTTTAAGGCAGTTTAAAGGAAAGTGATTTTCTCTGAAATTACAGTATTTACAAAATGAAGCGACACTCCATTCACTTTGCACAGTGAATTGAAGTGTTGGAACAGACTGCTTCTCTTTCAGAGAAACTCATGTGAGTTGCTGGTGAATCCTAGTAAGTAGCTGAAGGCACTTTCAAAGGAAAGTGATTTTCTCTGAAATTACAGCATTTATAAAGTGAAGCAACACTCCATTCACTTCGCACAGTGAATTGAAGTGTTGGAACCGACTGCTTCTCTTTCAGAGAAACGCATGTGAGTTTCTTGTGAATGCTTGTAAGTAACTTAAGGCAGAATCAAAGGAAAGTGATTTTCTCTGAAAAAACAGCATTTAGAATGTGAAACAACAACACATTCACTTTCACAGTGAATTGTAGTGTTGGAACAGACTCCTTCACTTTCAGAGAAACTCTTGTGAGTTGCTGGTGAATGCTTGTAAGTAGCTTAAGGTACTTTGAAAGGAATGTGATTTTCTCTGAAAGTACAGCATTTAGAAAGTGACGCAACACTCCATTCACTTCGCCCAGTGAATTGAAGTGTTGGAACAGACTGCTTCTTATTCAGAGAAATGTATGTGAGTTGCTGGTGATTGCTTGTAAGTAGCTTAATGCAGTTTCAAAGGAAAGTGATTTTCTCTGAAAGTACAGCATTTAGAAAGTGAAACCACAACACATTCACTTCGCACAATGAATTGAAGTGTTGGAACAGACTGCTTCTCTTTCAGAGAAACTCATGTGAGTTGCTGGTGAATGCTTGTAAGTACCTTAAGGTACTTTGAAAGGAAAGTGATTTTCTCTGAAAGTACAGCATTTAGAAAGTGACGCAACACTCCATTCACTTCACACAGTGAATTGAAGTGTTGGAAGAGACTGATTGTCTTTCAGAGAAACTCATGTGAGTTGCTGGTGAATGCTTGTAAGTAGCTTAAGGCAGTTTCAAAGGAAAGTGATTTTCTCTGAACGTACAGCATTTAGAAAGTGAAACAACAACATATTCACTTCACACAGTGAATTGAAGTGTTGGAACAGACTGCTTCACTTTCAGAGAAACTCTTGTGAGTTGCTGGTTAATGCTTGTAAGTAGCTTAAGGTACTTTGAAAGGAATGTGATTTTCTCTGAAAGTACAGCATTTAGAAAGTGACACAACACTCCATTCACTTCGCACAGTGAATTGAAGTGTTGGAACAGACTGCTTCTCTTTCAGAGAAACTCATGTGAGTTGCTGATGAATGCTTGTAAGTAGCTTAAGGCAGTTTCAAAAGAAAGTGATTTTCTCTGAAATTACAGCATTTAGAAAGTGAATCAACACTCCATTCACTTAGCACAGTGAATTGAAGTGTTGGAACAGACTGTTACTCTTTCAGAAAAATGCATGTGAGTTTTTTGTGAATGCTTATAATTATCTTAAGGCACTTTTAAAGAAAGTGATTTTTTTATGAATGTACAGCATTTAGAAAGTGAAGCAACACTCCATTCACTTCGCACAGTGAATTGAAGTGTTGGAACAGACTGCTTCTCTTTCAGAGAAACTCATGTGAGTTGCTGGTGAATGCTTGTAAGTAGTTTAAGGCAGTTTCAAAGGAAAGTGATTTTCTCTGAAAGTACAGCATTTAGAAAATGAAGCAACACTCCATTCACTTTGCACAGTGAATTGAAGTCTTGGAACAGACTGCTTCTCTTTCAGAGAAATGCATGTGAGTTGCTTGTGAATGCTTGTAAGTAGCTTAAGGCAGTTTCAAAGAAGAGTGATTTTCTCTGAAAGTACAGCATTTAGAAAGTGAAGCAACACTCCATTCACTTCGCACATTGAATTGAAGTGTTGGAGCAGACTGCTTCTCTTTCAGAGTAATGCATGAGAGTTGTTGGTGAATGCTTGTAAGTAGCTTAAGGCACTTTCAAAGAAGAGTGATTTTCTCTGAAAGTACAGCATTTAGAAAGTGAAACAGTAACGCATTCACTTCGCCCAGTGAATGGAAGTGTTGGAACAGACTGTTACTCTTCAGAAAAATGCATGTGAGTTTCTTGTGAATGCTTATAATTATCTTAAGGCACTTTCAAAGAAAGTGATTTTCTCTGAAAGTACAGCATTTAGAAAGTGAAGCAACACTCCATTCATTTCGCACAGTGAATTGAAGTGTTGGAACAGACTGCTTCTCTTTCAGAGAAATGCATGTGAGTTGCTGTTGAATGCTTGTAGGTAGCTAAGGCAGTTTCAAAGGAAAGTGATTTTCTCTGAAAGTACAGCATTTTGAAAGTGAAGCAATATTCCATTCACTTCGCACAGTGAATTGAAGTGTTGGAACAGACTGCTTCTCTTTCAGAGAAATGCATGTGAGTTGCTTGTGAATGCTTGTAAGTAGCTTAAGGCAGTTTCAAAGAAGAGTGATTTTCTCTGAAAGTACAGCATTTAGAAAGTGAAGCAACACTTCATTCACTTCGCACATTGAATTCGAAGTGTTGGAACAGACTGCTTCTCTTTCAGAGTAATGCATGAGAGTTGTTGGTGAATGCTTGTAAGTAGCTTAAGGTACTTTCAAAGAAGAGTGATTTTCTCTGAAAGTACAGCATTTAGAGAGTGAAACAACACTCCATTCACTTCGCACAGTGAATGGAAGTGTTGGAATAGACTGCTTCTCTTTCAGAGAAACTCATGTGAGTTGCTGGTGAATGCTTGTAAGTAGTTTAAGGCAGTTTCAAAGGAAAGTGATTTTCTCTGAAAGTACAGCATTTAGAAAATGAAGCAACACTCCATTCATTTTGCACAGTGAATTGAAGTCTTGGAACAGACTGCTTCTCTTTCAGAGAAATGCATGTGAGTTTCATGTGAATGCTTATAATTATCTTAAGGCACTTTCAAAGAAAGTGATTTTCTCTGAAAGTACAGCATTTAGAAAGTGAAGCAACACTCCATTCATTTCGCACAGTGAATTGAAGTGTTGGAACAGACTGCTTCTCTTTCAGAGAAATGCATGTGAGTTGCTGTTGAATGCTTGTAGGTAGCTAAGGCAGTTTCAAAGGAAAGTGATTTTCTCTGAAAGTACAGCATTTTGAAAGTGAAGCAATATTCCATTCACTTCGCACAGTGAATTGAAGTGTTGGAACAGACTGCTTCTCTTTCAGAGAAATGCATGTGAGTTGCTGGTGAATGCTTGTAAGTAGCTTAAGGCAGTTTCAAAGAAGAGTGATTTTCTCTGAAAGTACAGCATTTAGAAAGTGAAGCAACACTTCATTCACTTCGCACATTGAATCGAAGTGTTGGAACAGACTGCTTCTCTTTCAGAGTAATGCATGAGAGTTTTTGCTGAATGCTGGTAAGTAGCTTAAGGTACTTTCAAAGAAGAGTGATTTTCTCTGAAAGTACAGCATTTAGAGAGTGAAACAACACTCCATTCACTTTGCACAGTGAATGGAAGTGTTGGAACAGACTCCTTCTCTTTCAGAGAAACTCATGTGAGTTGCTGGTGAATGCTTGTGAGAAGTTTAAGGCAGTTTCAAAGGAAAGTGATTTTCTCTCAAATTACAGCATTTAGAAAATGAAGCGACACTCCATTCACTTTGCACAGTGAATTGAAGTGTTGGAACAGACGGCTTCTCCTTCAGAGAAACTCATGTGAGTTGCTGGTGAATCCTAGTAAGTAGCTTAAGGCACTTTCAAAGGAAAGTGATTTTCTCTGAAATTACAGCATTTAGAAAATGAAGCGACACTCCATTTACTTCGCACAGTGAATTGAAGTTTTGGAACTGACTGCTTCTCTTTCAGAGAAACGCATGTGAGTTTCTTGTGAATGCCTGTAAGTAGCTTAAGGCAGAATCAAAGGAAAGTGATTTTCTCTGAAAAAACAGCATTTAGAAAGTGAAACAACAACACATTCATTTAGCAGAGTTAATTGAAGTGTTGAAACAGACTCCTTCACTTTCAGAGAAACTCTTCTGAGTTGCTGGTGAATGCTTGTAAGTAGCTTAAGGTACTTTGAAAGGAATGTGATTTTCTCTGAAAGTACAGCATTTAGTAAGTGACGCAACACTCCATTCACTTCGCACAGTGAATTGAAGAGTTGGAACAGACTGCTTCTCTTTCAGAGAAACGCATGTGAGTTTCTTGTGAATGCTTCTAAGTAGCTTAAGGCAGTATCAAAGGAATGTGATTTTCTCTGAAAATACAGCATTTAGAAAGTGAAACAACAACACATTCACTTCGCACAGTGAATTGAAGTGTTGGAACAGACTGTTTCTCTTTCAGAGAAACTCATGTGAGTTGCTGGTGAATGCTTGTAAGTAGCTTAAGGCAGTTTCAAAAGAAAGTGATTTTCTCTAAAAGTACAGCATTTAGAAAGTGAAGCAACACTGCATTCACTTCGCACAGTGAATTGAAGTGTTGGAAGAGACTGTTTCTCTTTCAGAGAAATGCATGTGAATTTCTTGTGTATGCTTATAATTATCTTTAGGCACTTTCAAAGAAAGTGATTTTCTATGAAATTACAGCATTTAGAAAGTGAAGCAACACTCCGTTCACTTCGCAGAGTGAATTGAAGTGTTGGAACAGACTGCTTCTCTTTCAGAGAAACTCATGTTAGTTGCTGGTGAATGCTTGTAAGTAGTTTTAGGCAGTTTCAAAGGAAAGTGATTTTCTCTGAAAGAACAGCATTTAGAAAATGAAGCAACACTCCATTCACTTTGCACAGTGAATTGAAGTGTTGGAACAGACTGCTTCCCTTTCAGAGAAACTCATGTGAGTTGCTGGTGAATCCTTGTAAGTAGCTTAAGGCACTTTCAAAGAAAAGTGATTTTCTCTGAAAGTACAGCATTTAGAAAGTGAAGCAACCCTCCATTCACTTCACACAATGAATTGAAGTGTTGGAACAGACTGCGTCTCTTTCAGAGAAATGCATGTGAGTTGCTGTTGAATGCTTATAATTATCTTAAGGCACTTTCAAAGAACGTGATTTTCTCTAAAAGTACAGCATTTAGAAAGTGACGCAACACTCCATTCACTTCGCACAGTGAATTGAAGAGTTGGAACAGAATGCTTCTCTTTCAGAAAAACTCATGTGAGTTGCTGGTGAATGCTTGTAAGTAGTTGAAGGCAGTTTCAAAGGAAAGTGATTTTCTCTGAAAGTACAGCATTTAGAAAGTGAAGCAACACTCCATTCACTTTGCACTGTGAATTGAAGTGTTGGAACAGAATACTTCTCCTTCAGAGAAACTCATGTGAGTTGCTGGTGAATTCTTTTAAGTAGCTTAAGGCAGTTTCAAAGGAAAGTGATTTTCTCTGAAAGTACAGCATTTAGAAAGTGAAGCAACACTCCATTCACTTCGCCCAGTGAATTGAAGTGTTGGAACAGACTGCTTCTTATTCAGAGAAATGTATGTGAGTTGCTGGTGATTGCTTGTAAGTAGCTTAAGGCAGTTTCAAAGGAAAGTGATTTTCTCTGAAAGAACAGCATTTAGAAAGTGAAACAACAACACATTCACTTCACACAATGAATTGAAGTGTTGGAACACACTGCTTCTCATTCAGAGAAACTCATGTGAGTTGCTGGTGAATGCTTGTAAGTACCTTAAGGTACTTTGAAAGGAAAGTGATTTTCTCTGAAAGTACAGCATTTAGAAAGTGACGCAACACTCCATTCACTTCACACAGTTAATTGAAGTGTTGGAAGAGACTGCTTCTCTTTCAGAGAAACTCATGTGAGTTGCTGGTGAATGCTTGTAAGTAGCTTAAGGCAGTTTCAAAGGAAAGTGATTTTCTCTGAAAGTACAGCATTTAGAAAGTGAAACAACAACACATTCACTTCGCACAGTGAATTGAAGTGTTGGAAAAAACTGCTTCTCTTTCAGAAAAATGCATGTGAGTTTCTTGTGAATGCTCATAATTATCTTAAGGCACTTTCAAAGATAGTGATTTTCTATGAAAGTACAACATTTAGAAAGTAAAGCAACACTCCATTCACTTTGCACTGTGAATTGAAGTGTTGGAACAGAATACTTCTCTTTCAGAGAAACACATGTGAGTTGCTGGTGAATGCTTGTAAGTAGCTTAAGGCAGTTTCAAAGGAAAGTGATTTTCTCTGAAAGTACAGCATTTAGAAAGTGAAGCAACACTCCATTCACTTCGCATAATGAATTGAAGTGTTGGAACAGACTGCTTCTCTTTCAGAGAAATGCATGTGAGTTGCTGTTGAATGCTTGTAGGTAGCTTAAGGCAGTTTCAAAGGAAAGTGATTTTCTCTGAAAGTACAGCATTTTGAAAGTGAAGCAACAGTCCATTCACTTCGCACAGTGAATTGAAGTGTTGGAACAGACTGCTTCTCTTTCAGAGAAATGCATGTGAGTTGCTTGTGAATGCTTGTAAGTAGCTTAAGGTAGTTTCAAAGGAAAGTGATTTTCTCTGAAAGTACAGCATTTAGAAAGTGAAACAACAACACATTCTCTTCACACAGTGAATTGAAGTGTTGGAACAGACTGCTTCAATTTCAGAGAAACTCTTGTGAGTTGCTGGTGAATGCTTGTAAGTAGCTTAAGGTACTTTGAAAGGAATGTGATTTTCTCTAAAAGTACAGCATTTAGAAAGTGACGCAACACTCCATTCACTTCGCACAGTGAATTGAAGTGTTGGAACAGACTGCTTCTCTTTCAGAGAAACTCATGTGAGTTGCTGATGAATGCTTGTGAGTAGCTTAAGGCAGTTTCAAAAGAAAGTGATTTTCTCTGAAAGTACAGCATTTAGAAAGTGAATCAACACTCCATTCACTTCGCACAGTGAATTGAAGTGTTGGAACAGACTGTTACTCTTCAGAAAAATGCATGTGAGTTTCTTGTGAATGCTTATAATTATCTTAAGGCACTTTTAAAGAAAGTGATTTTCTATGAAAGTAAGCATTTAGAAAGTGAAGCAACACTCCATTCACTTCGCACAGTGAATTGAAGTGTTGGAACAGACTGCTTCTCTTTCAGAGAAACTCATGTGAGTTGCTGGTGAATGCTTGTAAGTAGTTTAAGGCAGTTTCAAAGGAAAGTGATTTTCTCTGAAAGTACAGCATTTAGAAAATGAAGCAACACTCCATTCATTTTGCACAGTGAATTGAAGTCTTGGAACAGACTGCTTCTCTTTCAGAGAAATGCATGTGAGTTTCATGTGAATGCTTATAATTATCTTAAGGCACTTTCAAAGAAAGTGATTTTCTCTGAAAGAACAGCATTTAGAAAGTGAAGCAACACTCCATTCATTTCGCACAGTGAATTGAAGTGTTGGAACAGACTGCTTCTCTTTCAGAGAAATGCATGTGAGTTGCTGTTGAATGCTTGTAGGTAGCTAAGGCAGTTTCAAAGGAAAGTGATTTTCTCTGAAAGTACAGCATTTTGAAAGTGAAGCAATATTCCATTCACTTCGCACAGTGAATTGAAGTGTTGGAACAGACTGCTTCTCTTTCAGAGAAATGCATGTGAGTTGCTTGTGAATGCTTGTAAGTAGCTTAAGGCAGTTTCAAAGAAGAGTGATTTTCTCTGAAAGTACAGCATTTAGAAAGTGAAGCAACACTTCATTCACTTCGCACATTGAATCGAAGTGTTGGAACAGACTGCTTCTCTTTCAGAGTAATGCATGAGAGTTGTTGGTGAATGCTTGTAAGTAGCTTAAGGTGCTTTCAAAGAAGAGTGATTTTCTCTGAAAGTACAGCATTTAGAGAGTGAAACAACACTCCATTCACTTCGCACAGTGAATGGAAGTGTTGGAACAGACTGCTTCTCTTTCAGAGAAACTCATGTGAGTTGCTGGTGAATGCTTGTGAGAAGTTTAAGGCAGTTTCAAAGGAAAGTGATTTTCTCTGAAATTACAGCATTTAGAAAATGAAGCGACACTCCATTCACTTTGCACAGTGAATTGAATTGTTGGAACAGACTGCTTCTCCTTCAGAGAAACTCATGTGAGTTGCTGGTGAATCCTAGTAAGTAGCTTAAGGCACTTTCAAAGGAAAGTGATTTTCTCTGAAATTACAGCATTTAGAAAATGAAGCGACACTCCATTCACTTCGCACAGTGAATTGAAGTGTTGGAACTGACTGCTTCTCTTTCAGAGAAACGCATGTGAGTTTCTTGTGAATGCCTGTAAGAAGCTTAAGGCAGAATCAAAGGAAAGTGATTTTCTCTGAAAAAACAGCATTTAGAAAGTGAAACAACAACACATTCATTTCGCAGAGTGAATTAAAGTGTTGGAACAGACTCCTTCACTTTCAGAGAAACTCTTCTGAGTTGCTGGTGAATGCTTGTAAGTAGCTTAAGGTACTTTCAAAGGAATGTGATTTTCTCTGAAAGTACAGCATTTAGTAAGTGACGCAACACTCCATTCACTTCGCACAGTGAATTGAAGAGTTGGAACAGACTGCTTCTCTTTCAGAGAAACGCATGTGAGTTTCTTGTGAATGCTTGTAAGTAGCTTAAGGCAGTATCAAAGGAAAGTGATTTTCTCTGAAAATACAGCATTTAGAAAGTGAAACAACAACACATTCACTTCGCACAGTGAATTGAAGTGTTGGAACAGACTGTTTCTCTTTCAGAGAAACTCATGTGAGTTGCTGGTGAATGCTTGTAAGTAGCATAAGGCAGTTTCAAAAGAAAGTGATTTTCTCTAAAAGTACACCATTTAGAAAGTGAAGCAACACTCCATTCACTTCGCACAGTGAATTGAAGTGTTGGAAGAGACTGTTTCTCTTTCAGAGAAATGCATGTGAATTTCTTGTGAATGCTTATAATTATCTTTAGGCACTTTCAAAGAAAGTGATTTTCTATGAAATTACAGCATTTAGAAAGTGAAGCAACACTCCGTTCACTTCGCACAGTGAATTGAAGTGTTGGAACAGACTGCTTCTCTTTCAGAGAAACTCATGTGAGTTGCTGGTGAATGCTTGTAAGTAGTTTAAGGCAGTTTCAAAGGAAAGTGATTTTCTCTGAAAGAACAGCATTTAGAAAATGAAGCAACACTCCATTCACTTTGCACAGTGAATTGTAGTGTTGGAACTGACTGCTTCTCTTTCAGAGAAACTCATGTAAGTTGCTGGTGAATCCTTGTAAGTAGCTTAAGGCACTTTCAAAGAAAAGTGATTTTCTCTGAAAGTACAGCATTTAGAAAGTGAAGCAACCCTCCATTCACTTCACACAATGAATTGAAGTGTTGGAACAGACTGCTTCTCTTTCAGAGAAATGCATGTGAGTTGCTGTTGAATGCTTATAATTATCTTAAGGCACTTTCAAAGAAAGTGATTTTCTCTAAAAGTACAGTATTTAGAAAGTGACGCAACACTCCATTCACTTCGCACAGTGAATTGAAGAGTTGGAACAGAATGCTTCTCTTTCAGAAAAACTCATGTGAGTTGCTGGTGAATGCTTGTAAGTAGTTGAAGGCAGTTTCAAAGGAAAGTGATTTTCTCTGAAAGTACAGCATTTAGAAAGTGAAGCAACACTCCATTCACTTTGCACTGTGAATTGAAGTGTTGGAACAGAATATTTCTCTTTCAGAGAAACTCATGTGAGTTGCTGGTGAATGCTTTTAAGTAGCTTAAGGCAGTTTCAAAGGAAAGTGATTTTCTCTGAAAGTACAGCATTTAGAAAGTGAAGCAACACTCCATTCACTTCGCACAGTGAATTGAAGTGTTGGAACAGACTACTTCTTATTCAGAGAAATGTATGTGAGTTGCTGGTGATTGCTTGTAAGTAGCTTAAGGCAGTTTCAAAGGAAAGTGATTTTCCCTGAAAGTACAGCATTTAGAAAGTGAAACAACAACACATTCACTTCACACAATGAATTGAAGTGTTGGAACAGACTGCTTCTCTTTCAGAGAAACTCATGTGAGTTGCTGGTGAATGCTTGTAAGTACCTTAAGATACTTTGAAAGGAAAGTGATTTTCTCTGAAAGTACAGCATTTAGAAAGTGACGCAACACTCCATTCACTTCACACAGTTAATTGAAGTGTTGGAAGAGACTGCTTCTCTTTCAGAGAAACTCATGTGAGTTGCTGGTGAATGCTTGTAAGTAGCTTAAGGCAGTTTCAAAGGAAAGTGATTTTCTCTGAAAGTACAGCATTTTGAAAGTGAAACAACAACACATTCACTTCTCACAGTGAATTGAAGTGTTGGAACAGACTGCTTCTCTTTCAGAAAAATGCATGTGAGTTTCTTGTGAATGCTCATAATTATCTTAAGGCACTTTCAAAGATAGTGATTTTCTATGAAAGTACAGCATTTAGAAAGTAAAGCAACACTCCATTCACTTTCCACTGTGAATTGAAGTGTTGGAACAGAATGCTTCTCTTTCAGAGAAACTCATGTGAGTTGCTGGTGAATGCTTGTAAGTAGCTTAAGGCAGTTTCAAAGGAAAGTGATTTTCGCTGAAAGCACAGCATTTGGAAAGTGAAGCAACAGTCCATTCACTTCGCACAGTGAATTGAAGTTTTGGAACATACTGCTTCTCTTTCAGAGAAATGCATGTGAGTTGCTTGTGAATGCTTGTAAGTAGCTTAAGGCAGTATCAAAGGAAAGTGATTTTCTCTGAAAGTACAGCATTTAGAAAGTGAAACAACAACACATTCTCTTCACACAGTGAATTGAAGTGTTGGAACAGACTGCTTCACTTTCAGAGAAACTCTTGTGAGTTGCTGGTGAATGCTTGTAAGTAGCTTAAGGTACTTTGAAAGGAATGTGATTTTCTCTGAAAGTACAGCATTTAGAAAGTGACGCAACACTCCATTCACTTCGCACAGTGAATTGAAGTGTTGGAACAGACTGCTTCTCTTTCAGAGAAACTCATGTGAGTTGCTGATGAATGCTTGTAAGTAGCTTAAGGCAGTTTCAAAGGAAAGTGATTTTCTCTGAAAGTACAGCATTTAGAAAATGAAGCAACACTCCATTCATTTTGCACAGTGAATTGAAGTCTTGGAACAGACTGCTTCTCTTTCAGAGAAATGCATGTGAGTTTCATGTGAATGCTTATAATTATCTTAAGGCACTTTCAAAGAAAGTGATTTTCTCTGAAAGTACAGCATTTAGAAAGTGAAGCAACACTCCATTCATTTCGCACAGTGAATTGAAGTGTTGGAACAGACAGCTTCTCTTTCAGAGAAATGCATGTGAGTGGCTGTTGAATGCTTGTAGGTAGCTAAGGCAGTTTCAAAGGAAAGTGATTTTCTCTGAAAGTACAGCATTTTGAAAGTGAAGCAATATTCCATTCACTTCGCACAGTGAATTGAAGTGTTGGAACAGACTGTTTCTCTTTCAGAGAAACTCATGTGAGTTGCTGGTGAATGCTTGTAAGTAGCTTAAGGCAGTTTCAAAAGAAAGTGATTTTCTCTAAAAGTACAGCATTTAGAAAGTGAAGCAACACTCCATTCACTTCGCACAGTGAATTGAAGTGTTGGAAGAGACTGTTTCTCTTTCAGAGAAATGCATGTGAATTTCTTGTGAATGCTTATAATTATCTTTAGGCACTTTCAAAGAAAGTGATTTTCTATGAAATTACAGCATTTAGAAAGTGAAGCAACACTCCGTTCACTTCGCACAGTGAATTGAAGTGTTGGAACAGACTGCTTCTCTTTCAGAGAAACTCATGTGAGTTGCTGGTGAATGCTTGTAAGTAGTTTAAGGCAGTTTCAAAGGAAAGTGATTTTCTCTGAAAGAACAGCATTTAGAAAATGAAGCAACACTCCATTCACTTTGCACAGTGAATTGTAGTGTTGGAACTGACTGCTTCTCTTTCAGAGAAACTCATGTAAGTTGCTGGTGAATCCTTGTAAGTAGCTTAAGGCACTTTCAAAGAAAAGTGATTTTCTCTGAAAGTACAGCATTTAGAAAGTGAAGCAACCCTCCATTCACTTCACACAATGAATTGAAGTGTTGGAACAGACTGCTTCTCTTTCAGAGAAATGCATGTGAGTTGCTGTTGAATGCTTATAATTATCTTAAGGCACTTTCAAAGAAAGTGATTTTCTCTAAAAGTACAGTATTTAGAAAGTGACGCAACACTCCATTCACTTCGCACAGTGAATTGAAGAGTTGGAACAGAATGCTTCTCTTTCAGAAAAACTCATGTGAGTTGCTGGTGAATGCTTGTAAGTAGTTGAAGGCAGTTTCAAAGGAAAGTGATTTTCTCTGAAAGTACAGCATTTAGAAAGTGAAGCAACACTCCATTCACTTTGCACTGTGAATTGAAGTGTTGGAACAGAATATTTCTCTTTCAGAGAAACTCATGTGAGTTGCTGGTGAATGCTTTTAAGTAGCTTAAGGCAGTTTCAAAGGAAAGTGATTTTCTCTGAAAGTACAGCATTTAGAAAGTGAAGCAACACTCCATTCACTTCGCACAGTGAATTGAAGTGTTGGAACAGACTACTTCTTATTCAGAGAAATGTATGTGAGTTGCTGGTGATTGCTTGTAAGTAGCTTAAGGCAGTTTCAAAGGAAAGTGATTTTCCCTGAAAGTACAGCATTTAGAAAGTGAAACAACAACACATTCACTTCACACAATGAATTGAAGTGTTGGAACAGACTGCTTCTCTTTCAGAGAAACTCATGTGAGTTGCTGGTGAATGCTTGTAAGTACCTTAAGATACTTTGAAAGGAAAGTGATTTTCTCTGAAAGTACAGCATTTAGAAAGTGACGCAACACTCCATTCACTTCACACAGTTAATTGAAGTGTTGGAAGAGACTGCTTCTCTTTCAGAGAAACTCATGTGAGTTGCTGGTGAATGCTTGTAAGTAGCTTAAGGCAGTTTCAAAGGAAAGTGATTTTCTCTGAAAGTACAGCATTTTGAAAGTGAAACAACAACACATTCACTTCGCACAGTGAATTGAAGTGTTGGAACAGACTGCTTCTCTTTCAGAAAAATGCATGTGAGTTTCTTGTGAATGCTCATAATTATCTTAAGGCACTTTCAAAGATAGTGATTTTCTATGAAAGTACAGCATTTAGAAAGTAAAGCAACACTCCATTCACTTTCCACTGTGAATTGAAGTGTTGGAACAGAATGCTTCTCTTTCAGAGAAACTCATGTGAGTTGCTGGTGAATGCTTGTAAGTAGCTTAAGGCAGTTTCAAAGGAAAGTGATTTTCGCTGAAAGCACAGCATTTGGAAAGTGAAGCAACAGTCCATTCACTTCGCACAGTGAATTGAAGTTTTGGAACATACTGCTTCTCTTTCAGAGAAATGCATGTGAGTTGCCTGTGAATGCTTGTAAGTAGCTTAAGGCAGTATCAAAGGAAAGTGATTTTCTCTGAAAGTACAGCATTTAGAAAGTGAAACAACAACACATTCTCTTCACACAGTGAATTGAAGTGTTGGAACAGACTGCTTCACTTTCAGAGAAACTCTTGTGAGTTGCTGGTGAATGCTTGTAAGTAGCTTAAGGTACTTTGAAAGGAATGTGATTTTCTCTGAAAGTACAGCATTTAGAAAGTGACGCAACACTCCATTCACTTCGCACAGTGAATTGAAGTGTTGGAACAGACTGCTTCTCTTTCAGAGAAACTCATGTGAGTTGCTGATGAATGCTTGTAAGTAGCTTAAGGCAGTTTCAAAAGAAAGTGATTTTCTCTGAAAGTACAGCATTTAGAAAGTGAATCAACACTCCATTCACTTCGCACAGTGAATTGAAGTGTTGGAACAGACTGTTACTCTTCAGAAAAATGCATGTGAGTTTCTTGTGAATGCTTATAATTATCTTAAGGCACTTTTAAAGAAAGTGATTTTCTATGAAAGTAAGCATTTAGAAAGTGAAGCAACACTCCATTCACTTCGCACAGTGAATTGAAGTGTTGGAACAGACTGCTTCTCTTTCAGAGAAACTCATGTGAGTTGCTGGTGAATGCTTGTAAGTAGTTTAAGGCAGTTTCAAAGGAAAGTGATTTTCTCTGAAAGTACAGCATTTAGAAAATGAAGCAACACTCCATTCATTTTGCACAGTGAATTGAAGTCTTGGAACAGACTGCTTCTCTTTCAGAGAAATGCATGTGAGTTTCATGTGAATGCTTATAATTATCTTAAGGCACTTTCAAAGAAAGTGATTTTCTCTGAAAGTACAGCATTTAGAAAGTGAAGCAACACTCCATTCATTTCGCACAGTGAATTGAAGTGTTGGAACAGACAGCTTCTCTTTCAGAGAAATGCATGTGAGTGGCTGTTGAATGCTTGTAGGTAGCTAAGGCAGTTTCAAAGGAAAGTGATTTTCTCTGAAAGTACAGCATTTTGAAAGTGAAGCAATATTCCATTCACTTCGCACAGTGAATTGAAGTGTTGGAACAGACTGCTTCTCTTTCAGAGAAATGCATGTGAGTTGCTTGTGAATGCTTGTAAGTGGCTTAAATCAGTTTCAAAGAAGAGTGATTTTCTCTGAAAGTACAGCATTTAGAAAGTGAAGCAACACTTCATTCACTTCGCACATTGAATCGAAGTGTTGGAACAGACTGCTTCTCTTTCAGAGTAATGCATGAGAGTTGTTAGTGAATGCTTGTAAGTAGCTTAAGGTACTTTCAAAGAAGAGTGATTTTCTCTGAAAGTACAGCATTTAGAGAGTGAAACAACACTCCATTCACTTCGCACAGTGAATGGAAGTGTTGGAACAGACTGCTTCTCTTTCAGAGAAACTCATGTGAGTTGCTGGTGAATGCTTGTGAGAAGTTTAAGGCAGTTTCAAAGGAAAGTGATTTTCTCTGAAATTACAGCATTTAGAAAATGAAGCGACACTCCATTCACTTTGCACAGTGAATTGAAGTGTTGGAACAGACGGCTTCTCCTTCAGAGAAACTCATGTGAGTTACTGGTGAATCCTAGTAAGTAGCTTAAGGCACTTTCAAAGGAAAGTGATTTTCTCTGAAATTACAGCATTTAGAAAATGAAGCGACACTCCATTCACTTCGCACAGTGAATTGAAGTGTTGGAACTGACTGCTTCTCCTTCAGAGAAACGCATGTGAGTTTCTTGTGAATGCCTGTAAGAAGCTTAAGGCAGAATCAAAGGAAAGTGATTTTCTCTGAAAAAACAGCATTTAGAAAGTGAAACAACAACACATTCATTTCGCAGAGTGAATTAAAGTGTTGGAACAGACTCCTTCACTTTCAGAGAAACTCTTCTGAGTTGCTGGTGAATGCTTGCAAGTAGCTTAAGGTACTTTCAAAGGAATGTGATTTTCTCTGAAAGTACAGCATTTAGTAAGTGACGCAACACTCCATTCACTTCGCACAGTGAATTGAAGAGTTGGAACAGACTGCTTCTCTTTCAGAGAAACGCATGTGAGTTTCTTGTGAATGCTTGTAAGTAGCTTAAGGCAGTATCAAAGGAAAGTGATTTTCTCTGAAAATGCAGCATTTAGAAAGTGAAACAACAACACATTCACTTCGCACAGTGAATTGAAGTGTTGGAACAGACTGTTTCTCTTTCAGAGAAACTCATGTGAGTTGCTGGTGAATGCTTGTAAGTAGCTTAAGGCAGTTTCAAAAGAAAGTGATTTTCTCTAAAAGTACAGCATTTAGAAAGTGAAGCAAAACTCCATTCACTTCGCACAGTGAATTGAGTGTTGGAAGAGACTGTTTCTCTTTCAGAGAAATGCATGTGAATTTCTTGTGAATGCTTATAATTATCTTTAGGCACTTTCAAAGAAAGTGATTTTCTATGAAATTACAGCATTTAGAAAGTGAAGCAACACTCCGTTCACTTCGCACAGTGAATTGAAGTGTTGGAACAGACTGCTTCTCTTTCAGAGAAACTCATGTGAGTTGCTGGTGAATGCTTGTAAGTAGTTTAAGGCAGTTTCAAAGGAAAGTGATTTTCTCTGAAAGAACAGCATTTAGAAAATGAAGCAACACTCCATTCACTTTACACAGTGAAATGAAGTGTTGGAACAGACTGCTTCTCTTTCAGAGAAACTCATGTGAGTTGCTGGTGAATCCTTGTAAGTAGCTTAAGGCACTTTCAAAGAAAAGTGATTTTCTCTGAAAGTACAGCATTTAGAAAGTGAAGCAACCCTCCATTCACTTTGCACAGTGAATTGAAGTGTTGGAACAGACTGCTTCTTTTTCAGAGAAATGCATGTGAGTTGCTGTTGAATGCTTATAATTATCTTAAGGCACTTTCAAAGAAAGTGATTTTCTCTAAAAGTACAGTATTTAGAAAGTGACGCAACACTCCATTCACTTCGCACAGTGAATTGAAGAGTTGGAACAGAATGCTTCTCTTTCAGAAAAACTCATGTGAGTTGCTGGTGAATGCTTGTAAGTAGTTGAAGGCAGTTTCAAAGGAAAGTGATTTTCTCTGAAAGTACAGCATTTAGAAAGTGAAGCAACACTCCATTCACTTTGCACTGTGAATTGAAGTGTTGGAACAGAATATTTCTCTTTCAGAGAAACTCATGTGAGTTGCTGGTGAATGCTTTTAAGTAGCTTAAGGCAGTTTCAAAGGAAAGTGATTTTCTCTGAAAGTACAGCATTTAGAAAGTGAAGCAACACTCCATTCACTTCGCACAGTGAATTGAAGTGTTGGAACAGACTACTTCTTATTCAGAGAAATGTATGTGAGTTGCTGGTGATTGCTTGTAAGTAGCTTAAGGCAGTTTCAAAGGAAAGTGATTTTCCCTGAAAGTACAGCATTTAGAAAGTGAAACAACAACACATTCACTTCACACAATGAATTGAAGTGTTGGAACAGACTGCTTCTCTTTCAGAGAAACTCATGTGAGTTGCTGGTGAATGCTTGTAGTACCTTAAGGTACTTTGAAAGGAAAGTGATTTTCTCTGAAAGTACAGCATTTAGAAAGTGACGCAACACTCCATTCACTTCACACAGTTAATTGAAGTGTTGGAAGAGACTGCTTCTCTTTCAGAGAAACTCATGTGAGTTGCTGGTGAATGCTTGTAAGTAGCTTAAGGCAGTTTCAAAGGAAAGTGATTTTCTCTGAAAGTACAGCATTTAGAAAGTCAAACAACAACACATTCACTTCGCACAGTGAATTGAAGTGTTGGAACAGACTGCTTCTCTTTCAGAAAAATGCATGTGAGTTTCTTGTGAATGCTCATAATTATCTTAAGGCACTTTCAAAGATAGTGATTTTCTATGAAAGTACAGCATTTAGAAAGTAAAGCAACACTCCATTCACTTTCCACTGTGAATTGAAGTGTTGGAACAGAATACTTCTCTTTCAGAGAAACTCATGTGAGTTGCTGGTGAATGCTTGTAAGTAGCTTAAGGCAGTTTCAAAGGAAAGTGATTTTCTCTGAAAGTACAGCATTTAGAAAGTGAAGCAACACTCCATTCACTTCGCATAGTGAATTGAAGTGTTGGAACAGACTGCTTCTCTTTCAGAGAAATGCATGTGAGTTGCTGTTGAATGCTTGTAGGTAGCTTAAGGCAGTTTCAAAGGAAAGTGATTTTCTCTGAAAGTACAGCGTTTTGAAAGTGAAGCAACAGTCCATTCACTTCGCACAGTGAATTGAAGTGTTGGAACAGACTGCTTCTCTTTCAGAGAAATGCATGTGAGTTGCTTGTGAATGCTTGTAAGTAGCTTAAGGCAGTTTCAAAGAAGAGTGATTTTCTCTGAAAGTACAGCATTTAGAAAGTGAAGCAACACTACATTCACTTCGCACATTGAACAGAAGTGTTGGAACAGACTGCTGCTCTTTCAGAGTAATGCATGAGAGTTGTTGGTGAATGCTTGTAAGTAGCTTAAGGCACTTTCAAAGAAGAGTGATTTTCTCTGAAAGTACAGCATTTAGAAAGTGAAACAGCAACACATTCACTTCGCCCAGTGAATGGAAGTGTTGGAACAGACTGCTTCTCTTTCAGAGAAACTCATGTGAGTTGCTGGTGAATGCTTGTAAGTATCTTAAGGTACTTTGAAAGGAAAGTGATTTTCTCTGAAAGTACAGCTTTTAGAAAATGAAGCGACACTCCATTCAATTTGCACAGTGAATTGAAGTGTTGGAACAGACTGCTTCTCTTTCAGAGAAACTCATGTGAGTTGCTGGTGAATGCTGGTGAGTAGTTTAAGGCAGGTTCAAAGGAAAGTGATTTTCTCTGAAAGTACAGCATTTAGAAAGTGAAGCAACACTCCATTCACTTTGCACAGTGAATTGAAGTATTGGAACAGACTGCTTCTCTTTCAGAGAAACTCATGTGAGTTGCTGGTGAATCCTAGTAAGTAGCTTAAGGCACTTTCAAAGGAAAGTGATTTTCTCTGAAATTACAGCATTTAGAAAGTGAAGCAACACTCCATTCACTTCGCTCAGTGAATTGAAGTGTTGGAACAGACTGCTTCTCTTTCAGAGAAATGCATGTGAGTTTCTTGTGAATGCTTGTAAGTAGCTTAAGGCAGAATCAAAGGAAAGTGATTTTCTCTGAAAATACAGCATTTAGAAAGTGAAACAACAACACATTCACTTCGCACAGTGAATTGAAGTGTTGGAACAGACTGCTAATCTTTCAGAGATACTCATGTGAGTTGCTGGTGAATGCTAGTAAGTAGCTTAAGGCAGTTTCAAAGGAAAGTGATTTTCTCTGAAAGTACAGCATTTAGAAAATGAAGCAACCCTCCATTCACTTCGCACAGTGAATTGAAGTGTTGGAACAGACTGCTTCTCTTTCAGAGAAATGCATGTGAGTTTCATGTGAATGATTATAATTATCTTAAGGCACTTTCAAAGAAAGTGATTTTCTCTGAAAGTACAGCATTTAGAAAGTGAAGCAACACTCCATTCACTTCGCACAGTGAATTGAAGTGTTGGAACAGACTGCTTCTCTTTCAGAGAAATGCATGTGTGTTGCTGTGGAATGCTTGTAGGTAGCTTAAGGCAGTTTCAAAGGAAAGTGATTTTCTCTGAAAGTGCAGCATTTTCAAAGTGAAGCAACAGTCCATTCACTTCGCACCGTGAATTGAAGTGTTGGAACAGACTGCTTCTATTTCAGAGAAATGCATGTGAGTTGCTGGTGAATGCTTGTAAGTAGCTTAAGGCAGTTTCAAAGAAGAGTGATTTTCTCTGAAAGTACAGCATTTAGAAAGTGAAGCAACACTCCATTCACTTGGCACATTGAATTGAAGTGTTGGAACAGACTGCTTCTCTTTCAGAGTAATGCATGAGAGTTGTTGGTGAATGTTTGTTAGTAGCTTAAGGCACTTTCAAAGAAGAGTGATTTTCTCTGAAAGTACAGCATTTAGAAAGTGAAACAGCAACGCATTCACTTCGCCACGTGAATGGAAGTGTTGGAACAGACTGCTTCTCTTTCAGAGAAACTCATGTGAGTTGCTGGTGAATGCTTGTAAGTATCTTAAGGTACTTTGAAAGGAAAGCGATTTTCTCTGAAAGTACAGCATTTAGAAAGTGAAGCAACCCTCCATTCACTTCGCACAGTGAATTGAAGTGTTGGAACAGACAGCTTCTCTTTCAGAGAAATGCATGTGAGTTTCTTGTGAATGTTTATAATTATGTTAAGGCACTTTAAAAGAAAGTGATTTTCTCTGAAAATACAGCATTTAGAAAGTGAAGCAACACTCCATTCACTTCCCACAGTGAATTGAAGTGTTGGAACAGACTGCTTCTCTTTCAGAGAATTGTATGTGAGTTGCTGGTGAATGCTTGTAAGTAGCTTAAGGCAGATTCAAAGGACAGTGATTTTCTCTGAAAGTACTGCATTTAGAAAGTGAAACTACAACACAGTCACTTCGCACAGTGAATTGAAGAGTTGGAACAGACTGCTTCTCTTTCAGAGAAACTCATGTGAGTTGCTGGTGAATACTTGTAAGTAGTTGAAGGTAGTTTCAAAGGAAAGTGCTTTTCTCTGAAAGTACAGCATTTAGAAAGTGAAGCAACACTCCATTCACTTTGCACTGTGAATTGAAGTGTTGGGACAGAATACTTCCCTTTCAGAGAAACTCATGTGAGTTGCTACTGAATGCTTATAAGTAGCTTAAGGCAGTTTCAAAGGAAAGTGATTTTCTCTGAAAGTACAGCATTTAGAAAGTGAAAGAACAACACATTCACTTCGCACAATGAATTGAAGTGTTGGAACAGACTGCTTCTCTTTCAGAGAAACTCATGTGTGTTGCTGGTGAATGCTTGTAAGTAGCTTAAGGCACTTTCAAAGGAAAGTGATTTTCTCTGTAACTACAGTATTTAGAAAGTGAAGTAACACTCCATTGACTTCGCACAGTGAATTGAAGTGTTGGAACAGACTGCTTCTCTTTCAGAGAAATGCATGTGAGATGCTGGTGAATGCTTGTAGGTAGCTTAAGGCAGTGTCAAAGGAAAGTGATTTTTTCTGAAAGTACAGCATTTAGAAAGTGAATCAACACTCCATTCACTTTGCACAGTGAATTGAAGTGTGGGAACAGACTGCTTTTCTTTCAGAGAAACTCATGTGAGTTGCTGGTGAATGCTTGTAAGTACCTTAAGGCACTTTCAAAGGAAAGTGATTTTCTCTGAAATTACAGCATTTATAAAGTGAAGCAACACTCCATTCACTTCGCACAGTGAATTGAAGTGTTGGAACAGACTGCTTCTCTTTCAGAGAAACGCATGCGAGTTTCTTGTGAATGCTTGTAAGTAGCTTAAGGCAGAATCAAAGGAAAGTGATTTTCTCTGAAAATACAGCATTTAGAAAGTGAAACAACAACAAATTCACTTCACACAGTGAATTGAAGTGTTGGAACAGACTGCTAATCTTTCAGAGAAACTCATGTGAGTTGCTGGTGAATGCTTGTAAGTAGCTTAAGGCAGTTTCAAAGGAAAGTGATTTTCTCTGAAAGTACAGCATTTAGAAAGTGAAGCAACCCTCCATTCACTTCGCACAGTGAATTGAAGTGTTGGAACAGACAGCTTCTCTTTCAGAGAAATGCATGTGAGTTTCTTGTGAATGTTTATAATTATGTTAAAGCACTTTAAAAGAAAGTGATTTTCTCTGAAAATACAGCATTTAGAAAGTGAAGCAACACTCCATTCACTTCGCACAGTGAATTGAAGTGTTGGAACAGACTGCTTCTCTTTCAGAGAATTGTATGTGAGTTGCTGGTGAATGCTTGTAAGTAGCTTAAGGCAGAATCAAAGGAAAGTGATTTTCTCTGAAAATACTGCATTTAGAAAGTGAAACAACAACACATTCACTTCGCACAATGAATTGAAGTGTTGGAACAGACTGCTAATCTTTCAGAGAAACTCATGTGAGTTGCTGGTGAATGCTAGTAAGTAGCTTAAGGCAGTTTCAAAGAAAGTGATTTTCTCTGAAAGTGCAGAATTTAGAAAGTGATGCAACACTCCATTCACTTCACACAGTGAATTGAAGTGTTGGAACAGACTGCTTCTCTTTCAGAGAAACTCATGTGAGTTGCTGGTGAATGCTTGTAAGTAGCTTAAGGCAGATTCAAAGGACAGTGATTTTCTCTGAAAGTACTGCATTTAGAAAGTGAAACTACAACACATTCACTTCACACAGTGAATTGATGTGTTGGAACAGACTGCTTCTCTTTCAGAGAAACTCATGTGAGTTACTGGTGAATGCTTGTAAGTAGTTTAAGTTACATTGAAAGGAAAGTGATTTTCTCTGAGAGTACAGCATTTAGAAAGTGACCCAACACTCCATTCACTTCGCACAGTGAATTGAAGAGTTGGAACAGACTGCTTCTCTTTCAGAGGAAAACTCATGTGAGTTGCTGGTGAATACTTGTAAGTAGTTGAAGGTAGTTTCAAAGGAAAGTGATTTTCTCTGAAAGTACAGCATTTAGAATGTGAAGCAACACTCCATTCACTTTGCACTGTGAATTGAAGTGTTGGAACAGAATACTTCTCTTTCAGAGAAACTCATGTGAGTTGCTACTGGATGCTTGTAAGTAGCTTAAGGCAGTTTCAAAGGAGAGTGATTTTCTCTGAAAGTACAGCATTTAGAAAGTGAAAGAACAACACATTCACTTCGCACAATGAATTGAAATGTTGGAACAGACTGCTTCTCTTTCAGAGAAACTCATGTGAGTTGCTGGTGAATGCTTGTAAGTATCTTAAGGCACTTTCAAAGGAAAGTGATTTTCTCTGTAACTACAGTATTTAGAAAGTGAAGTAACACTCCATTGACTTCGCACAGTGAATTGAAGTGTTGGAACAGACTGCTTCTCTTTCAGAGAAATGCATGTGAGATGCTGGTGAATGCTTGTAGGTAGCTTAAGGCAGTGTCAAAGGAGAGTGATTTTTTCTGAAAGTACAGCATTTAGAAAGTGAATCAATACTCCATTCACTTCGCACAGTGAATTGAAGTGTGGAAACAGACTGCTTTTCTTTCAGAGAAACTCATGTGAGTTGTTGGTGAATGCTTGTAAGTAGCTTAAGGCACTTTCAAAGAAGAGTGATTTTCTCTGAAAGTACAACATTTAGAAAGTGAAGCAACACTCCATTCACTTCTCACAGTGAATTGAAGTGTTGGAACAGACTGCTTCTCTTTCAGAGAAACGCATGTGAGTTTCTTGTGAATGCTTGTAAGTACCTTAAGGCAGAATTAAAGGAAAGTGATTTTCTCTGAAAATACAGCATTGAGAAAGTGAAGCAACACTCCATTCACTTCGCACAGTGAATTGAAGTGTTGGAACAGACTCCTTCTCTTTCAGAGAAATGCATGTGAGTTGCTGTTGAATGCTTGTAGGTAGCTTAAGGCAGTTTCAAAGGACAGTGAATTTCTCTGAAAGTACAGCATTTAGAAAGTGAAGCAACACTCCATTCACTTTGCACAGTGAATTGAAGTGTTGGAACAGACTGCTTCTCTTTCAGAGAAATGCATGTGAGTTGCTTGTGAATGCTTGTAAGTAGCTTAAGGCAGTTTCAAAGGACAGTGATTTTCTCTGAAAGAACAGCATTTAAAAAGTGAAGCAACACTCCATTCACTTCGCACATTGAATTGAAGTGTTGGAACAGAGTGCTTCTCTTTCAGAGTAATGCATGAGAGTTGTTGGTGAATGCTTGAAAGTAGCTTAAGGCACTTTCAAAGAAGAGTGATTTTCTCTGAAAGTACAGCATTTAGAAAGTGAAACAACAACACATTCACTTCGCACAGTGAATTGAAGTGTTGGAACATACTGCTAATCTTTCAGAGAAACTCATGTGAGTTGCTGGTGAATGCTTGTAAGTAGCTTAAGGCCGTTTCAAAGGAAAGTGATTTTCTCTGAAAGTACAGCATTTAGAAAGTGAAGCAACCCTCCATTCACTTCGCACAGTGAATTGAAGTGTTGGAACAGACTGCTTCTCTTTCAGAGAAATGCATGTGATTTTCTTGTGAATGATTATAATTATGTTAAGGCACTTTCAAAGAAAGTGATTTTCTCTGAGAGTACAGCATTTAGAAAGTGAAGCAACACTCCTCTCACTTCGCACAGTGAATTGAAGGGTTGGAACAGACTGCTTCTCTTTCAGAGAAATGCATGTGAGTTGCTTGTGAATGCTTGTAAGTAGCTTAAGGCAGTTTCAAAGGACAGTGATTTTCTCTGAAAGTACAGCATTTAAAAAGTGAAACAACACTCCATTCACTTCGCACATTGAATTGAAGTGTTGGAACAGAGTGCTTCTCTTTCAGAGTAATGCATGAGAGTTGTTGGTGAATGCTTGTAAGTAGCTTAAGGCACTTTCAAAGAAGAGTGATTTTCTCTGAAAGTACAGCATTTAGAAAGTGAAACAACAACACATTCACTTCGCACAGTGAATTGAAGTGTTGGAACAGACTGCTTCTCTTTCAGAGAAACTCATGTGAGTTGCTGGTGAATGCTAGTAAGTAGCTTAAGGCAGTTTCAAAGGAAAGTGATTTTCTCTGAAAGTTCAGAATTTAGAAAGTGATGCAACACTCCATTCACTTCACACAGTGAATTGAAGTGTTGGAATAGACTGCTTCTCTTTTAGAGAAACTCATGTGAGTTGCTGGTGAATGCTTGTAAGTAGCTTAAGGCAGATTCAAAGGACAGTGAATTTCTCTGAAAGTACTGCATTTAGAAAGTGAAACTACAAAACATTCACTTCGCACAGTGAATTGAAGTGTTGGAACAGACTGCTTCTCTTTCAGAGAAACTCATGTGAGTTACTGGTGAATGCTTGTAAGTAGTTTAAGTTACATTGAAAGGAAAGTGATTTTCTCTGAGAGTACAGCATTTAGAAAGTGACCCAACACTCCATTCACTTCGCACAGTGAATTGAAGAGTTAGAACAGACTGCTTCTCTTTCAGAGAAACGCATGTGAGTTTCTTGTGAATGCTTGTAAGTACCTTAAGGCAGAATCAAAGGAAAGTGATTTCTTCTGAAAATACAGCATTGAGAAAGTGAAAAATCAACACATTCACTTCGCACAGTGAATTGAAGTGTTGGAACAGACTGCTAATCTTTCAGAGAAACTCATGTGAGTTGCTGGTGAATGCTTGTAAGTAGCTTAAAGCAGTTCCAGAGGAAAGTGATTTTCTCTGAAAGTACAGCATTTAAAAAGTGAAGCAACCCTCCATTCACTTCGCACAGGGAATTGAAGTGTTGGAACAGACTGCTTCTATTTCAGAGAAATGCATGTGAGTTTCTTGTGAATGCTTATAATTATGTTAAGGCACTTTCAAAGAGAGTGATTTTCTCTGAAAGTACAGCATTTAGAAAGTGAAGCAACACTCCATTCACTTCGCACAGTGAATTGAAGTGTTGGAACAGACTGCTTCTCTTTCAGAGAAATGCATGTGAGTTGCTGTTGAATGCTTGTTGGTAGCTTAAGGCTGTTTCAAAGGAAAGTGATTTTCTCTGAAAGTACAGCATTTAGAAAGTGAAGCAACACTCCATTCACTTTGCACAGTGAATTGAAGTGTTGGAACAGACTGCTTCGCTTTCAGAGAAATGCATGTGAGTTGCTTGGGAATGCTTGTAAGTAGCTTAAGGCAGTTTCAAAGGACAGTGATTTTCTATGAAAGTACAGCATTTAAAAAGTGAAGCAACACTCCATTCACTTTGCCCAGTGAATTGAAGTGTTGGAACAGACTCCTTCTCTTTCAGGGAAATGCATGAGAGTTCCTGGAGAATGCTTGCAAGTAGCTTAAGGCAGTTTCAACGGAAAGTGATTTTCTCTGAAAGTACGGCATTTAGAAAGTGAAACAACAACACATTCACTTCGCACAGTGAATTGAAGTGTTGGAACAGACTGCTTCTCTTTCAGAGAAACTCAAGTGAGTTGCTGGTGAATGCTTGTTTGTAGCTTAAGGTACTTTGAAAGGAAAGTGATTTTCTCTGAAAGTACAGCATTTAGAAAGTGAAGCAACACTCCATTCACTTTGCACATTGAATTGAAGTGTTGGAACAGACTGCTTCTCTTTCAGAGAAACTCATGTGAGTTGCTGGTGAATGCTTGTTAGTAGCTTTAGGCAGTTTCAAAGGAAAGTGATTTTCTCTGAAAGTACAGCAGTTAGAAAGTGAATCAACACTCCATTCACTTTGCCCAGTGAATTGAATTGTTGGAACAGACTGCTTCCCTTTCAGAGAAACTCATGTGAGTTGCTGGGGAATGCTTGTAAGTAGCTTAAGGCACATTCAAAGGAAAGTGATTTTTTCTGAAAGAACAGTATTTTTAAAGTGAAACAACCCTCCATTCACTTCGCACAGTGAATTGAAGTGTTGGAACAGACTGCTTCTCTTTCAGAAAAATGATTCTGAGTTGCTCGTGAATGCTTGTAAGTAGCTTAAGGCACTTTCAAAGGAAAGTGATTTTTTCTGAAAGTACAGCATTTAGAAAGTGAAGCAACACTCCATTCACTTTGCCCAGTGAATTGAAGTGTTGGAACAGACTCCTTCCCTTTCAGAGAAATGCATGTGAGTTGCTGGAGAATGCTTGCAGGTAGCTTAAGGCAGTTTCAAAGGAAAGTGATTTTCTCTGAAAGTACAGCATTTAGAAAGTGAAACAACATCACATTCACTTCCCACAGTGAATTGAAGTGTTGGAACAGACTGCTTCTCTTTCAGAGAAACTCAAGTGTGTTGCTGGTGAATGCTTGTTTGTAGCTTAAGGTACTTTGAAAGGAAAGTGATTTTCTCTGAAAGTACAGCATTTAGAAAGTGACGCAACACTCTATTCACTTCGCAGAGTGAATTGAAGTGTTGGAAGAGACTGTTTCTCTTTCAGGAAATGCATGTGAGTTTCTTGTGAATGCTTATTATTAGCTTAAGGCACTTTCAAAGAAAGTGATTTTCTCTGAAAGTACAGCATTTATAAAGTGAAGAAACACTCCATTCACTTCGCACAGTCAATTGAAGTTTTGGAACAGACTTCTTCTCTTTCAGAGTAATGCATGTGAGTTGCTGGGGAATGCTTGAAAGTAGCTTAAGACAGTATCAAAGGAAAGTGATTTTCTCTGAAAGTACAGCCTTTTGAAAGTCAAACAACTGTCCATTCACTTCACACAGTGAATTGAAGTGTTGGAACAGACTGCGTCTCTTTCAGAGAAATGCATGTGAGTTACTGGAGAATGCTTGTAAGTAGCTTAAGGCAGTTTCAAAGGAAAGTGATTTTCTCTGAAATTACAGCTTTTAAAAAGTGAAACAACAACACGTTCACTTCGCACAGTGAATTGAAGTGTTGGAACAGACTGCTTCTCTTTCAGAGAAACTCATGTGAGTTGCTGGTGAATGCTTGTTTGTAGCTTAAGGTACTTTGAAAGGAAAGTGATTTTCTCTGAAAGTACAGCATTTAGAAAGTGAAGCAACACTCCATTCACTTCGCACAGTGAATTGAAGTGTTGGAACAGATTGCTTCTCTTTCAGAGAAACTCATGTGAGTTGCTGTTGAAATCTTGTAAGGAGCTGAAGGCAGTTTCAAAGGAAAGTGACTTTCTCTGAAAGTACAGCATTTAGAAAGTGAAGCAACTCTCCATTCACTTCGCACAGTGAATTGAAGTGTTGGAACAGACTGCTTCTCTTTCAGAGAAACTCATATGAGTTGCAGGTGAATGCTTCTAAGTAGCTTAAGGCACTTTCAAAGAAAATGATTTTCGCTGAAAGTTCAGCGCTTAGAAAGTGAAGCAACACTCCATTCACTTCGCACAGTGAATTGAAGTGTTGGAACTGACTGCTTCTCTTTCAGAGAAACGCATGCGATTTGCTGGTGAATGCTTGTAAGTATCTTAAGGCAGTTTCAAAAGAAAGTGATTTTCTCTGAAAGTACAGCACTTAGAAAGTGAAGGAACACTCCATTCACCTCGCACAGTGAATTGTATTGATGGAAAAGAATGCTTCTCTTTCAGAGAAACGCATGTGAGTTGCTGGTGAATGCTTGTAAGTACCTTAAGTCAGTTTCAATAGAAAGTGATTATCTCTGTAACTACAGCATTTACAAAGTGAAGAAACACTTCATTCACTTCGCACAGTGAATTGAAGTGTTGGAACAGACTGCTTTTTTTCAGAGAAATGCATGTGAGTTGCTGGTGAATGCTTGTAAGTAGCCTAAGGCAGTTTCAAAGGAAAGTGATTATCTCTGAAAGTACAGCATTTAGAAAGTGAAACAACAACACATTCACTTTGCACAGTGAATTGAAGTGTTGGAACAGACTGCTTCTCTTTCAAAGAAACTCATGTGAGTTGCTGGTGAATGCTTGTAAGTAGCTTAAGGCACTTTCAAAGGAAAGTGATTTTCTCTGAAAGTACAGCATTTAGAAAGTGAACCAACACTCCATTCACTTCGCACAGTGAATTGAAGTGTTGGAACAGACTGCTTCCCTTTCAGAGAAACTCATGTGAGTTGCTGGGGAATGCTTGTAAGTAGCTTAAGGCACATTCAAAGGAAAGTGATTTTTTCTGAAAGAACAGTATTTTGAAAGTGAAACAACCCTCCATTCACTTCGCACAGTGAATTGAAGTGTTGGAACAGACTGCTTCTCTTTCAGAAAAATGATTCTGAGTTGCTCGTGAATGCTTGTAAGTAGCTTAAGGCACTTTCAAAGGAAAGTGATTTTCTCTGAAAGTACAGCATTTAGAAAGTGAAGCAACACTCCATTCACTTTGCCCAGTGAATTGAAGTGTTGGAACAGACTCCTTCCCTTTCAGAGAAATGCATGTGAGTTGCTCGAGAATGCTTGCAGGTAGCTTAAGGCAGTTTCAAAGGAAAGTGATTTTCTCTGAAAGTACAGCATTTAGAAAGTGAAACAACATCACATTCACTTCCCACAGTGAATTGAAGTGTTGGAACAGACTGCTTCTCTTTCAGAGAAACTCAAGTGTGTTGCTGGTGAATGCTTGTTTGTAGCTTAAGGTACTTTGAAAGGAAAGTGATTTTCTCTGAAAGTACAGCATTTAGAAAGTGACGCAACACTCTATTCACTTCGCAGAGTGAATTGAAGTGTTGGAAGAGACTGTTTCTCTTTCAGGAAATGCATGTGAGTTTCTTGTGAATGCTTATTATTAGCTTAAGGCACTTTCAAAGAAAGTGATTTTCTCTGAAAGTACAGCATTTATAAAGTGAAGAAACACTCCATTCACTTCTCACAGTCAATTGAAGTTTTGGAACAGACTTCTTCTCTTTCAGAGTAATGCATGTGAGTTGCTGGGGAATGCTTGAAAGTAGCTTAAGACAGTATCAAAGGAAAGTGATTTTCTCTGAAAGTACAGCCTTTTGAAAGTGAAACAACTGTCCATTCACTTCACACAGTGAATTGAAGTGTTGGAACAGACTGCGTCTCTTTCAGAGAAATGCATGTGAGTTGCTGGAGAATGCTTGTAAGTAGCTTAAGGCAGTTTCAAAGGAAAGTGAT
This sequence comes from Myodes glareolus, assembly GCF_982192425.1. Classification (NCBI taxonomy): domain Eukaryota; kingdom Metazoa; phylum Chordata; class Mammalia; order Rodentia; family Cricetidae; genus Myodes; species Myodes glareolus. The sequence continues at coordinate 144,526 of NW_028263250.1, forward strand.
TTTCTCTGAAATTACAGCTTTTAAAAAGTGAAACAACAACACGTTCACTTCGCACAGTGAATTGAAGTGTTGGAACAGACTGCTTCTCTTTCAGAGAAACTCATGTGAGTTGCTGGTGAATGCTTGTTTGTAGCTTAAGGTACTTTGAAAGGAAAGTGATTTTCTCTGAAAGTACAGCATTTAGAAAGTGAAGCAACACTCCATTCACTTCGCACAGTGAATTGAAGTGTTGGAACAGATTGCTTCTCTTTCAGAGAAACTCATGTGAGTTGCTGTTGAAATCTTGTAAGGAGCTGAAGGCAGTTTCAAAGGAAAGTGACTTTCTCTGAAAGTACAGCATTTAGAAAGTGAAGCAACTCTCCATTCACTTCGCACAGTGAATTGAAGTGTTGGAACAGACTGCTTCTCTGTCAGAGAATTGCATGAGAGTTTCTTGTGAATGCTTATAATTAGCTTAAGGCACTTTCAAAGGAAAGTGATTTTCTCTGAAAGTACAGCATTTAGAAAGTGAAGCAACACTCCATTTACTTTGCACAGTGAATTGAAGTGTTGGGACAGACTGCTTCTCTTTCAGAAAAACGCATGTTAGGTTCTTGTGAATGCTTCTAAGGAGCTTAAGGCACTTTCAAAGGAAAGTGATTTTCTCTGTAACTATAGCATTTAGAAACTGAAGTAACACTCCAATCTCTTCGCACAGTGAATTGAAGTGTTGGAACAGACTGCTTCTCTTTCAGAGAAATGCAAGTGAGTTGCTGGTGAATACTTGTAAGTAGCTTAAGGCAATTTCAAAGGAAAGTGATTTTGCTAAAAGTTCAGCATTTAGAAAGTGAAGCAACACTCCATTCACTTCGCACAGTGAATTGAAATGTTGGAACAGACTGCATCTCTTTCAGAGAAACGCATGTGAGTTTCTTGTGAATGCTTGTAAGTAGCTTAAGGCACTTTCAAAGGAAAGTGATTTTCTCTGTAACTACAGCATTTGGAAAGTGAAGTAACACTCTATTCACTTCGCAGAGTGAATTGAAGTGTTGGAACAGACTGCTTCTCTTTCAGAGAAATGCTAGTGAGTTGCTGGTGAATGCTTGTAAGTAGCTTAAGGCAGTTTCAAAGGAAAGTGATTTTCTCTGAAACTACAGCATTTAGAAAGTGAAACAACAACACGTTCACTTCGCACAGTGATTTGAAGTGTTGGAACAGAGTGCTTCTCTTTCAGAGAAACTCATGTGAGTTGCTGGTGAATGCTTGTTTGTAGCTTAAGGTACGTTGAAAGGAAAGTGATTTTCTCTGAAAGTACAGCATTTAGAAAGTGAAGCAACCCTCCATTCACTTCGCAGAGTGAATTGAAGTGTCGGAACAGACTGCCTCCCTTTCATAGAAATGCATGTGAGTTTCTTGTGAATGCTTATAATTAGCTTAAGGCACTTTCAAGGGAAAGTGATTTTCTCCGAAAGTACAGCATTTTGAAAGTGAAGCAACCCTGCATTCACTTTGCACAGTGAATTGAAGTGTTGGAACAGACTGCTTGTCTTTCAGAAAAATGATTTTGAGTTTCTGGTGAATGCTTGTAAGAAGCTTAAGGCAGTTTCAAACGAAAGTGATTTTCTCTGAAAGTACAGCATTTAGAAAGTGACGCAACACTCTATTCACTTCACAGAGTGAATTGAATTGCTGGAACAGATTGCTTCTCTTTCAGAGAAATGCATGTGAGTTGCTGTTGAATGCTTGTAAGTAGCTTAAGGCAGTTTCAAAGGACAGTGATTTTCTCTTAAAGTACAGCATTTAGAACGTGAAGCAACACTCCATTCACTTCACACAATGTATTGAAGTGTTGGAACAGACTGCTTCTCTTTCAGAGAAACCCATGTGAGTTGCTGGTGAATGCTTGTAAGTAGTTTAAGGTACTTTGAAAGGAAAGTGTTTTTCTCTGAAAGTACAGCATTTAGAAAGTGACGCAACACTCCATTCACTTCGCACAGTGAATTGAAGAGTTGGAACAGACTGCTTCCCTTTCAGAGAAACTCATGTGAGTTGCTGGTGAATGCTTGTAAGTAGTGTAAGGCAGTTTCAAAGGAAAGTGTTTTTCTCTGAAAGTACAGCATTTAGAAAGTGACGCAACACTCTATTCACTTCGCAGAGTGAATTGAAGTGTTGGAACAGACTGCTTCTCTTTCAGAGAAATGCATGTGAGTTGCTGTTGAATGCTTGTAGGTAGCTTAAGGCAGTTTCAAAGGAAAATGATTTTCTCTGAAAGTACAGCATTTAGAAAGTGAGGCAACACTCCATTCACTTCGCACATTGAATTGAAGTGTTGGAACAGACTGCTTCTCTTTCAGGGTAATGCATGAGAGTTGTTGGTGAATGCTTGTAAGTAGCTTAAGGCACTTTCAAAGAGGATTCATTGTCTCTGAAAGTACAGTATTTAGAAAGTGAAACAACAACGCATTCACTTCGCACAGTGAATTGAAGTGTTGGAACAGACTGCTTCTCTTTCAGAGAAACTCATGTGAGTTGCTGGTGAATGCTTGTAAGTAGCTTAAGGCAGTTTCAAAGGAAAGTGATTTTCTCTGTAAGTACAGAATTTAGAAAGTGAAGCAAACCTCCATTCACTTCGCAGAGTGAATTGAAGTGTCGGAACAGACTGCTTCTCTTTCAGAGAAATGTATGTGAGTTTCTTGTGAATGCTTATAATTATCTTAAGGCACTATCAAAGAAAGTGATTTTCTCTGAAAGTACAGCATTTAGAAAGTGAAGCAACACTCCATTCACTTCGCACAGTGATTTGAAATGTTGGAACAGACTGCTTCTCTTTCAGAGAAATGCATGTGAGTTTCTTGTGAATTCTTATAATTATCTTAAGGCACTTTCAAAGAAAGTGATTTTCTCTGAAAGTACAGCATATAGAAAGTGATGCAACAGTCCATTCACTTCGCACAGTGAATTGAAGTGTTGAAACAGACTGCTTCTCTTTCACAGAAACGCATGTGAGTTTCTTGTGAATGCTTTTATGTAGATTAAGGCACTTTAAGGAAAGTGATTTTCTCTGTAACTACAGCATTTAGAACGTAAAGCAACACTCCATTCACTTCGCACAGTGAATTGAAATGTTGGGACAGACTGCTTCTCTTTCAGAGAATCGAATGTGAGGTTCTTCTAAATGATTGTAAGTAGCTTAAGGCAGTTTCAAAAAAAAGTGATTATCTCTGTAAATACAGCATTTAAAAAGTGAAGCAACACTCCATTCACTTCACACTGTGAATTGAAGTGTTGGAACAGACTGCTCCTCTTACACAGAAACTCATGTGAGTTGCTGGTGAATTCCTGTAAGTAGCTTAAGGCAGTTTCAAAGGAAAGTGATTTTCTCTGAAATTACAGCATTTAGAAAGTGAAGCAACACTCCATTCTCTTTGAACAGTGAATTGAAGTGTTGGAACAGACTGCTTCTCTTTCACAGAAACTCATGTGTGTTGGTGGTGAATGCTTGTAAGTAGCCTAAGGCACTTTCAAAGGAAAGTGATTTTCTCTGAAAGTACAGCATTTAGAAAGTGAAGCAACATTGCATTCACTTCGCACAGTGAATTGAAGTGTTGGAACAGACTGCCTCTCTTTCAGAGAAATGCATGTGAGTTTCTTTTGAATGCTTATAATTAGCTTAAGGCACTTTCAAAGGAAAGTGATTTTCTCTGAAAGTACAGCATTTAGAAAGTGAAGCAACACTCCATTCACTTCGCACAGTGAATTGAAGTGTAGGAACAGACTGCCTCTCTTTCAGAGAAATGCATGTGAGTTTCTTGTGAATGCTTATAATTATCTTAAGGCACTTTCAAGGGAAAGTGATTTTCTCTGAAAGTACAGCATTTTGAAAGTGAAGCAACCCTCCATTCACTTCGCACAGTGAATTGAAGTGTTGGAACAGACTGCTTCTCTTTCAGAGAAATGCTAGTGAGTTGCTGGTGAATGCTTGTAAGTAGCTTAAGGCAGTTTCAAAGGAAAGTGATTTTCTCTGAAACTACAGCATTTAGAAAGTGAAACAACAACACGTTCACTTCGCACAGTGATTTGAAGTGTTGGAACAGAGTGCTTCTCTTTCAGAGAAACTCATGTGAGTTGCTGGTGAATGCTTGTTTGTAGCTTAAGGTACGTTGAAAGGAAAGTGATTTTCTCTGAAAGTACAGCATTTAGAAAGTGAAGCAACCCTCCATTCACTTCGCAGAGTGAATTGAAGTGTCGGAACAGACTGCCTCCCTTTCATAGAAATGCATGTGAGTTTCTTGTGAATGCTTATAATTAGCTTAAGGCACTTTCAAGGGAAAGTGATTTTCTCCGAAAGTACAGCATTTTGAAAGTGAAGCAACCCTGCATTCACTTTGCACAGTGAATTGAAGTGTTGGAACAGACTGCTTGTCTTTCAGAAAAATGATTTTGAGTTTCTGGTGAATGCTTGTAAGAAGCTTAAGGCAGTTTCAAACGAAAGTGATTTTCTCTGAAAGTACAGCATTTAGAAAGTGACGCAACACTCTATTCACTTCACAGAGTGAATTGAATTGCTGGAACAGATTGCTTCTCTTTCAGAGAAATGCATGTGAGTTGCTGTTGAATGCTTGTAAGTAGCTTAAGGCAGTTTCAAAGGACAGTGATTTTCTCTTAAAGTACAGCATTTAGAACGTGAAGCAACACTCCATTCACTTCACACAATGTATTGAAGTGTTGGAACAGACTGCTTCTCTTTCAGAGAAACCCATGTGAGTTGCTGGTGAATGCTTGTAAGTAGTTTAAGGTACTTTGAAAGGAAAGTGTTTTTCTCTGAAAGTACAGCATTTAGAAAGTGACGCAACACTCCATTCACTTCGCACAGTGAATTGAAGAGTTGGAACAGACTGCTTCCCTTTCAGAGAAACTCATGTGAGTTGCTGGTGAATGCTTGTAAGTAGTGTAAGGCAGTTTCAAAGGAAAGTGTTTTTCTCTGAAAGTACAGCATTTAGAAAGTGACGCAACACTCTATTCACTTCGCAGAGTGAATTGAAGTGTTGGAACAGACTGCTTCTCTTTCAGAGAAATGCATGTGAGTTGCTGTTGAATGCTTGTAGGTAGCTTAAGGCAGTTTCAAAGGAAAATGATTTTCTCTGAAAGTACAGCATTTAGAAAGTGAGGCAACACTCCATTCACTTCGCACATTGAATTGAAGTGTTGGAACAGACTGCTTCTCTTTCAGGGTAATGCATGAGAGTTGTTGGTGAATGCTTGTAAGTAGCTTAAGGCACTTTCAAAGAGGATTCATTGTCTCTGAAAGTACAGTATTTAGAAAGTGAAACAACAACGCATTCACTTCGCACAGTGAATTGAAGTGTTGGAACAGACTGCTTCTCTTTCAGAGAAACTCATGTGAGTTGCTGGTGAATGCTTGTAAGTAGCTTAAGGCAGTTTCAAAGGAAAGTGATTTTCTCTGTAAGTACAGAATTTAGAAAGTGAAGCAAACCTCCATTCACTTCGCAGAGTGAATTGAAGTGTCGGAACAGACTGCTTCTCTTTCAGAGAAATGTATGTGAGTTTCTTGTGAATGCTTATAATTATCTTAAGGCACTATCAAAGAAAGTGATTTTCTCTGAAAGTACAGCATTTAGAAAGTGAAGCAACACTCCATTCACTTCGCACAGTGATTTGAAATGTTGGAACAGACTGCTTCTCTTTCAGAGAAATGCATGTGAGTTTCTTGTGAATTCTTATAATTATCTTAAGGCACTTTCAAAGAAAGTGATTTTCTCTGAAAGTACAGCATATAGAAAGTGATGCAACAGTCCATTCACTTCGCACAGTGAATTGAAGTGTTGAAACAGACTGCTTCTCTTTCACAGAAACGCATGTGAGTTTCTTGTGAATGCTTTTATGTAGATTAAGGCACTTTAAGGAAAGTGATTTTCTCTGTAACTACAGCATTTAGAACGTAAAGCAACACTCCATTCACTTCGCACAGTGAATTGAAATGTTGGGACAGACTGCTTCTCTTTCAGAGAATCGAATGTGAGGTTCTTCTAAATGATTGTAAGTAGCTTAAGGCAGTTTCAAAAAAAAGTGATTATCTCTGTAAATACAGCATTTAAAAAGTGAAGCAACACTCCATTCACTTCACACTGTGAATTGAAGTGTTGGAACAGACTGCTCCTCTTACACAGAAACTCATGTGAGTTGCTGGTGAATTCCTGTAAGTAGCTTAAGGCAGTTTCAAAGGAAAGTGATTTTCTCTGAAATTACAGCATTTAGAAAGTGAAGCAACACTCCATTCTCTTTGAACAGTGAATTGAAGTGTTGGAACAGACTGCTTCTCTTTCACAGAAACTCATGTGTGTTGGTGGTGAATGCTTGTAAGTAGCCTAAGGCACTTTCAAAGGAAAGTGATTTTCTCTGAAAGTACAGCATTTAGAAAGTGAAGCAACATTGCATTCACTTCGCACAGTGAATTGAAGTGTTGGAACAGACTGCCTCTCTTTCAGAGAAATGCATGTGAGTTTCTTTTGAATGCTTATAATTAGCTTAAGGCACTTTCAAAGGAAAGTGATTTTCTCTGAAAGTACAGCATTTAGAAAGTGAAGCAACACTCCATTCACTTCGCACAGTGAATTGAAGTGTAGGAACAGACTGCCTCTCTTTCAGAGAAATGCATGTGAGTTTCTTGTGAATGCTTATAATTATCTTAAGGCACTTTCAAGGGAAAGTGATTTTCTCTGAAAGTACAGCATTTTGAAAGTGAAGCAACCCTCCATTCACTTCGCACAGTGAATTGAAGTGTTGGAACAGACTGCTTCTCTTTCAGAGAAATGCTAGTGAGTTGCTGGTGAATGCTTGTAAGTAGCTTAAGGCAGTTTCAAAGGAAAGTGATTTTCTCTGAAACTACAGCATTTAGAAAGTGAAACAACAACACGTTCACTTCGCACAGTGATTTGAAGTGTTGGAACAGAGTGCTTCTCTTTCAGAGAAACTCATGTGAGTTGCTGGTGAATGCTTGTTTGTAGCTTAAGGTACGTTGAAAGGAAAGTGATTTTCTCTGAAAGTACAGCATTTAGAAAGTGAAGCAACCCTCCATTCACTTCGCAGAGTGAATTGAAGTGTCGGAACAGACTGCCTCCCTTTCATAGAAATGCATGTGAGTTTCTTGTGAATGCTTATAATTAGCTTAAGGCACTTTCAAGGGAAAGTGATTTTCTCCGAAAGTACAGCATTTTGAAAGTGAAGCAACCCTGCATTCACTTTGCACAGTGAATTGAAGTGTTGGAACAGACTGCTTGTCTTTCAGAAAAATGATTTTGAGTTTCTGGTGAATGCTTGTAAGAAGCTTAAGGCAGTTTCAAACGAAAGTGATTTTCTCTGAAAGTACAGCATTTAGAAAGTGACGCAACACTCTATTCACTTCACAGAGTGAATTGAATTGCTGGAACAGATTGCTTCTCTTTCAGAGAAATGCATGTGAGTTGCTGTTGAATGCTTGTAAGTAGCTTAAGGCAGTTTCAAAGGACAGTGATTTTCTCTTAAAGTACAGCATTTAGAACGTGAAGCAACACTCCATTCACTTCACACAATGTATTGAAGTGTTGGAACAGACTGCTTCTCTTTCAGAGAAACCCATGTGAGTTGCTGGTGAATGCTTGTAAGTAGTTTAAGGTACTTTGAAAGGAAAGTGTTTTTCTCTGAAAGTACAGCATTTAGAAAGTGACGCAACACTCCATTCACTTCGCACAGTGAATTGAAGAGTTGGAACAGACTGCTTCCCTTTCAGAGAAACTCATGTGAGTTGCTGGTGAATGCTTGTAAGTAGTGTAAGGCAGTTTCAAAGGAAAGTGTTTTTCTCTGAAAGTACAGCATTTAGAAAGTGACGCAACACTCTATTCACTTCGCAGAGTGAATTGAAGTGTTGGAACAGACTGCTTCTCTTTCAGAGAAATGCATGTGAGTTGCTGTTGAATGCTTGTAGGTAGCTTAAGGCAGTTTCAAAGGAAAATGATTTTCTCTGAAAGTACAGCATTTAGAAAGTGAGGCAACACTCCATTCACTTCGCACATTGAATTGAAGTGTTGGAACAGACTGCTTCTCTTTCAGGGTAATGCATGAGAGTTGTTGGTGAATGCTTGTAAGTAGCTTAAGGCACTTTCAAAGAGGATTCATTGTCTCTGAAAGTACAGTATTTAGAAAGTGAAACAACAACGCATTCACTTCGCACAGTGAATTGAAGTGTTGGAACAGACTGCTTCTCTTTCAGAGAAACTCATGTGAGTTGCTGGTGAATGCTTGTAAGTAGCTTAAGGCAGTTTCAAAGGAAAGTGATTTTCTCTGTAAGTACAGAATTTAGAAAGTGAAGCAAACCTCCATTCACTTCGCAGAGTGAATTGAAGTGTCGGAACAGACTGCTTCTCTTTCAGAGAAATGTATGTGAGTTTCTTGTGAATGCTTATAATTATCTTAAGGCACTATCAAAGAAAGTGATTTTCTCTGAAAGTACAGCATTTAGAAAGTGAAGCAACACTCCATTCACTTCGCACAGTGATTTGAAATGTTGGAACAGACTGCTTCTCTTTCAGAGAAATGCATGTGAGTTTCTTGTGAATTCTTATAATTATCTTAAGGCACTTTCAAAGAAAGTGATTTTCTCTGAAAGTACAGCATATAGAAAGTGATGCAACAGTCCATTCACTTCGCACAGTGAATTGAAGTGTTGAAACAGACTGCTTCTCTTTCACAGAAACGCATGTGAGTTTCTTGTGAATGCTTTTATGTAGATTAAGGCACTTTAAGGAAAGTGATTTTCTCTGTAACTACAGCATTTAGAACGTAAAGCAACACTCCATTCACTTCGCACAGTGAATTGAAATGTTGGGACAGACTGCTTCTCTTTCAGAGAATCGAATGTGAGGTTCTTCTAAATGATTGTAAGTAGCTTAAGGCAGTTTCAAAAAAAAGTGATTATCTCTGTAAATACAGCATTTAAAAAGTGAAGCAACACTCCATTCACTTCACACTGTGAATTGAAGTGTTGGAACAGACTGCTCCTCTTACACAGAAACTCATGTGAGTTGCTGGTGAATTCCTGTAAGTAGCTTAAGGCAGTTTCAAAGGAAAGTGATTTTCTCTGAAATTACAGCATTTAGAAAGTGAAGCAACACTCCATTCTCTTTGAACAGTGAATTGAAGTGTTGGAACAGACTGCTTCTCTTTCACAGAAACTCATGTGTGTTGGTGGTGAATGCTTGTAAGTAGCCTAAGGCACTTTCAAAGGAAAGTGATTTTCTCTGAAAGTACAGCATTTAGAAAGTGAAGCAACATTGCATTCACTTCGCACAGTGAATTGAAGTGTTGGAACAGACTGCCTCTCTTTCAGAGAAATGCATGTGAGTTTCTTTTGAATGCTTATAATTAGCTTAAGGCACTTTCAAAGGAAAGTGATTTTCTCTGAAAGTACAGCATTTAGAAAGTGAAGCAACACTCCATTCACTTCGCACAGTGAATTGAAGTGTAGGAACAGACTGCCTCTCTTTCAGAGAAATGCATGTGAGTTTCTTGTGAATGCTTATAATTATCTTAAGGCACTTTCAAGGGAAAGTGATTTTCTCTGAAAGTACAGCATTTTGAAAGTGAAGCAACCCTCCATTCACTTCGCACAGTGAATTGAAGTGTTGGAACAGACTGCTTCTCTTTCAGAGAAATGCTAGTGAGTTGCTGGTGAATGCTTGTAAGTAGCTTAAGGCAGTTTCAAAGGAAAGTGATTTTCTCTGAAACTACAGCATTTAGAAAGTGAAACAACAACACGTTCACTTCGCACAGTGATTTGAAGTGTTGGAACAGAGTGCTTCTCTTTCAGAGAAACTCATGTGAGTTGCTGGTGAATGCTTGTTTGTAGCTTAAGGTACGTTGAAAGGAAAGTGATTTTCTCTGAAAGTACAGCATTTAGAAAGTGAAGCAACCCTCCATTCACTTCGCAGAGTGAATTGAAGTGTCGGAACAGACTGCCTCCCTTTCATAGAAATGCATGTGAGTTTCTTGTGAATGCTTATAATTAGCTTAAGGCACTTTCAAGGGAAAGTGATTTTCTCCGAAAGTACAGCATTTTGAAAGTGAAGCAACCCTGCATTCACTTTGCACAGTGAATTGAAGTGTTGGAACAGACTGCTTGTCTTTCAGAAAAATGATTTTGAGTTTCTGGTGAATGCTTGTAAGAAGCTTAAGGCAGTTTCAAACGAAAGTGATTTTCTCTGAAAGTACAGCATTTAGAAAGTGACGCAACACTCTATTCACTTCACAGAGTGAATTGAATTGCTGGAACAGATTGCTTCTCTTTCAGAGAAATGCATGTGAGTTGCTGTTGAATGCTTGTAAGTAGCTTAAGGCAGTTTCAAAGGACAGTGATTTTCTCTTAAAGTACAGCATTTAGAACGTGAAGCAACACTCCATTCACTTCACACAATGTATTGAAGTGTTGGAACAGACTGCTTCTCTTTCAGAGAAACCCATGTGAGTTGCTGGTGAATGCTTGTAAGTAGTTTAAGGTACTTTGAAAGGAAAGTGTTTTTCTCTGAAAGTACAGCATTTAGAAAGTGACGCAACACTCCATTCACTTCGCACAGTGAATTGAAGAGTTGGAACAGACTGCTTCCCTTTCAGAGAAACTCATGTGAGTTGCTGGTGAATGCTTGTAAGTAGTGTAAGGCAGTTTCAAAGGAAAGTGTTTTTCTCTGAAAGTACAGCATTTAGAAAGTGACGCAACACTCTATTCACTTCGCAGAGTGAATTGAAGTGTTGGAACAGACTGCTTCTCTTTCAGAGAAATGCATGTGAGTTGCTGTTGAATGCTTGTAGGTAGCTTAAGGCAGTTTCAAAGGAAAATGATTTTCTCTGAAAGTACAGCATTTAGAAAGTGAGGCAACACTCCATTCACTTCGCACATTGAATTGAAGTGTTGGAACAGACTGCTTCTCTTTCAGGGTAATGCATGAGAGTTGTTGGTGAATGCTTGTAAGTAGCTTAAGGCACTTTCAAAGAGGATTCATTGTCTCTGAAAGTACAGTATTTAGAAAGTGAAACAACAACGCATTCACTTCGCACAGTGAATTGAAGTGTTGGAACAGACTGCTTCTCTTTCAGAGAAACTCATGTGAGTTGCTGGTGAATGCTTGTAAGTAGCTTAAGGCAGTTTCAAAGGAAAGTGATTTTCTCTGTAAGTACAGAATTTAGAAAGTGAAGCAAACCTCCATTCACTTCGCAGAGTGAATTGAAGTGTCGGAACAGACTGCTTCTCTTTCAGAGAAATGTATGTGAGTTTCTTGTGAATGCTTATAATTATCTTAAGGCACTATCAAAGAAAGTGATTTTCTCTGAAAGTACAGCATTTAGAAAGTGAAGCAACACTCCATTCACTTCGCACAGTGATTTGAAATGTTGGAACAGACTGCTTCTCTTTCAGAGAAATGCATGTGAGTTTCTTGTGAATTCTTATAATTATCTTAAGGCACTTTCAAAGAAAGTGATTTTCTCTGAAAGTACAGCATATAGAAAGTGATGCAACAGTCCATTCACTTCGCACAGTGAATTGAAGTGTTGAAACAGACTGCTTCTCTTTCACAGAAACGCATGTGAGTTTCTTGTGAATGCTTTTATGTAGATTAAGGCACTTTAAGGAAAGTGATTTTCTCTGTAACTACAGCATTTAGAACGTAAAGCAACACTCCATTCACTTCGCACAGTGAATTGAAATGTTGGGACAGACTGCTTCTCTTTCAGAGAATCGAATGTGAGGTTCTTCTAAATGATTGTAAGTAGCTTAAGGCAGTTTCAAAAAAAAGTGATTATCTCTGTAAATACAGCATTTAAAAAGTGAAGCAACACTCCATTCACTTCACACTGTGAATTGAAGTGTTGGAACAGACTGCTCCTCTTACACAGAAACTCATGTGAGTTGCTGGTGAATTCCTGTAAGTAGCTTAAGGCAGTTTCAAAGGAAAGTGATTTTCTCTGAAATTACAGCATTTAGAAAGTGAAGCAACACTCCATTCTCTTTGAACAGTGAATTGAAGTGTTGGAACAGACTGCTTCTCTTTCACAGAAACTCATGTGTGTTGGTGGTGAATGCTTGTAAGTAGCCTAAGGCACTTTCAAAGGAAAGTGATTTTCTCTGAAAGTACAGCATTTAGAAAGTGAAGCAACATTGCATTCACTTCGCACAGTGAATTGAAGTGTTGGAACAGACTGCCTCTCTTTCAGAGAAATGCATGTGAGTTTCTTTTGAATGCTTATAATTAGCTTAAGGCACTTTCAAAGGAAAGTGATTTTCTCTGAAAGTACAGCATTTAGAAAGTGAAGCAACACTCCATTCACTTCGCACAGTGAATTGAAGTGTAGGAACAGACTGCCTCTCTTTCAGAGAAATGCATGTGAGTTTCTTGTGAATGCTTATAATTATCTTAAGGCACTTTCAAGGGAAAGTGATTTTCTCTGAAAGTACAGCATTTTGAAAGTGAAGCAACCCTCCATTCACTTCGCACAGTGAATTGAAGTGTTGGAACAGACTGCTTCTCTTTCAGAAAAATGATTTTGAGTTTCTGGTGATTACTTGTAAGAAGCTTAAGGCAGATTCAAAGGAAAGTGATTTTCTCTAAAATTACAGCATTTATAAAGTGAAGCAACACTCCATTCACTATGCACAGTGAAATGAAGTGTTGGAACAGACTGCTTCTCTTTCAGAGAAACTCATGTACATTGCTGGCAAATGCTTGTAAGTAGCTTAAGGCACTTTCAAAGGAAAGTGATTTTCTCTGAAAGTACAGCATTTAGAAAGTGAAACAACAACACATTCACTTCTCAGAGTGAATTGAAGTGTTGGAACAGACTGCTTCTCTTTCAGAGAAACTCATGTGAGTTGCTCGTTAATGCTTGTAAGTAGCTTAAGGTACTTTGAAAGGAAAGTGATTTTCTCTGAAAGTACAGCATTTAGAAAGTGAAGCAACACTCCATTCACTTCGCACAGTGAATTGAAGTGTAGGAACAGACTGCTTCTCTTTCAGAGAAACGCATGTGAGCTTCTTGTGAATGCTTTTATGTAGCTTAAGGCACTTTCAATGGAAACTGATTTTCTCTGTAACTACAGCATTTAGAAAGTAAAGCAACACTCATTCACTTCGCACAGTGAATTGAAATGTTGGGACAGACTGCTTCTCTTTCAGAGAAACGAATGTGAGGTTCTTCTAAATGCTTGTAAGTAGCTTAAGGCAGTTTCAAAAAAAAGTGATTATCTGGGTAACTACAGCATTTAGAAAGAGAAGCAACACTCCATTCACTTCACACTGTGAATTGAAGTGTTGGAACAGACTGCTCCTCTTACACAGAAACTCATATGAGTTGCTGGTGAATTCCTGTAAGTAGCTTAAGGCAGTTTCAAAGGAAAGTGATCTTCTCTGAAAGTACAGCATTTAGAAAGTGAAACAACAACAAATTCACTTCGAACAGTGAATTGAAGTGTTGGAACAGACTGCTTCTCTTTCTGAGAAACTCATGTGAGTTGCTGTTGAATGATTGTTTGTAGCTTAATGTACTTTGAAAGGAAAGTGATTTTCTCTGAAAGTACAGCATTTAGAAAGTGATGAAACACTCTATTCACTTCGCATAGTGAATTGAAGTGTTGGAACAGACTGCCTCCCTTTCAGAGAAATGCATGTGAGTTTCTTGTGAATGCTTATAATTAGCTTAAGGCACTTTCAAAGGAACGTGATTTTCTCTAAAAGTACAGCATTTAGAAAGTGATGCAACACTCCATTCACTTCGCACAGTGAATTGAAGTGTTGGAACAGACTGCTTCTCTTTCACAGAAACTCATGTGAGTTGCTGGTGAATGCTTGTTTGTAGCTTAAGGTACTTTGAAAGGAAAGTGATTTTCTCTGAAAGTACAGCATTTAGAAAGTGACGCAACACTCTATTCACTTCGCACATTGAATTGAAGTGTTGGAACAGACTGCTTCTCTTTCAGAGTAATGCATGAGAGTTGTTGGTGAATGCTTGTAAGTAGCTTAAGGCACTTTCAAAGAAGAGTGATTTTCTCAGAAAGTACAGCATTTAGAAAGTGAAACAACAACGCATTCACTTCGCACAGTGAATTGAAGTGTTGGAACAGACTGCTTCTCTTTCAGAGAAATCCATGTGAGTTGCTGGTGAATGCTTGTAAGTGACTTAAGGTACTTTGAAAGGAAAGTGATTTTCTCTGAAAGTACAGCATTTAGAAAGTGAAGAAACACTCCATTCACTTCGCATAGTGAATTGAAGAGTTGGAATAGACTGCTTCTCTTTGAAAGAAACTCATGTGAGTTGCTGTTGAATGCTTGATTGTAGCTTAAGGTACTTTGAAAGGAAAGTGATTTTCTCTGAAAGTACAGCATTTAGAAAATGAAGCGACACTCCATTCACTTCGCACAGTGAATTGAAGAGTTGGAATAGACTGCTTCTCTTTCAGAGAAACTCATGTGAGTTGCTGGTGAATGCTTGTGAGTAGTTTAAGGCACTTTCAAAGGAAAGTGATTTTCTCTGAAATTACAGTATTTATAAAGTGAAGCAACACTCAATTCACTTCGCACAGTGAATTGAAATGTTGGAACAGACTGCTTCTATTTCAAAGAAATGCATGTGAGTTTCTTGTGAATGCTTGTAAGTAGCTTAAGGCAGAATCAAAGGAAAGTGATTTTCTCTGAAAATACAGCATTTAGAAAGTGAAACAACAACACATTCACTTCGCACAGTGAATTGAAGTGTTGGAACAGACTGCTTCTCTTTCAGAGAAATGCATGTGAGTTACTTGTGAATGCTTATAATTATCTTAAGGCAGTCTAAAAGAAAGTGATTTTCTCTGAAAGTACAGCATATAGAAAGTGAAGCAACACTCCATTCACTTCGCACAGTGAATTGAAGTGTTGGAACAGACTGCTTCACTTTCAGAGAAATGCAAGTGAGTTGCTGTTGAATGCTTGTAAGTAGCTTATGGCACTTTCAAAGGAAAGTGATTTTCTCTGAAAGTACAGCATTTATAAAGTGAAGCAACACTCCATTCACTTCGCACAGTGAATTGAAGTGTTGGAACAGACTGCTTCTCTTTCACAGAAACTCATGTGAGTTGCTGGTGAATGCTTGTAAGTAGCTTAAGGCAGTTTCAAAGAAGAGTGATTTTCTCTGAATGTACAGGATTTAGAAAGTGACGCAACACTCCATTCACTTCACACAGTGAATTGAAGTGTTGGAACAGACTGCTTTTCTTTCAGAGAAACTCATGTGAGTTCCTGGTGAATGCTTGTAAGTAGCTTAAGGCCCTTTCAAAGGAAAGTGATTTTCTCTAAAAATACTGCATTTAGAAAGTGAAGCAACACTCCATTCACTTCGCACAGTGAATTGAAGTGTTGGAACAGACTGCTTCTCTTTCAGAGAATTGTATGTGATTTGCTGGTGAATGTTTGTAAGTAACTTAAGGCAGTTTCAAAGGAAAGTGATTTTCTCTGAAAGTACAGCATTTAGAAAGTGAAACAACAACACATTCACTTCGCACTATGAATTGAAGTGTTGGAACAGACTGCTTCTCTTTCTGAGAAACTCATGTCAGTTGCTGGTGAATGCTTGTAAGTAGCTTAAGGTACTTTGAAAGGAAAGTGATTTTCTCTGAAAGTACAGCATTTAGAAAGTGACGCAACACTCCATTCACTTCGCACAGTTAATTTGAAGAGTTGAAACAGACTGCTACTCTTTCAGAGAAACTCATGTGAGTTGCTGGTGAATGCTTGTGAGTAGTTTAAGGCAGTTTCGAAGGAAAGTGTTTTTCTCTAAAATTACACTATTTAGAAAATGAAGCGACACTCCATTCACTTTGCACAGTGAATGGAAGGGTTGGAACAGACTGCTTTTCTTTCAGAGAAACTCATGTGAGTTGCTGGTGAATCCTAGTAAGTAGCTTAAGGCACTTGCAAAGGAAAGTGATTTTCTCTGAAATTACAGCATTTATAAATGAAGCAACACTCCATTCACTTCGCACAGTGAATTGAAGTGTTGGAAACGACTGCTTCTCTTTCAGAGAAACGCATGTGAGTTTCCTGTGAATGCTTCTAAGTAGTTTAAGGCAGAATTAAAGGAAAGTGATTTTCTCTGAAAGTACAGCATTTAGAAAGGGAAACAACAACACATTCACTTCGCACAGTGAATTGAAGTGTTGGAACAGACTGCTTCTTTTCAGAGAAATGCATGTGAATTTCACGTGAATGCTTATAAGTATCTTAAGGCACTTTCAAAGAAAGTGATTTTCACTGAAAGTACAGCATTTAGAAAGTGACGCAACACTCCATTCACTTCGCACAGTTTATTGAAGAGTTGGAACAGACTGCTTCTCTTTCAGAGAAACTCATGTGAGTTGCTGGTGAATGCTTGTGAGTAGTTTAAGGCACTTTCAAAGGAAAGTGATTTTCTCTGAAACTACAGCATTTATAAAGTGAAGCAACACTCCATTCACTTCGCACAGTGAATTGAAATGTTGGAACAGACTGCTTCTCTTTCAAAGAAATGCATGTGAGTTTCTTGTGAATGCTTGTAAGTAGCTTAAGGCAGAATCAAAGGAAAGTGATTTTCTCTGAAAATACAGCATTTAGAAAGTGAAACAACAACACATTCACTTCGCACAGTGAATTGAAGTGTTGGAACAGACTGCTTCTCTTTCAGAGAAATGCATGTGAGTTTCTTGTGAATGCTTATAATTATCTTAAGGCAGTTTAAAAGAAAGTGATTTTCTCTGAAAGTACAGCATATAGAAAGTGAAGCAACACTCCATTCACTTCGCACAGTGAATTGAAGTGTTGGAAGAGACTGCTTCTCTTTCAGAGAAATGCACGTGAGTTGCTGTTGAATGCTTGTAAGTAGCTTACGGCACTTTCAAAGGAAAGTGATTTTCTCTGAAAGTACAGCATTTATAAAGTGAAGCAACCCTCCATTCAGTTCGCACAGTGAATTGAAGTGTTGGAACAGACTGCTTCTCTTTCAGAGAATTGTATGTGAGTTGCTGGTGAATGCTTGTAAGTAACTTAAGGCAGTTTCAAAGGAAAGTGATTTTCTCTGAAAGTACAGCATTTAGAAAGTGAAAAACAACACATTCACTTCGCACTATGAATTGAAGTGTTGGAACAGACTGCTTCTCTTTCAGAGAAACTCATGTGAGTTGCTGGTGAATGCTTGTAAGTAGCTTAAGGCCCTTTCAAAGGAAAGTGATTTTCTCTGAAAATACTGCATTTAGAAAGTGAAGCAACACTCCATTCACTTCACACAGTGAATTGAAGTGTTGGAACAGACTGCTTCTCTTTCAGAGAATTGTATGTGAGTTGCTGGTGAATGCTTGTAAGTAACTTAAGGCAGTTTCAAAGGAAAGTGATTTTCTCTGAAAGTACAGCATTTAGAAAGTGAAACAACAACACATTCACTTCGCACTATGAATTGAAGTGTTGGAACAGACTGCTTCTCTTTCTGAGAAACTCATGTGAGTTGCTGGTGAATGCTTGTAAGTAGCTTAAGGTACTTTGAAAGGAAAGTGATTTTCTCTGAAAGTACAGCATTTAGAAAGTGACGCAACATTCCATTCACTTCGCACAGTGAATTGAAGAGTTGAAACAGACTGCTTCTCTTTCAGAGAAACTCATGTGAGTTGCTGGTGAATGCTTGTGAGTAGTTTAAGGCAGTTTCAAAGGAAAGTGATTTTCTCTGAAATTACAGTATTTAGAAAATGAAGCGACACTCCATTCACTTTGCACAGTGAATTGAAGGGTTGGAACAGACTGCTTCTCTTTCAGAGAAACTCATGGGAGTTGCTGGTGAATCCTAGTAAGTAGCTTAAGGCACTTGCAAAGGAAAGTGATTTTCTCTGAAATTACAGCATTTATAAATGAAGCAACACTCCATTAACTTCGCACAGTGAATTGAAGTGTTGGAACCGACTGCTTCTCTTTCAGAGAAACGCATGTGAGTTTCTTGTGAATGCTTGTAAGTAGTTTAAGGCAGAATTAAAGGAAAGTGATTTTCTCTGAAAGTACAGCATTTAGAAAGGGAAACAACAACACATTCACTTCGCACAGTGAATTGAAGTGTTGGAACAGACTGCTTTTTTCAGAGAAATGCATGTGAATTTCATGTGAATGCTTATAATTATCTTAAGGCACTTTCAAAGAAAGTGATTTTCTCTGAAAGTACAGCATTTAGAAAGTGACACAACACTCCATTCACTTCGCACAGTGAATTGAAGAGTTGGAACAGACTGCTTCTCTTTCAGAGAAACTCATGTGAGTTTCTGGTGAATGCTTGTGAGTAGTTTAAGGCATTTTCAAAGGAAAGTGATTTTCTCTGAAAGTACAGCATTTTGAAAGTGAAGCAACATTCCATTCACTTTGCACTGTGAATTGAAGTGTTGGAACAGAATATTTCTCTTTCAGAGAAACTCATGTGAGTTCATGGTGAATGCTTGTAAGTAGCTTAAGGCAGTTTCAAAAGAAAGTGACTTTCTCTGAAAGTACAGCATTTAGAAAGTGAATCAACATTCCATTCACTTCGCACAGTGAATTGAAGTGTTGGAACAGACTGCTTCTCTTTCAGAAAAATGCATGTGAGTTTCTTGTGAATGCTTATAATTATTTTAAGGCACTTTCAAAGAAAGTGATTTTCTATGAAAGTACAGCATTTATAAAGTGAAGCAACACTCCATTCACTTCGCACAGTGAATTGAAGTGTTGGAACCGACTGCTTCTCTTTCAGAGAAACGCATGTGAGATTCTTGTGAATGCTTGTAAGTAGCTTAAGGCAGAATCAAAGGAAAGTGATTTTCTCTGAAAAAACAGCATTTAGAATGTGAAACAACAACACATTCACTTCGCACAGTGAATTGAAGTGTTGGAACAGACTCCTTCACTTTCAGAGAAACTCTTGTGAGTTGCTGGTGAATGCTTGTAAGTAGCTTAAGGTACTTTGAAAGGAATGTGATTTTCTCTGAAAGTCCAGCATTTAGAAAGTGACGCAACAGTCCATTCACTTCGCACAGTGAAGTGAAGAGTTGGAACAGACTGCTTCTCTTTCAGAGAAACGCATGTGAGTTTCTTGTGAATGCTTGTAAGTAGCTTAAGGCAGTATCAAAGGAAAGTGATTTTCTCTGAAAATAGAGCATTTAGAAAGTGAAGCAACACTACATTCACTTCGCCCAGTGAATTGAAGTGTTGGAACAGACTGCTTCTTATTCAGAGAAATGTATGTGAGTTGCTGGTGATTGCTTGTAAGTAGCTTAATGCAGTTTCAAAGGATAGTGATTTTCTCTGAAAGTACAGCATTTATAAAGTGAAGCAACCCTCCTTTCAGTTCGCACAGTGAATTGAAGTGTTGGAACAGACTGCTTCTCTTTCAGAGAAACTCATGTGAGTTGCTGGTGAATGCTTGTAAGTAGCTTAAGGCAGTTTCAAAGAAGAGTGATTTTCTCTGAATGTACAGGATTTAGAAAGTGACGCAACACTCCATTCACTTCACACAGTGAATTGAAGTGTTGGAACAGACTGCTTTTCTTTCAGAGAAACTCATGTGAGTTACTGGTGAATGCTTGTAAGTAGCTTAAGGCCCTTTCAAAGGAAAGTGATTTTCTCTGAAAATACTGCATTTAGAAAGTGAAGCAACACTCCATTCACTTCGCACAGTGAATTGAAGTGTTGGAACAGACTGCTTCTCTTTCAGAGAATTGTATGTGAGTTGCTGGTGAATGCTTGTAAGTAACTTAAGGCAGTTTCAAAGGAAAGTGATTTTCTCTGAAAGTACAGCATTTAGAAAGTGAAACAACAACACATTCACTTCGCACTATGAATTGAAGTGTTGGAACAGACTGCTTCTCTTTCTGGGAAACTCATGTGAGTTGCTGGTGAATGCTTGTAAGTAGCTTAAGGTACTTTGAAAGGAAAGTGGTTTTCTCTGAAAGTACAGCATTTAGAAAGTGACGCAACACTCCATTCACTTCGCACAGTGAATTGAAGAGTTGAAACAGACTGCTTCTCTTTCAGAGAAACTCATGTGAGTTGCTGGTGAATGCTTGTGAGTAGTTTAAGGCAGTTTCAAAGGAAAGTGATTTTCTCTAAAATTACAGTATTTAGAAAATGAAGCGACACTCCATTCACTTTGCACAGTGAATTGAAGGGTTGGAACAGACTGCTTCTCTTTCAGAGAAAATCATGTGAGTTGCTGGTGAATCCTAGTAAGTAGCTTAAGGCACTTGCAAAGGAAAGTGATTTTCTCTGAAATTACAGCATTTATAAATGAAGCAACACTCCATTCACTTCGCACAGTGAATTGAAGTGTTGGAACCGACTGCTTCTCTTTCAGAGAAACGCATGTGAGTTTCTTGTGAATGCTTGTAAGTAGTTTAAGGCAGAATTAAAGGAAAGTGATTTTCTCTGAAAGTACAGCATTTAGAAAGTGAAACAACAACACATTCACTTCGCACAGTGAATTGAAGTGTTGGAACAGACTGCTTCTTTTCAGAGAAATGCATGTGAATTTCATGTGAATGCTTATAATTATCTTAAGGCACTTTCAAAGAAAGTGATTTTCTCTGACAGTACAGCATTTAGAAAGTGACACAACACTCCATTCACTTCGCACAGTGAATTGAAGAGTTGTAACAGACTGCTTCTCTTTCAGAGAAACTCATGTGAGTTGCTGGTGAATGCTTGTGAGTAGTTTAAGGCAGTTTCAAAGGAAAGTGATTTTCTCTGAAAGTACAGCATTTAGAAAGTGAAGCAACACTCCATTCACTTTGCACTGTGAATTGAAGTGTTGGAACAGAATATTTCTCTTTCAGAGAAACTCATGTGAGTTGCTGGTGAATGCTTGTAAGTAGCTTAAGGCAGTTTCAAAAGAAAGTGACTTTCTCTGAAAGTACAGCATTTAGAAAGTGAATCAACACTCCATTCACTTCGCACACTGAATTGAAGTGTTGGAACAGACTGCTTCTCTTTCAGAAAAATGCATGTGAGTTTCTTGTGAATGCTTATAATTATTTTAAGGCACTTTCAAAGAAAGTGATTTTCTATGAAAGTACAGCATTTAGAAAGTGAAGCAACACTACATTCACTTCGCACAGTGAAGTGAAGTGTTGGAACAGACTGCTTCTCTTTCAGAGAAACTCATGTGAGTTGCTGGTGAATGCTTGTGAGTAGTTTAAGGCAGTTTAAAGGAAAGTGATTTTCTCTGAAATTACAGTATTTACAAAATGAAGCGACACTCCATTCACTTTGCACAGTGAATTGAAGTGTTGGAACAGACTGCTTCTCTTTCAGAGAAACTCATGTGAGTTGCTGGTGAATCCTAGTAAGTAGCTGAAGGCACTTTCAAAGGAAAGTGATTTTCTCTGAAATTACAGCATTTATAAAGTGAAGCAACACTCCATTCACTTCGCACAGTGAATTGAAGTGTTGGAACCGACTGCGTCTCTTTCAGAGAAACGCATGTGAGTTTCTTGTGAATGCTTGTAAGTAACTTAAGGCAGAATCAAAGGAAAGTGATTTTCTCTGAAAAAACAGCATTTAGAATGTGAAACAACAACACATTTACTTTGCACAGTGAATTGAAGTGTTGGAACAGACTCCTTCACTTTCAGAGAAACTCTTGTGAGTTGCTGGTGAATGCTTGTAAGTAGCTTAAGGTACTTTGAAAGGAATGTGATTTTCTCTGAAAGTACAGCATTTAGAAAGTGACGCAACACTCCATTCACTTCGCACAGTGAATTGAAGTGTTGGAACAGACTGCTTCTCTTTCAGAGAAACTCATGTGAGTTGCTGGTGAATGCTTGTAAGTAGCTTAAGGCAGTTTCAAAAGAAAGTGATTTTCTCTGAAAGTACAGCATTTAGAAAGTGAATCAACACTTCATTCACTTCGCACAGTGAATTGAAGTGTTGGAACAGACTGTTACTCTTTCAGAAAAATGCATGTGAGTTTTTTGTGAATGCTTATAATTATCTTAAGGCACTTTTAAAGAAAGTGATTTTTTATGAATGTACAGCATTTAGAAAGTGAAGCAACACTCCATTCACTTCGCACAGTGAATTGAAGTGTTGGAACAGACTGCTTCTCTTTCAGAGAAACTCATGTGAGTTGCTGGTGAATGCTTGTAAGTAGTTTAAGGCAGTTTCAAAGGAAAGTGATTTTCTCTGAAAGTACAGCATTTAGAAAATGAAGCAACACTCCATTCACTTTGCACAGTGAATTGAAGTCTTGGAACAGACTGCTTCTCTTTCAGAGAAATGCATGTGAGTTGCTTGTGAATGCTTGTAAGTAGCTTAAGGCAGTTTCAAAGAAGAGTGATTTTCTCTGAAAGTACAGCATTTAGAAAGTGAAGCAACACTGCATTCACTTCGCACATTGAATTGAAGTGTTGGAGCAGACTGCTTCTCTTTCAGAGTAATGCATGAGAGTTGTTGGTGAATGCTTGTAAGTAGCTTAAGGCACTTTCAAAGAAGAGTGATTTTCTCTGAAAGTACAGCATTTAGAAAGTGAAACAGTAACGCATTCACTTCGCCCAGTGAATGGAAGTGTTGGAACAGACTGTTACTCTTCAGAAAAATGCATGTGAGTTTCTTGTGAATGCTTACAATTATCTTAAGGCACTTTCAAAGAAAGTGATTTTCTCTGAAAGTACAGCATTTAGAAAGTGAAGCAACACTCCATTCATTTCGCACAGTGAATTGAAGTGTTGGAACAGACTGCTTCTCTTTCAGAGAAATGCATGTGAGTTGCTGTTGAATGCTTGTAGGTAGCTAAGGCAGTTTCAAAGGAAAGTGATTTTCTCTGAAAGTACAGCATTTTGAAAGTGAAGCAATATTCCATTCACTTCGCACAGTGAATTGAAGTGTTGGAACAGACTGCTTCTCTTTCAGAGAAATGCATGTGAGTTGCTTGTGAATGCTTGTAAGTAGCTTCAGGCAGTTTCAAAGAAGAGTGATTTTCTCTGAAAGTACAGCATTTAGAAAGTGAAGCAACACTTCATTCACTTCGCACATTGAATCGAAGTGTTGGAACAGACTGCTTCTCTTTCAGAGTAATGCATGAGAGTTGTTGGTGAATGCTTGTAAGTAGCTTAAGGTACTTTCAAAGAAGAGTGATTTTCTCTGAAAGTACAGCATTTAGAGAGTGAAACAAGACTCCATTCACTTCGCACAGTGAATGGAAGTGTTGCAATAGACTGCTTCTCTTTCAGAGAAACTCATGTGAGTTGCTGGTGAATGCTTGTAAGTAGTTTAAGGCAGTTTCAAAGGAAAGTGATTTTCTCTGAAAGTACAGCATTTAGAAAATGAAGCAACACTCCATTCATTTTGCACAGTGAATTGAAGTCTTGGAACAGACTGCTTCTCTTTCAGAGAAATGCATGTGAGTTTCTTGTGAATGCTTATAATTATCTTAAGGCACTTTCAAAGTAAGTGATTTTCTCTGAAAGTACAGCATTTAGAAAGTGAAGCAACACTCCATTCATTTCGCACAGTGAATTGAAGTGTTGGAACAGACTGCTTCTCTTTCAGAGAAATGCATGTGAGTTGCTGTTGAATGCTTGTAGGTAGCTAAGGCAGTTTCAAAGGAAAGTGATTTTCTCTGAAAGTACAGCATTTTGAAAGTGAAGCAATATTCCATTCACTTCGCACTGTGAATTGTAGTGTTGGAACAGACTGCTTCTCTTTCAGAGAAATGCATGTGAGTTGCTTGTGAATGCTTGTAAGTAGCTTAAGGCAGTTTCAAAGAAGAGTGATTTTCTCTGAAAGTACAGCATTTAGAAAGTGAAGCAACACTTCATTCACTTCGCACATTGAATCGAAGTGTTGGAACAGACTGCTTCTCTTTCAGAGTAATGCATGAGAGTTTTTGCTGAATGCTGGTAAGTAGCTTAAGGTACTTTCAAAGAAGAGTGATTTTCTCTGAAAGTACAGCATTTAGAGAGTGAAACAACACTCCATTCACTTCGCACAGTGAATGGAAGTGTTGGAACAGACTGCTTCTCTTTCAGAGAAACTCATGTGAGTTGCTGGTGAATGCTTGTGAGAAGTTTAAGGCAGTTTCAAAGGAAAGTGATTTTCTCTGAAATTACAGCATTTAGAAAATGAAGCGACACTCCATTCACTTTGCACAGTGAATTGAAGTGTTGGAACAGACTGCTTCTCCTTCAGAGAAACTCATGTGAGTTGCTGGTGAATCCTAGTAAGTAGCTTAAGGCACTTTCAAAGGAAAGTGATTTTCTCTGAAATTACAGCATTTAGAAAATGAAGCGACACTCCATTTACTTCGCACAGTGAATTGAAGTGTTGGACTGACTGCTTCTCTTTCAGAGAAACGCATGTGAGTTTCTTGTGAATGCCTGTAAGTAGCTTAAGGCAGAATCAAAGGAAAGTGATTTTCTCTGAAAAAACAGCATTTAGAAAGTGAAACAACAACACGTTCATTTCGCAGAGTGAATTGAAGTGTTGGAACAGACTCCTTCACTTTCAGAGAAACTCTTCTTAGTTGCTGGTGAATGCTTGTAAGTAGCTTAAGGTACTTTGAAAGGAATGTGATTTTCTCTGAAAGTACAGCATTTAGTAAGTGACGCAACACTCCATTCACTTTGCACAGTGAATTGAAGAGTTGGAACAGACTGCTTCTCTTTCAGAGAAACGCATGTGAGTTTCTTGTGAATGCTTGTAAGTAGCTTAAGGCAGTATCAAAGGAATGTGATTTTCTCTGAAAATACAGCATTTAGAAAGTGAAGCAACACTCCATTCACTTTGCACAGTGAATTGAAGTGTTGGAACAGACTGCTTCTCTTTCAGAGAAACTCATGTGAGTTGCTGGTGAATCCTAGTAAGTAGCTGAAGGCACTTTCAAAGGAAAGTGATTTTCTCTGAAATTACAGCATTTATAAAGTGAAGCAACACTCCATTCACTTCGCACAGTGAATTGAAGTGTTGGAACCGACTGCGTCTCTTTCAGAGAAACGCATGTGAGTTTCTTGTGAATGCTTGTAAGTAACTTAAGGCAGAATCAAAGGAAAGTGATTTTCTCTGAAAAAACAGCATTTAGAATGTGAAACAACAACACATTCATTTTGCACAGTGAATTGAAGTGTTGGAACAGACTCCTTCACTTTCAGAGAAACTCTTGTGAGTTGCTGGTGAATGCTTGTAAGTAGCTTAAGGTACTTTGAAAGGAATGTGATTTTCTCTGAAAGTACAGCATTTAGAAAGTGACGCAACACTCCATTCACTTCGCACAGTGAATTGAAGTGTTGGAACAGACTGCTTCTCTTTCAGAGAAACTCATGTGAGTTGCTGATGAATGCTTGTAAGTAGCTTAAGGCAGTTTCAAAAGAAAGTGATTTTCTCTGAAAGTACAGCATTTAGAAAGTGAATCAACACTTCATTCACTTCGCACAGTGAATTGAAGTGTTGGAACAGACTGTTACTCTTTCAGAAAAATGCATGTGAGTTTTTTGTGAATGCTTATAATTATCTTAAGGCACTTTTAAAGAAAGTGATTTTTTATGAATGTACAGCATTTAGAAAGTGAAGCAACACTCCATTCACTTCGCACAGTGAATTGAAGTGTTGGAACAGACTGCTTCTCTTTCAGAGAAACTCATGTGAGTTGCTGGTGAATGCTTGTAAGTAGTTTAAGGCAGTTTCAAAGGAAAGTGATTTTCTCTGAAAGTACAGCATTTAGAAAATGAAGCAACACTCCATTCACTTTGCACAGTGAATTGAAGTCTTGGAACAGACTGCTTCTCTTTCAGAGAAATGCATGTGAGTTGCTTGTGAATGCTTGTAAGTAGCTTAAGGCAGTTTCAAAGAAGAGTGATTTTCTCTGAAAGTACAGCATTTAGAAAGTGAAGCAACACTGCATTCACTTCACACATTGAATTGAAGTGTTGGAGCAGACTGCTTCTCTTTCAGAGTAATGCATGAGAGTTGTTGGTGAATGCTTGTAAGTAGCTTAAGGCTCTTTCAAAGAAGAGTGATTTTCTCTGAAAGTACAGCATTTAGAAAGTGAAACAGTAACGCATTCACTTCGCCCAGTGAATGGAAGTGTTGGAACAGACTGTTACTCTTCAGAAAAATGCATGTGAGTTTCTTGTGAATGCTTACAATTATCTTAAGGCACTTTCAAAGAAAGTGATTTTCTCTGAAAGTACAGCATTTAGAAAGTGAAGCAACACTCCATTCATTTCGCACAGTGAATTGAAGTGTTGGAACAGACTGCTTCTCTTTCAGAGAAATGTATGTGAGTTGCTGTTGAATGCTTGTAGGTAGCTAAGGCAGTTTCAAAGGAAAGTGATTTTCTCTGAAAGTACAGCATTTTGAAAGTGAAGCAATATTCCATTCACTTCGCACAGTGAATTGAAGTGTTGGAACAGACTGCTTCTCTTTCAGAGAAATGCATGTGAGTTGCTTGTGAATGCTTGTAAGTAGCTTCAGGCAGTTTCAAAGAAAAGTGATTTTCTCTGAAAGTACAGCATTTAGAAAGTGAAGCAACACTTCATTCACTTCGCACATTGAATCGAAGTGTTGGAACAGACTGCTTCTCTTTCAGAGTAATGCATGAGAGTTGTTGGTGAATGCTTGTAAGTAGCTTAAGGTACTTTCAAAGAAGAGTGATTTTCTCTGAAAGTACAGCATTTAGAGAGTGAAACAACACTCCATTCACTTCGCACAGTGAATGGAAGTGTTGCAATAGACTGCTTCTCTTTCAGAGAAACTCATGTGAGTTGCTGGTGAATGCTTGTAAGTAGTTTAAGGCAGTTTCAAAGGAAAGTGATTTTCTCTGAAAGTACAGCATTTAGAAAATGAAGCAACACTCCATTCATTTTGCACAGTGAATTGAAGTCTTGGAACAGACTGCTTCTCTTTCAGAGAAATGCATGTGAGTTTCATGTGAATGCTTATAATTATCTTAAGGCACTTTCAAAGTAAGTGATTTTCTCTGAAAGTACAGCATTTAGAAAGTGAAGCAACACTCCATTCATTTCGCACAGTGAATTGAAGTGTTGGAACAGACTGCTTCTCTTTCAGAGAAATGCATGTGAGTTGCTGTTGAATGCTTGTAGGTAGCTAAGGCAGTTTCAAAGGAAAGTGATTTTCTCTGAAAGTACAGCATTTTGAAAGTGAAGCAATATTCCATTCACTTCGCACTGTGAATTGTAGTGTTGGAACAGACTGCTTCTCTTTCAGAGAAATGCATGTGAGTTGCTTGTGAATGCTTGTAAGTAGCTTAAGGCAGTTTCAAAGAAGAGTGATTTTCTCTGAAAGTACAGCATTTAGAAAGTGAAGCAACACTTCATTCACTTCGCACATTGAATCGAAGTGTTGGAACAGACTGCTTCTCTTTCAGAGTAATGCATGAGAGTTTTTGCTGAATGCTGGTAAGTAGCTTAAGGTACTTTCAAAGAAGAGTGATTTTCTCTGAAAGTACAGCATTTAGAGAGTGAAACAACACTCCATTCACTTCGCACAGTGAATGGAAGTGTTGGAACAGACTGCTTCTCTTTCAGAGAAACTCATGTGAGTTGCTGGTGAATGCTTGTGAGAAGTTTAAGGCAGTTTCAAAGGAAAGTGATTTTCTCTGAAATTACAGCATTTAGAAAATGAAGCGACACTCCATTCACTTTGCACAGTGAATTGAAGTGTTGGAACAGACTGCTTCTCCTTCAGAGAAACTCATGTGAGTTGCTGGTGAATCCTAGTAAGTAGCTTAAGGCACTTTCAAAGGAAAGTGATTTTCTCTGAAATTACAGCATTTAGAAAATGAAGCGACACTCCATTTACTTCGCACAGTGAATTGAAGTGTTGGACTGACTGCTTCTCTTTCAGAGAAACGCATGTGAGTTTCTTGTGAATGCCTGTAAGTAGCTTAAGGCAGAATCAAAGGAAAGTGATTTTCTCTGAAAAAACAGCATTTAGAAAGTGAAACAACAACACGTTCATTTCGCAGAGTGAATTGAAGTGTTGGAACAGACTCCTTCACTTTCAGAGAAACTCTTCTTAGTTGCTGGTGAATGCTTGTAAGTAGCTTAAGGTACTTTGAAAGGAATGTGATTTTCTCTGAAAGTACAGCATTTAGTAAGTGACGCAACACTCCATTCACTTCGCACAGTGAATTGAAGAGTTGGAACAGACTGCTTCTCTTTCAGAGAAACGCATGTGAGTTTCTTGTGAATGCTTGTAAGTAGCTTAAGGCAGTATCAAAGGAATGTGATTTTCTCTGAAAATACAGCATTTAGAAAGTGAAACAACAACACATTCACTTCGCACAGTGAATTGAAGTGTTGGAACAGACTGTTTCTCTTTCAGAGAAACTCATGTGAGTTGCTGGTGAATGCTTGTAAGTAGCTTAAGGCAGTTTCAAAAGAAAGTGATTTTCTCTAAAAGTACAGCATTTAGAAAGTGAAGCAACACTCCATTCACTTCGCACAGTGAATTGAAGTGTTGGAAGAGACTGTTTCTCTTTCAGAGAAATGCATGTGAGTTGCTGTTGAATGCTTATAATTATCTTAAGGCACTTTCAAAGAAAGTGATTTTCTCTAAAAGTACAGCATTTAGAAAGTGACGCAACACTCCATTCAGTTCGCACAGTGAATTGAAGAGTTGGAACAGAATGCTTCTCTTTCAGAAAAACTCATGTGAGTTGCTGGTGAATGCTTGTAAGTAGTTGAAGGCAGTTTCAAAGGAAAGTGATTTTCTCTGAAAGTACAGCATTTAGAAAGTGAAGCAACACTCCATTCACTTTGCACTGTGAATTGAAGTGTTGGAACAGAATACTTCTCCTTCAGAGAAACTCATGTGAGTTGCTGGTGAATGCTTTTAAGTAGCTTAAGGCAGTTTCAAAGGAAAGTGATTTTCTCTGAAAGTACAGCATTTAGAAAGTGAAGCAACACTCCATTCACTTCGCCCAGTGAATTGAAGTGTTGGAACAGACTGCTTCTTATTCAGAGAAATATATGTGAGTTGCTGGTGATTGCTTGTAAGTAGCTTAAGGCAGTTTCAAAGGAAAGTGATTTTCTCTGAAAGAACAGCATTTAGAAAGTGAAACAACAACACATTCACTTCACACAATGAATTGAAGTGTTGGAACACACTGCTTCTCATTCAGAGAAACTCATGTGAGTTGCTGGTGAATGCTTGTAAGTACCTTAAGGTACTTTGAAAGGAAAGTGATTTTCTCTGAAAGTACAGCATTTAGAAAGTGACGCAACACTCCATTCACTTCACACAGTTAATTGAAGTGTTGGAAGAGACTGCTTCTCTTTCAGAGAAACTCATGTGAGTTGCTGGTGAATGCTTGTAAGTAGCTTAAGGCAGTTTCAAAGGAAAGTGATTTTCTCTGAAAGTACAGCATTTAGAAAGTGAAGCAACAACACATTCACTTCGCACAGTGAATTGAAGTGTTGGAACAGACTGCTTCTCTTTCAGAAAAATGCATGTGAGTTTCTTGTGAATGCTCATAATTATCTTAAGGCACTTTCAAAGATAGTGATTTTCTATGAAAGTACAGCATTTAGAAAGTAAAGCAACACTCCATTCACTTTGCACTGTGAATTGAAGTGTTGGAACAGAATACTTCTCTTTCAGAGAAACTCATGTGAGTTGCTGGTGAATGCTTGTAAGTAGCTTAAGGCAGTTTCAAAGGAAAGTGATTTTCTCTGAAAGTACAGCATTTAGAAAGTGAAGCAACACTCCCTTCACTTCGCATAGTGAATTGAAGTGTTGGAACAGACTGCTTCTCTTTCAGAGAAATGCATGTGAGTTGCTGTTGAATGCTTGTAGGTAGCTTAAGGCAGTTTCAAAGGAAAGTGATTTTCTCTGAAAGTACAGCATTTTGAAAGTGAAGCAACAGTCCATTCACTTCGCACAGTGAATTGAAGTGTTGGAACAGACTGCTTCTCTTTCAGAGAAATTCATGTGAGTTGCTTGTGAATGCTTGTAAGTAGCTTAAGGCAGTTTCAAAGGAAAGTTATTTTCTCTGAAAGTACAGCATTTAGAAAGTGAAACAACAACACATTCTCTTCACACAGTGAATTGAAGTGTTGGAACAGACTGCTTCACTTTCAGAGAAACTCTTGTGAGTTGCTGGTGAATGCTTGTAAGTAGCTTAAGGTACTTTGAAAGGAATGTGATTTTCTCTGAAAGTACAGCATTTAGAAAGTGACGCAACACTCCATTCACTTCGCACAGTGAATTGAAGTGTTGGAACAGACTGCTTCTCTTTCAGAGAAACTCATGAGAGTTGCTGATGAATGCTTGTAAGTAGCTTAAGGCAGTTTCAAAAGAAAGTGATTTTCTCTGAAAGTACAGCATTTAGAAAATGAAGCAACACTCCATTCATTTTGCACAGTGAATTGAAGTCTTGGAACAGACTGCTTCTCTTTCAGAGAAATGCATGTGAGTTTCATGTGAATGCTTATAATTATCTTAAGGCACTTTCAAAGAAAGTGATTTTCTCTGAAAGAACAGCATTTAGAAAGTGAAGCAACACTCCATTCATTTCGCACAGTGAATTGAAGTGTTGGAACAGACTGCTTCTCTTTCAGAGAAATGCATGTGAGTTGCTGTTGAATGCTTGTAGGTAGCTAAGGCAGTTTCAAAGAAAGTGATTTTCTCTGAAAGTACAGCATTTTGAAAGTGAAGCAATATTCCATTCAATTCGCACAGTGAATTGAAGTGTTGGAACAGACTGCTTCTCTTTCAGAGAAATGCATGTGAGTTGCTTGTGAATGCTTGTAAGTAGCTTAAGGCAGTTTCAAAGAAGAGTGATTTTCTCTGAAAGTACAGCATTTAGAAAGTGAAGCAACACTTCATTCACTTCGCACATTGAATCGAAGTGTTGGAACAGACTGCTTCTCTTTCAGAGTAATGCATGAGAGTTGTTGGTGAATGCTTGTAAGTAGCTTAAGGTGCTTTCAAAGAAGAGTGATTTTCTCTGAAAGTACAGCATTTAGAGAGTGAAACAACACTCCATTCACTTCGCACAGTGAATGGAAGTGTTGGAACAGACTGCTTCTCTTTCAGAGAAACTCATGTGAGTTGCTGGTGAATGCTTGTGAGAAGTTTAAGGCAGTTTCAAAGGAAAGTGATTTTCTCTGAAATTACAGTATTTACAAAATGAAGCGACACTCCATTCACTTTGCACAGTGAATTGAAGTGTTGGAACAGACTGCTTCTCCTTCAGAGAAACTCATGTGAGTTGCTGGTGAATCCTAGTAAGTAGCTTAAGGCACTTTCAAAGGAAAGTGATTTTCTCTGAAATTACAGCATTTAGAAAATGAAGCGACACTCCATTCACTTCGCACAGTGAATTGAAGTGTTGGAACAGACTGCTTCTCTTTCAGTGAAACTCATGTGAGTTGCTGGTGAATGCTTGTAAGTAGTTTAAGGCAGTTTCAAAGGAAAGTGATTTTCTCTGAAAGAACAGCATTTAGAAAGTGAAACAACAACACATTCACTTCACACAATGAATTGAAGTGTTGGAACACACTGCTTCTCATTCAGAGAAACTCATGTGAGTTGCTGGTGAATGCTTGTAAGTACCTTAAGGTACTTTGAAAGGAAAGTGATTTTCTCTGAAAGTACAGCATTTAGAAAGTGACGCAACACTCCATTCACTTCACACAGTTAATTGAAGTGTTGGAAGAGACTGCTTCTCTTTCAGAGAAACTCATGTGAGTTGCTGGTGAATGCTTGTAAGTAGCTTAAGGCAGTTTCAAAGGAAAGTGATTTTCTCTGAAAGTACAGCATTTAGAAAGTGAAACAACAACACATTCACTTCGCACAGTGAATTGAAGTGTTGGAACAGACTGCTTCTCTTTCAGAAAAATGCATGTGAGTTTCTTGTGAATGCTCATAATTATCTTAAGGCACTTTCAAAGATAGTGATTTTCTATGAAAGTACAGCATTTAGAAAGTAAAGCAACACTCCATTCACTTTGCACTGTGAATTGAAGTGTTGGAACAGAATACTTCTCTTTCAGAGAAACTCATGTGAGTTGCTGGTGAATGCTTGTAAGTAGCTTAAGGCAGTTTCAAAGGAAAGTGATTTTCTCTGAAAGTACAGCATTTAGAAAGTGACGCAACACTCCATTCACTTCGCATAGTGAATTGAAGTGTTGGAACAGACTGCTTCTCTTTCAGAGAAATGCATGTGAGTTGCTGTTGAATGCTTGTAAGTACCTTAAGGTACTTTGAAAGGAAAGTGATTTTCTCTGAAAGTACAGCATTTAGAAAGTGACGCAACACTCCATTCACTTCACACAGTTAATTGAAGTGTTGGAAGAGACTGCTTCTCTTTCAGAGAAACTCATGTGAGTTGCTGGTGAATGCTTGTAAGTAGCTTAAGGCAGTTTCAAAGGAAAGTGATTTTCTCTGAAAGTACAGCATTTAGAAAGTGAAACAACAACACATTCACTTCGCACAGTGAATTGAAGTGTTGGAACAGACTGCTTCTCTTTCAGAAAAATGCATGTGAGTTTCTTGTGAATGCTCATAATTATCTTAAGGCACTTTCAAAGATAGTGATTTTCTATGAAAGTACAGCATTTAGAAAGTAAAGCAACACTCCATTCACTTTGCACTGTGAATTGAAGTGTTGGAACAGAATACTTCTCTTTCAGAGAAACTCATGTGAGTTGCTGGTGAATGCTTGTAAGTAGCTTAAGGCAGTTTCAAAGGAAAGTGATTTTCTCTGAAAGTACAGCATTTAGAAAGTGACGCAACACTCCATTCACTTCGCATAGTGAATTGAAGTGTTGGAACAGACTGCTTCTCTTTCAGAGAAATGCATGTGAGTTGCTGTTGAATGCTTGTAGGTAGCTTAAGGCAGTTTCAAAGGAAAGTGATTTTCTCTGAAAGTACAGCATTTTGAAAGTGAAGCAACAGTCCATTCACTTCGCACAGTGAATTGAAGTGTTGGAACAGACTGCTTCTCTTTCAGAGAAATG
The DNA here is from genome assembly GCF_982192425.1 of Myodes glareolus. Classification (NCBI taxonomy): domain Eukaryota; kingdom Metazoa; phylum Chordata; class Mammalia; order Rodentia; family Cricetidae; genus Myodes; species Myodes glareolus. The sequence continues at coordinate 177,533 of NW_028263250.1, forward strand.
CATGTGAGTTGCTTGTGAATGCTTGTAAGTAGCTTAAGGCAGTTTCAAAGGAAAGTGATTTTCTCTGAAAGTACAGCATTTAGAAAGTGAAACAACAACACATTCTCTTCACACAGTGAATTGAAGTGTTGGAACAGACTGCTTCACTTTCAGAGAAACTCTTGTGAGTTGCTGGTGAATGCTTGTAAGTAGCTTAAGGTACTTTGAAAGGAATGTGATTTTCTCTGAAAGTACAGCATTTAGAAAGTGACGCAACACTCCATTCACTTCGCACAGTGAATTGAAGTGTTGGAACAGACTGCTTCTCTTTCAGAGAAACTCATGTGAGTTGCTGATGAATGCTTGTAAGTAGCTTAAGGCAGTTTCAAAAGAAAGTGATTTTCTCTGAAAGTACAGCATTTAGAAAGTGAATCAACACTCCATTCACTTCGCACAGTGAATTGAAGTGTTGGACAGACTGTTACTCTTCAGAAAAATGCATGTGAGTTTCTTGTGAATGCTTATAATTATCTTAAGGCACTTTTAAAGAAAGTGATTTTCTATGAAAGTAAGCATTTAGAAAGTGAAGCAACACTCCATTCACTTCGCACAGTGAATTGAAGTGTTGGAACAGACTGCTTCTCTTTCAGAGAAACTCATGTGAGTTGCTGGTGAATGCTTGTAAGTAGTTTAAGGCAGTTTCAAAGGAAAGTGATTTTCTCTGAAAGTACAGCATTTAGAAAATGAAGCAACACTCCATTCATTTTGCACAGTGAATTGAAGTCTTGGAACAGACTGCTTCTCTTTCAGAGAAATGCATGTGAGTTTCATGTGAATGCTTATAATTATCTTAAGGCACTTTCAAAGAAAGTGATTTTCTCTGAAAGAACAGCATTTAGAAAGTGAAGCAACACTCCATTCATTTCGCACAGTGAATTGAAGTGTTGGAACAGACTGCTTCTCTTTCAGAGAAATGCATGTGAGTTGCTGTTGAATGCTTGTAGGTAGCTAAGGCAGTTTCAAAGGAAAGTGATTTTCTCTGAAAGTACAGCATTTTGAAAGTGAAGCAATATTCCATTCACTTCGCACAGTGAATTGAAGTGTTGGAACAGACTGCTTCTCTTTCAGAGAAATGCATGTGAGTTGCTTGTGAATGCTTGTAAGTAGCTTAAGGCAGTTTCAAAGAAGAGTGATTTTCTCTGAAAGTACAGCATTTAGAAAGTGAAGCAACACTTCATTCACTTCGCACATTGAATCGAAGTGTTGGAACAGACTGCTTCTCTTTCAGAGTAATGCATGAGAGTTGTTGGTAAATGCTTGTAAGTAGCTTAAGGTGCTTTCAAAGAATAGTGATTTTCTCTGAAAGTACAGCATTTAGAGAGTGAAACAACACTCCATTCACTTCGCACAGTGAATGGAAGTGTTGGAACAGACTGCTTCTCTTTCAGAGAAACTCATGTGAGTTGCTGGTGAATGCTTGTGAGAAGTTTAAGGCAGTTTCAAAGGAAAGTGATTTTCTCTGAAATTACAGCATTTAGAAAATGAAGCGACACTCCATTCACTTTGCACAGTGAATTGAAGTGTTGGAACAGACTGCTTCTCCTTCAGAGAAACTCATGTGAGTTGCTGGTGAATCCTAGTAAGTAGCTTAAGGCACTTTCAAAGGAAAGTGATTTTCTCTGAAATTACAGCATTTAGAAAATGAAGCGACACTCCATTCACTTCGCACAGTGAATTGAAGTGTTGGAACTGACTGCTTCTCTTTCAGAGAAACGCATGTGAGTTTCTTGTGAATGCCTGTAAGAAGCTTAAGGCAGAATCAAAGGAAAGTGATTTTCTCTGAAAAAACAGCATTTAGAAAGTGAAACAACAACACATTCATTTCGCAGAGTGAATTAAAGTGTTGGAACAGACTCCTTCACTTTCAGAGAAACTCTTCTGAGTTGCTGGTGAATGCTTGTAAGTAGCTTAAGGTACTTTCAAAGGAATGTGATTTTCTCTGTAAGTACAGCATTTAGTAAGTGACGCAACACTCCATTCACTTCGCACAGTGAATTGAAGAGTTGGAACAGACTGCTTCTCTTTCAGAGAAACGCATGTGAGTTTCTTGTGAATGCTTGTAAGTAGCTTAAGGCAGTATCAAAGGAAAGTGATTTTCTCTGAAAATACAGCATTTAGAAAGTGAAACAACAACACATTCACTTCGCACAGTGAATTGAAGTGTTGGAACAGACTGTTTCTCTTTCAGAGAAACTCATGTGAGTTGCTGGTGAATGCTTGTAAGTAGCTTAAGGCAGTTTCAAAAGAAAGTGATTTTCTCTAAAAGTACAGCATTAAGAAAGTGAAGCAACACTCCATTCACTTCGCACAGTGAATTGAAGTGTTGGAAGAGACTGTTTCTCTTTCAGAGAAATGCATGTGAATTTCTTGTGAATGCTTATAATTATCTTTAGGCACTTTCAAAGAAAGTGATTTTCTATGAAATTACAGCATTTAGAAAGTGAAGCAACACTCCGTTCACTTCGCACAGTGAATTGAAGTGTTGGAACAGACTGCTTCTCTTTCAGAGAAACTCATGTGAGTTGCTGGTGAATGCTTGTAAGTAGTTTAAGGCAGTTTCAAAGGAAAGTGATTTTCTCTGAAAGAACAGCATTTAGAAAATGAAGCAACACTCCATTCACTTTGCACAGTGAATTGAAGTGTTGGAACAGACTGCTTCTCTTTCAGAGAAACTCATGTAAGTTGCTGGTGAATCCTAGTAAGTAGCTTAAGGCACTTTCAAAGGAAAGTGATTTTCTCTGAAATTACAGCATTTAGAAAATGAAGCGACACTCCATTCACTTCGCACAGTGAATTGAAGTGTTGGAACTGACTGCTTCTCTTTCAGAGAAACGCATGTGAGTTTCTTGTGAATGCCTGTAAGAAGCTTAAGGCAGAATCAAAGGAAAGTGATTTTCTCTGAAAAAACAGCATTTAGAAAGTGAAACAACAACACATTCATTTCGCAGAGTGAATTAAAGTGTTGGAACAGACTCCTTCACTTTCAGAGAAACTCTTCTGAGTTGCTGGTGAATGCTTGTAAGTAGCTTAAGGTACTTTCAAAGGAATGTGATTTTCTCTGTAAGTACAGCATTTAGTAAGTGACGCAACACTCCATTCACTTCGCACAGTGAATTGAAGAGTTGGAACAGACTGCTTCTCTTTCAGAGAAACGCATGTGAGTTTCTTGTGAATGCTTGTAAGTAGCTTAAGGCAGTATCAAAGGAAAGTGATTTTCTCTGAAAATACAGCATTTAGAAAGTGAAACAACAACACATTCACTTCGCACAGTGAATTGAAGTGTTGGAACAGACTGTTTCTCTTTCAGAGAAACTCATGTGAGTTGCTGGTGAATGCTTGTAAGTAGCTTAAGGCAGTTTCAAAAGAAAGTGATTTTCTCTAAAAGTACAGCATTAAGAAAGTGAAGCAACACTCCATTCACTTCGCACAGTGAATTGAAGTGTTGGAAGAGACTGTTTCTCTTTCAGAGAAATGCATGTGAATTTCTTGTGAATGCTTATAATTATCTTTAGGCACTTTCAAAGAAAGTGATTTTCTATGAAATTACAGCATTTAGAAAGTGAAGCAACACTCCGTTCACTTCGCACAGTGAATTGAAGTGTTGGAACAGACTGCTTCTCTTTCAGAGAAACTCATGTGAGTTGCTGGTGAATGCTTGTAAGTAGTTTAAGGCAGTTTCAAAGGAAAGTGATTTTCTCTGAAAGTACAGCATTTAGAAAGTGAATCAACACTCCATTCACTTCGCACAGTGAATTGAAGTGTTGGAACAGACTGTTACTCTTCAGAAAAATGCATGTGAGTTTCTTGTGAATGCTTATAATTATCTTAAGGCACTTTTAAAGAAAGTGATTTTCTATGAAAGTAAGCATTTAGAAAGTGAAGCAACACTCCATTCACTTCGCACAGTGAATTGAAGTGTTGGAACAGACTGCTTCTCTTTCAGAGAAACTCATGTGAGTTGCTGGTGAATGCTTGTAAGTAGTTTAAGGCAGTTTCAAAGGAAAGTGATTTTCTCTGAAAGTACAGCATTTAGAAAATGAAGCAACACTCCATTCATTTTGCACAGTGAATTGAAGTCTTGGAACAGACTGCTTCTCTTTCAGAGAAATGCATGTGAGTTTCATGTGAATGCTTATAATTATCTTAAGGCACTTTCAAAGAAAGTGATTTTCTCTGAAAGAACAGCATTTAGAAAGTGAAGCAACACTCCATTCATTTCGCACAGTGAATTGAAGTGTTGGAACAGACTGCTTCTCTTTCAGAGAAATGCATGTGAGTTGCTGTTGAATGCTTGTAGGTAGCTAAGGCAGTTTCAAAGGAAAGTGATTTTCTCTGAAAGTACAGCATTTTGAAAGTGAAGCAATATTCCATTCACTTCGCACAGTGAATTGAAGTGTTGGAACAGACTGCTTCTCTTTCAGAGAAATGCATGTGAGTTGCTTGTGAATGCTTGTAAGTAGCTTAAGGCAGTTTCAAAGAAGAGTGATTTTCTCTGAAAGTACAGCATTTAGAAAGTGAAGCAACACTTCATTCACTTCGCACATTGAATCGAAGTGTTGGTACAGACTCCTTCTCTTTCAGAGTAATGCATGAGAGTTGTTGGTGAATGCTTGTAAGTAGCTTAAGGTGCTTTCAAAGAAGAGTGATTTTCTCTGAAAGTACAGCATTTAGAGAGTGAAACAACACTCCATTCACTTCGCACAGTGAATGGAAGTGTTGGAACAGACTGCTTCTCTTTCAGAGAAACTCATGTGAGTTGCTGGTGAATGCTTGTGAGAAGTTTAAGGCAGTTTCAAAGGAAAGTGATTTTCTCTGAAATTACAGTATTTACAAAATGAAGCGACACTCCATTCACTTTGCACAGTGAATTGAAGTGTTGGAACAGACTGCTTCTCCTTCAGAGAAACTCATGTGAGTTGCTGGTGAATCCTAGTAAGTAGCTTAAGGCACTTTCAAAGGAAAGTGATTTTCTCTGAAATTACAGCATTTAGAAAATGAAGCGACACTCCATTCACTTCGCACAGTGAATTGAAGTGTTGGAACTGACTGCTTCTCTTTCAGAGAAACGCATGTGAGTTTCTTGTGAATGCCTGTAAGAAGCTTAAGGCAGAATCAAAGGAAAGTGATTTTCTCTGAAAAAACAGCATTTAGAAAGTGAAACAACAACACATTCATTTCGCAGAGTGAATTAAAGTGTTGGAACAGACTCCTTCACTTTCAGAGAAACTCTTCTGAGTTGCTGGTGAATGCTTGTAAGTAGCTTAAGGTACTTTCAAAGGAATGTGATTTTCTCTGTAAGTACAGCATTTAGTAAGTGACGCAACACTCCATTCACTTCGCACAGTGAATTGAAGAGTTGGAACAGACTGCTTCTCGTTCAGAGAAACGCATGTGAGTTTCTTGTGAATGCCTGTAAGAAGCTTAAGGCAGAATCAAAGGAAAGTGATTTTCTCTGAAAAAACAGCATTTAGAAAGTGAAACAACAACACATTCACTTCGCACAGTGAATTGAAGTGTTGGAACAGACTGTTTCTCTTTCAGAGAAACTCATGTGAGTTGCTGGTGAATGCTTGTAAGTAGCTTAAGGCAGTTTCAAAAGAAAGTGATTTTCTCTAAAAGTACAGCATTTAGAAAGTGAAGCAACACTCCATTCACTTCGCACAGTGAATTGAAGTGTTGGAAGAGACTGTTTCTCTTTCAGAGAAATGCATGTGAATTTCTTGTGAATGCTTATAATTATCTTTAGGCACTTTCAAAGAAAGTGATTTTCTATGAAATTACAGCATTTAGAAAGTGAAGCAACACTCCGTTCACTTCGCACAGTGAATTGAAGTGTTGGAACAGACTGCTTCTCTTTCAGAGAAATGCATGTGAGTTGCTGTTGAATGCTTGTAGGTAGCTTAAGGCAGTTTCAAAAAAAAGTGATTATCTCTGTAAAAACAGCATTTAGAAAGTGAAGCAACACTCCGTTCACTTCGCACAGTGAATTGAAGTGTTGGAACAGACTGCTTCTCTTTCAGAGAAACTCATGTGAGTTGCTGGTGAATGCTTGTAAGTAGTTTAAGGCAGTTTCAAAGGAAAGTGATTTTCTCTGAAAGTACAGCATTTAGAAAGTGAATCAACACTCCATTCACTTCGCACAGTGAATTGAAGTGTTGGAACAGACTGTTACTCTTCAGAAAAATGCATGTGAGTTTCTTGTGAATGCTTATAATTATCTTAAGGCACTTTTAAAGAAAGTGATTTTCTATGAAAGTAAGCATTTAGAAAGTGAAGCAACACTCCATTCACTTCGCACAGTGAATTGAAGTGTTGGAACAGACTGCTTCTCTTTCAGAGAAACTCATGTGAGTTGCTGGTGAATGCTTGTAAGTAGTTTAAGGCAGTTTCAAAGGAAAGTGATTTTCTCTGAAAGTACAGCATTTAGAAAATGAAGCAACACTCCATTCATTTTGCACAGTGAATTGAAGTCTTGGAACAGACTGCTTCTCTTTCAGAGAAATGCATGTGAGTTTCATGTGAATGCTTATAATTATCTTAAGGCACTTTCAAAGAAAGTGATTTTCTCTGAAAGAACAGCATTTAGAAAGTGAAGCAACACTCCATTCATTTCGCACAGTGAATTGAAGTGTTGGAACAGACTGCTTCTCTTTCAGAGAAATGCATGTGAGTTGCTGTTGAATGCTTGTAGGTAGCTAAGGCAGTTTCAAAGGAAAGTGATTTTCTCTGAAAGTACAGCATTTTGAAAGTGAAGCAATATTCCATTCACTTCGCACAGTGAATTGAAGTGTTGGAACAGACTGCTTCTCTTTCAGAGAAATGCATGTGAGTTGCTTGTGAATGCTTGTAAGTAGCTTAAGGCAGTTTCAAAGAAGAGTGATTTTCTCTGAAAGTACAGCATTTAGAAAGTGAAGCAACACTTCATTCACTTCGCACATTGAATCGAAGTGTTGGTACAGACTCCTTCTCTTTCAGAGTAATGCATGAGAGTTGTTGGTGAATGCTTGTAAGTAGCTTAAGGTGCTTTCAAAGAAGAGTGATTTTCTCTGAAAGTACAGCATTTAGAGAGTGAAACAACACTCCATTCACTTCGCACAGTGAATGGAAGTGTTGGAACAGACTGCTTCTCTTTCAGAGAAACTCATGTGAGTTGCTGGTGAATGCTTGTGAGAAGTTTAAGGCAGTTTCAAAGGAAAGTGATTTTCTCTGAAATTACAGTATTTACAAAATGAAGCGACACTCCATTCACTTTGCACAGTGAATTGAAGTGTTGGAACAGACTGCTTCTCCTTCAGAGAAACTCATGTGAGTTGCTGGTGAATCCTAGTAAGTAGCTTAAGGCACTTTCAAAGGAAAGTGATTTTCTCTGAAATTACAGCATTTAGAAAATGAAGCGACACTCCATTCACTTCGCACAGTGAATTGAAGTGTTGGAACTGACTGCTTCTCTTTCAGAGAAACGCATGTGAGTTTCTTGTGAATGCCTGTAAGAAGCTTAAGGCAGAATCAAAGGAAAGTGATTTTCTCTGAAAAAACAGCATTTAGAAAGTGAAACAACAACACATTCATTTCTCAGAGTGAATTAAAGTGTTGGAACAGACTCCTTCACTTTCAGAGAAACTCTTCTGAGTTGCTGGTGAATGCTTGTAAGTAGCTTAAGGTACTTTCAAAGGAATGTGATTTTCTCTGTAAGTACAGCATTTAGTAAGTGAAGCAACACTCCATTCACTTCGCACAGTGAATTGAAGAGTTGGAACAGACTGCTTCTCGTTCAGAGAAACGCATGTGAGTTTCTTGTGAATGCCTGTAAGAAGCTTAAGGCAGAATCAAAGGAAAGTGATTTTCTCTGAAAAAACAGCATTTAGAAAGTGAAACAACAACACATTCACTTCGCACAGTGAATTGAAGTGTTGGAACAGACTGTTTCTCTTTCAGAGAAACTCATGTGAGTTGCTGGTGAATGCTTGTAAGTAGCTTAAGGCAGTTTCAAAAGAAAGTGATTTTCTCTAAAAGTACAGCATTTAGAAAGTGAAGCAACACTCCATTCACTTCGCACAGTGAATTGAAGTGTTGGAAGAGACTGTTTCTCTTTCAGAGAAATGCATGTGAATTTCTTGTGAATGCTTATAATTATCTTTAGGCACTTTCAAAGAAAGTGATTTTCTATGAAATTACAGCATTTAGAAAGTGAAGCAACACTCCGTTCACTTCGCACAGTGAATTGAAGTGTTGGAACAGACTGCTTCTCTTTCAGAGAAACTCATGTGAGTTGCTGGTGAATGCTTGTAAGTAGTTTAAGGCTGTTTCAAAGGAAAGTGATTTTCTCTGAAAGAACAGCATTTAGAAAATGAAGCAACACTCCATTCACTTTGCACAGTGAATTGAAGTGTTGGAACAGACTGCTTCTCTTTCAGAGAAACTCATGTAAGTTGCTGGTGAATCCTTGTAAGTAGCTTAAGGCACTTTCAAAGAAAAGTGATTTTCTCTGAAAGTACAGCATTTAGAAAGTGAAGCAACCCTCCATTCACTTCACACAATGAATTGAAGTGTTGGAACAGACTGCTTCTCTTTCAGAGAAACTCATGTGAGTTGCTGGTGATTGCTTGTAAGTAGCTTAAGGCAGTTTCAAAGGAAAGTGATTTTCTCTGAAAGAACAGCATTTAGAAAGTGAAACAACAACACATTCACTTCACACAATGAATTGAAGTGTTGGAACACACTGCTTCTCATTCAGAGAAACTCATGTGAGTTGCTGGTGAATGCTTGTAAGTACCTTAAGGTACTTTGAAAGGAAAGTGATTTTCTCTGAAAGTACAGCATTTAGAAAGTGACGCAACACTCCATTCACTTCACACAGTTAATTGAAGTGTTGGAAGAGACTGCTTCTCTTTCAGAGAAACTCATGTGAGTTGCTGGTGAATGCTTGTAAGTAGCTTAAGGCAGTTTCAAAGGAAAGTGATTTTCTCTGAAAGTACAGCATTTAGAAAGTGAAACAACAACACATTCACTTCGCACAGTGAATTGAAGTGTTGGAACAGACTGCTTCTCTTTCAGAAAAATGCATGTGAGTTTCTTGTGAATGCTCATAATTATCTTAAGGCACTTTCAAAGATAGTGATTTTCTATGAAAGTACAGCATTTAGAAAGTAAAGCAACACTCCATTCACTTTGCACTGTGAATTGAAGTGTTGGAACAGAATACTTCTCTTTCAGAGAAACTCATGTGAGTTGCTGGTGAATGCTTGTAAGTAGCTTAAGGCAGTTTCAAAGGAAAGTGATTTTCTCTGAAAGTACAGCATTTAGAAAGTGACGCAACACTCCATTCACTTCGCATAGTGAATTGAAGTGTTGGAACAGACTGCTTCTCTTTCAGAGAAATGCATGTGAGTTGCTGTTGAATGCTTGTAGGTAGCTTAAGGCAGTTTCAAAGGAAAGTGATTTTCTCTGAAAGTACAGCATTTTGAAAGTGAAGCAACAGTCCATTCACTTCGCACAGTGAATTGAAGTGTTGGAACAGACTGCTTCTCTTTCAGAGAAATGCATGTGAGTTGCTTGTGAATGCTTGTAAGTAGCTTAAGGCAGTTTCAAAGGAAAGTGATTTTCTCTGAAAGTACAGCATTTAGAAAGTGAAACAACAACACATTCTCTTCACACAGTGAATTGAAGTGTTGGAACAGACTGCTTCACTTTCAGAGAAACTCTTGTGAGTTGCTGGTGAATGCTTGTAAGTAGCTTAAGGTACTTTGAAAGGAATGTGATTTTCTCTGAAAGTACAGCATTTAGAAAGTGACGCAACACTCCATTCACTTCGCACAGTGAATTGAAGTGTTGGAACAGACTGCTTCTCTTTCAGAGAAACTCATGTGAGTTGCTGATGAATGCTTGTAAGTAGCTTAAGGCAGTTTCAAAAGAAAGTGATTTTCTCTGAAAGTACAGCATTTAGAAAGTGAATCAACACTCCATTCACTTCGCACAGTGAATTGAAGTGTTGGAACAGACTGTTACTCTTCAGAAAAATGCATGTGAGTTTCTTGTGAATGCTTATAATTATCTTAAGGCACTTTTAAAGAAAGTGATTTTCTATGAAAGTAAGCATTTAGAAAGTGAAGCAACACTCCATTCACTTCGCACAGTGAATTGAAGTGTTGGAACAGACTGCTTCTCTTTCAGAGAAACTCATGTGAGTTGCTGGTGAATGCTTGTAAGTAGTTTAAGGCAGTTTCAAAGGAAAGTGATTTTCTCTGAAAGTACAGCATTTAGAAAATGAAGCAACACTCCATTCATTTTGCACAGTGAATTGAAGTCTTGGAACAGACTGCTTCTCTTTCAGAGAAATGCATGTGAGTTTCATGTGAATGCTTATAATTATCTTAAGGCACTTTCAAAGAAAGTGATTTTCTCTGAAAGAACAGCATTTAGAAAGTGAAGCAACACTCCATTCATTTCGCACAGTGAATTGAAGTGTTGGAACAGACTGCTTCTCTTTCAGAGAAATGCATGTGAGTTGCTGTTGAATGCTTGTAGGTAGCTAAGGCAGTTTCAAAGGAAAGTGATTTTCTCTGAAAGTACAGCATTTTGAAAGTGAAGCAATATTCCATTCACTTCGCACAGTGAATTGAAGTGTTGGAACAGACTGCTTCTCTTTCAGAGAAATGCATGTGAGTTGCTTGTGAATGCTTGTAAGTAGCTTAAGGCAGTTTCAAAGAAGAGTGATTTTCTCTGAAAGTACAGCATTTAGAAAGTGAAGCAACACTTCATTCACTTCGCACATTGAATCGAAGTGTTGGAACAGACTGCTTCTCTTTCAGAGTAATGCATGAGAGTTGTTGGTAAATGCTTGTAAGTAGCTTAAGGTGCTTTCAAAGAAGAGTGATTTTCTCTGAAAGTACAGCATTTAGAGAGTGAAACAACACTCCATTCACTTCGCACAGTGAATGGAAGTGTTGGAACAGACTGCTTCTCTTTCAGAGAAACTCATGTGAGTTGCTGGTGAATGCTTGTGAGAAGTTTAAGGCAGTTTCAAAGGAAAGTGATTTTCTCTGAAATTACAGCATTTAGAAAATGAAGCGACACTCCATTCACTTTGCACAGTGAATTGAAGTGTTGGAACAGACTGCTTCTCCTTCAGAGAAACTCATGTGAGTTGCTGGTGAATCCTAGTAAGTAGCTTAAGGCACTTTCAAAGGAAAGTGATTTTCTCTGAAATTACAGCATTTAGAAAATGAAGCGACACTCCATTCACTTCGCACAGTGAATTGAAGTGTTGGAACTGACTGCTTCTCTTTCAGAGAAACGCATGTGAGTTTCTTGTGAATGCCTGTAAGAAGCTTAAGGCAGAATCAAAGGAAAGTGATTTTCTCTGAAAAAACAGCATTTAGAAAGTGAAACAACAACACATTCATTTCGCAGAGTGAATTAAAGTGTTGGAACAGACTCCTTCACTTTCAGAGAAACTCTTCTGAGTTGCTGGTGAATGCTTGTAAGTAGCTTAAGGTACTTTCAAAGGAATGTGATTTTCTCTGTAAGTACAGCATTTAGTAAGTGACGCAACACTCCATTCACTTCGCACAGTGAATTGAAGAGTTGGAACAGACTGCTTCTCTTTCAGAGAAACGCATGTGAGTTTCTTGTGAATGCTTGTAAGTAGCTTAAGGCAGTATCAAAGGAAAGTGATTTTCTCTGAAAATACAGCATTTAGAAAGTGAAACAACAACACATTCACTTCGCACAGTGAATTGAAGTGTTGGAACAGACTGTTTCTCATTCAGAGAAACTCATGTGAGTTGCTGGTGAATGCTTGTAAGTAGCTTAAGGCAGTTTCAAAAGAAAGTGATTTTCTCTAAAAGTACAGCATTAAGAAAGTGAAGCAACACTCCATTCACTTCGCACAGTGAATTGAAGTGTTGGAAGAGACTGTTTCTCTTTCAGAGAAATGCATGTGAATTTCTTGTGAATGCTTATAATTATCTTTAGGCACTTTCAAAGAAAGTGATTTTCTATGAAATTACAGCATTTAGAAAGTGAAGCAACACTCCGTTCACTTCGCACAGTGAATTGAAGTGTTGGAACAGACTGCTTCTCTTTCAGAGAAACTCATGTGAGTTGCTGGTGAATGCTTGTAAGTAGTTTAAGGCAGTTTCAAAGGAAAGTGATTTTCTCTGAAAGAACAGCATTTAGAAAATGAAGCAACACTCCATTCACTTTGCACAGTGAATTGAAGTGTTGGAACAGACTGCTTCTCTTTCAGAGAAACTCATGTAAGTTGCTGGTGAATCCTTGTAAGTAGCTTAAGGCACTTTCAAAGAAAAGTGATTTTCTCTGAAAGTACAGCATTTAGAAAGTGAAGCAACCCTCCATTCACTTCACACAATGAATTGAAGTGTTGGAACAGACTGCTTCTCTTTCAGAGAAATGCATGTGAGTTGCTGTTGAATGCTTATAATTATCTTAAGGCACTTTCAAAGAAAGTGATTTTCTCTAAAAGTACAGTATTTAGAAAGTGACGCAACACTCCATTCACTTCGCACAGTGAATTGAAGAGTTGGAACAGAATGCTTCTCTTTCAGAAAAACTCATGTGAGTTGCTGGTGAATGCTTGTAAGTAGTTGAAGGCAGTTTCAAAGGAAAGTGATTTTCTCTGAAAGTACAGCATTTAGAAAGTGAAGCAACACTCCATTCACTTTGCACTGTGAATTGAAGTGTTGGAACAGAATATTTCTCTTTCAGAGAAACTCATGTGAGTTGCTGGTGAATGCTTTTAAGTAGCTTAAGGCAGTTTCAAAGGAAAGTGATTTTCTCTGAAAGTACAGCATTTAGAAAGTGAAGCAACACTCCATTCACTTCGCACAGTGAATTGAAGTGTTGGAACAGACTACTTCTTATTCAGAGAAATGTATGTGAGTTGCTGGTGATTGCTTGTAAGTAGCTTAAGGTAGTTTCAAAGGAAAGTGATTTTCCCTGAAAGTACAGCATTTAGAAAGTGAAACAACAACACATTCACTTCACACAATGAATTGAAGTGTAGGAACAGACTGCTTCTCTTTCAGAGAAACTCATGTGAGTTGCTGGTGAATGCTTGTAAGTACCTTAAGGTACTTTGAAAGGAAAGTGATTTTCTCTGAAAGTACAGCATTTAGAAAGTGACGCAACACTCCATTCACTTCACACAGTTAATTGATGTGTTGGAAGAGACTGCTTCTCTTTCAGAGAAACTCATGTGAGTTGCTGGTGAATGCTTGTAAGTAGCTTAAGGCAGTTTCAAAGGAAAGTGATTTTCTCTGAAAGTACAGCATTTTGAATGTGAAACAACAACACATTCACTTCGCACAGTGAATTGAAGTGTTGGAAGAGACTGCTTCTCTTTCAGAAAAATGCATGTGAGTTTCTTGTGAATGCTAATAATTATCTTAAGGCACTTTCAAAGATAGTGATTTTCTATGAAAGCACAGCATTTAGAGAGTAAAGCAACACTCCATTCACTTTCCACTGTGAATTGAAGTGTTGGAACAGAATGCTTCTCTTTCAGAGAAACTCATGTGAGTTGCTGGTGAATGCTTGTAAGTAGCTTAAGGCAGTTTCAAAGGAAAGTGATTTTCGCTGAAAGAACAAAATTTTGAAAGTGAAGCAACAGTCCATTCACTTCGCACAGTGAATTGAAGTGTTGGAACATACTGCTTCTCTTTCAGAGAAATGCATGTGAGTTGCTTGTGAATGCTTGTAAGTAGCTTAAGGCAGTTTCAAAGGAAAGTGATTTTCTCTGAAAGTACAGCATTTAGAAAGTGAATCAACACTCCATTCACTTCGCACAGTGAATTGAAGTGTTGGAACAGACTGTTACTCTTCAGAAAAATGCATGTGAGTTTCTTGTGAATGCTTATAATTATCTTAAGGCACTTTTAAAGAAAGTGATTTTCTATGAAAGTAAGCATTTAGAAAGTGAAGCAACACTCCATTCACTTCGCACAGTGAATTGAAGTGTTGGAACAGACTGCTTCTCTTTCAGAGAAACTCATGTGAGTTGCTGGTGAATGCTTGTAAGTAGTTTAAGGCAGTTTCAAAGGAAAGTGATTTTCTCTGAAAGGACAGCATTTAGAAAATGAAGCAACACTCCATTCATTTTGCACAGTGAATTGAAGTCTTGGAACAGACTGCTTCTCTTTCAGAGAAATGCATGTGAGTTTCATGTGAATGCTTATAATTATCTTAAGGCACTTTCAAAGAAAGTGATTTTCTCTGAAAGTACAGCATTTAGAAAGTGAAGCAACACTCCATTCATTTCGCACAGTGAATTGAAGTGTTGGAACAGACTGCTTCTCTTTCAGAGAAATGCATGTGAGTTGCTGTTGAATGCTTGTAGGTAGCTAAGGCAGTTTCAAAGGAAAGTGATTTTCTCTGAAAGTACAGCATTTTGAAAGTGAAGCCATATTCCATTCACTTCGCACAGTGAATTGAAGTGTTGGAACAGACTGCTTCTCTTTCAGAGAAATGCATGTGAGTTGCTTGTGAATGCTTGTAAGTAGCTTAAGGCAGTTTCAAAGAAGAGTGATTTTCTCTGAAAGTACAGCATTTAGAAAGTGAGGCAACACTTCATTCACTTCGCACATTGAATCGAAGTGTTGGAACAGACTGCTTCTCTTTCAGAGTAATGCATGAGAGTTGTTGGTGAATGCTTGTAAGGAGCTTAAGGTACTTTCAAAGAAGAGTGATTTTCTCTGAAAGTACAGCATTTAGAGAGTGAAACAACACTCCATTCACTTCGCACAGTGAATGGAAGTGTTGGAACAGACTGCTTCTCTTTCAGAGAAACTCATGTGAGTTGCTGGTGAATGCTTGTGAGAAGTTTAAGGCAGTTTCAAAGGAAAGTGATTTTCTCTGAAATTACAGCATTTAGAAAATGAAGCGACACTCCATTCACTTTGCACAGTGAATTGAAGTGTTGGAACAGACGGCTTCTCCTTCAGAGAAACTCATGTGAGTTACTGGTGAATCCTAGTAAGTAGCTTAAGGCACTTTCAAAGGAAAATGATTTTCTCTGAAATTACAGCATTTAGAAAATGAAGCGACACTCCATTCACTTCGCACAGTGAATTGAAGTGTTGGAACTGACTGCTTCTCTTTCAGAGAAACGCATGTGAGTTTCTTGTGAATGCCTGTAAGAAGCTTAAGGCAGAATCAAAGGAAAGTGATTTTCTCTGAAAAAACAGCATTTAGAAAGTGAAACAACAACACATTCATTTCGCAGAGTGAATTAAAGTGTTGGAACAGACTCCTTCACTTTCAGAGAAACTCTTCTGAGTTGCTGGTGAATGCTTGTAAGTAGCTTAAGGTACTTTCAAAGGAATGTGATTTTCTCTGTAAGTACAGCATTTAGTAAGTGACGCAACACTCCATTCACTTCGCACAGTGAATTGAAGAGTTGGAACAGACTGCTTCTCTTTCAGAGAAACACATGTGAGTTTCTTGTGAATGCTTGTAAGTAGCTTAAGGCAGTATCAAAGGAAAGTGATTTTCTCTGAAAATGCAGCATTTAGAAAGTGAAACAATAACACATTCACTTCGCACAGTGAATTGAAGTGTTGGAACAGACTGTTTCTCTTTCAGAGAAACTCATGTGAGTTGCTGGTGAATGCTTGTAAGTAGCTTAAGGCAGTGTCAAAAGAAAGTGATTTTCTCTAAAAGTACAGCATTTAGAAAGTGAAGCAACACTCCATTCACTTCGCACAGTGAATTGAAGTGTTGGAAGAGACTGTTTCTCTTTCAGAGAAATGCATGTGAATTTCTTGTGAATGCTTATAATTATCTTTAGGCACTTTCAAAGAAAGTGATTTTCTATGAAATTACAGCATTTAGAAAGTGAAGCAACACTCCGTTCACTTCGCACAGTGAATTGAAGTGTTGGAACAGACTGCTTCTCTTTCAGAGAAGCTCATGTGAGTTGCTGGTGAATGCTTGTAAGTAGTTTAAGGCAGTTTCAAAGGAAAGTGATTTTCTCTGAAAGAACAGAATTTAGAAAATGAAGCAACACTCCATTCACTTTGCACAGTGAATTGAAGTGTTGGAACAGACTGCTTCTCTTTCAGAGAAACTCATGTGAGTTGCTGGTGAATCCTTGTAAGTAGCTTATGGCACTTTCAAAGAAAAGTGATTTTCTCTGAAAGTACAGCATTTAGAAAGTGAAGCAACCCTCCATTCACTTCACACAATGAATTGAAGTGTTGGAACAGACTGCTTCTTTTTCAGAGAAATGCATGTGGGTTGCTGTTGAATGCTTATAATTATCTTAAGGCACTTTCAAAGAAAGTGATTTTCTCTAAAAGTACAGTATTTAGAAAGTGACGCAACACTCCATTCACTTCGCACAGTGAATTGAAGAGTTGGAACAGAATGCTTCTCTTTCAGAAAAACTCATGTGAGTTGCTGGTGAATGCTTGTAAGTAGTTGAAGGCAGTTTCAAAGGAAAGTGATTTTCTCTGAAAGTACAGCATTTAGAAAGTGAAGCAACACTCCATTCACTTTGCACTGTGAATTGAAGTGTTGGAACAGAATATTTCTCTTTCAGAGAAACTCATGTGAGTTGCTGGTGAATGCTTTTAAGTAGCTTAAGGCAGTTTCAAAGGAAAGTGATTTTCTCTGAAAGTACAGCATTTAGAAAGTGAAGCAACACTCCATTCACTTCGCCCAGTGAATTGAAGTGTTGGAACAGACTACTTCTTATTCAGAGAAATGTATGTGAGTTGCTGGTGATTGCTTTTAAGTAGCTTAAGGCAGTTTCAAAGGAAAGTGATTTTCCCTGAAAGTACAGCATTTAGAAAGTGAAACAACAACACATTCACTTCACACAATGAATTGAAGTGTTGGAACAGACTGCTTCTCTTTCAGAGAAACTCATGTGAGTTGCTGGTGAATGCTTGTAAGTAGCTTAAGGCAGTTTCAAAGGAAAGTGATTTTCTCTGAAAGTACAGCATTTAGAAAGTGAAACAACAACACATTCACTTCGCACAGTGAATTGAAGTGTTGGAACAGACTGCTTCTCTTTCAGAAAAATGCATGTGAGTCTCTTGTGAATGCTCATAATTATCTTAAGGCATTTTCAAAGATAGTGATTTTCTATGAAAGTACAGCATTTAGAAAGAAAAGCAACACTCCATTCACTTTCCACTGTGAATTGAAGTGTTGGAACAGAATACTTCTCTTTCAGAGAAACTCATGTGAGTTGCTGGTCAATACTTGTAAGTAACTTAAGGCAGTTTCAAAGGAAAGTGATTTTCTCTGAAAGTACAGCATTTAGAAAGTGAAGCAACACTCCATTGACTTCGCACAGTGAATTGAAGTGTTGGAACAGACTGCTTCTCTTTCAGAGAAATGCATGTGAGTTGCTGTTGAATGCTTGTAGGTAGCTTAAGGCAGTTTCAAAGGAAAGTGATCTTCTCTGAAAGTACAGCATTTTGAAAGTGAAGCAACAGTCCATTCAGTTCGCACAGTGAATTGATGTGTTGGAACATACTGCTTCTCTTTCAGAGAAATGCATGTGAGTTGCATGTGAATGCTTGTAAGTAGCTTAAGGCAGTTTCAAAGAAGAGTGATTTTCTCTGAAAGTACAGCATTTAGAAAGTGAAGCAACACTCCATTCACTTCGCACATTGAACTGAAGTGTTGGAACAGACTGCTTCTCTTTCAGAGTAATGCATGAGAGTTGTTGGTGAATGCTTGTAAGTAGCTTAAGGCACTTTCAAAGAAGAGTGATTTTCTCTGAAAGTACAGCATTTAGAAAGTGAAACAGCAACACATTCACTTCGCCCAGTGAATGGAAGTGTTGGAACAGACTGCTTCTCTTTCAGAGAAACTCATGTGAGTTGCTGGTGAATGCTTGTAAGTATCTTAAGGTACTTTGAAAGGAAAGTGATTTTCTCTGAAAGTACAGCTTTTAGAAAATGAAGCGACACTCCATTCAATTTGCACAGTGAATTGAAGTGTTGGAACAGACTGCTTCTCTTTCAGAGAAACTCATGTGAGTTGCTGGTGAATGCTGGTGAGTAGTTTAAGGCAGGTTCAAAGGAAAGTGATTTTCTCTGAAAGTACAGCATTTAGAAAGTGAAGCAACACTCCATTCACTTTGCACAGTGAATTGAAGTGTTGGAAGAGACTGCTTCTCTTTCAGAGAAACTCATGTGACTTGCTGGTGAGTCCTAGTAAGTAGATTAAGGCACTTTCAAAGGAAAGTGATTTTCTCTGAAATTACAGCATTTAGAAAGTGAAGCAACACTCCATTCACTTCGCTCAGTGAATTGAAGTGTTGGAACAGACTGCTTCTCTTTCAGAGAAATGCATGTGAATTTCTTGTGAATGCTTGTAAGTAGCTTAAGGCAGAATCAAAGGAAAGTGATTTTCTCTGAAAATACAGCATTTAGAAAGTGAAACAACAACACATTCACTTCGCACAGTGAATTGAAGTGTTGGAACAGACTGCTAATCTTTCAGAGATACTCATGTGAGTTGCTGGTGAATGCTAGTAAGTAGCTTAAGGCAGTTTCAAAGGAAAGTGATTTTCTCTGAAAGTACAGCATTTAGAAAGTGAAGCAACCCTCCATTCACTTCGCACAGTGAATTGAAGTGTTGGAACAGACTGCTTCTCTTTCAGAGAAATGCATGTGAGTTTCATGTGAATGCTTATAATTATCTTAAGGCACTTTCAAAGAAAGTGATTTTCTCTGAAAGTACAGCATTTAGAAAATGAAGCAACACTCCATTCACTTCGCACAGTGAATTGAAGTGTTGGAACAGACTGCTTCTCTTTCAGAGAAATGCATGTGTGTTGCTGTGGAATGCTTGTAGGTAGCTTAAGGCAGTTTCAAAGGAAAGTGATTTTCTCTGAAAGTACAGCATTTAGAAAGTAAAGCAACACTCCATTCACTTTCCACTGTGAATTGAAGTGTTGGAACAGAATACTTCTCTTTCAGAGAAACTCATGTGAGTTGCTGGTCAATACTTGTAAGTAGCTTAAGGCAGTTTCAAAGGAGAGTGATTTTCTCTGAAAGTACAGCATTTAGAAAGTGAAACAACAACACATTCACTTCGCACAGTGAATTGAAGTGTTGGAATAGACTGCTTCTCTTTCAGAAAAATGCATGTGAGTCTCTTGTGAATGCTCATAATTATCTTAAGGCACTTTCAAAGATAGTGATTTTCTATGAAAGTACAGCATTTAGAAAGTAAAGCAACACTCCATTCACTTTCCACTGTGAATTGAAGTGTTGGAACAGAATACTTCTCTTTCAGAGAAACTCATGTGAGTTGCTGGTCAATACTTGTAAGTAGCTTAAGGCAGTTTCAAAGGAAAGTGATTTTCTCTGAAAGTACAGCATTTAGAAAGTGAAGCAACACTCCATTCACTTCGCATAGTGAATTGCAGTGTTGGAACAGACTGCTTCTCTTTCAGAGAAATCCATGTGAGTTGCTGTTGAATGCTTGTAGGTAGCTTAAGGCAGTTTCAAAGGAAAGTGATCTTCTCTGAAAGTACAGCATTTTGAAAGTGAAGCAACAGTCCATTCACTTCGCACAGTGAATTGATGTGTTGGAACATACTGCTTCTCTTTCAGAGAAATGCATGTGAGTTGCATGTGAATGCTTGTAAGTAGCTTAAGGCAGTTTCAAAGAAGAGTGATTTTCTCTGAAAGTACAGCATTTAGAAAGTGAAGCAACACTCCATTCACTTCGCACATTGAACTGAAGTGTTGGAACAGACTGCTTCTCTTTCAGAGTAATGCATGAGAGTTGTTGGTGAATGCTTGTAAGTAGCTTAAGGCACTTTCAAAGAAGAGTGATTTTCTCTGAAAGTACAGCATTTAGAAAGTGAAACAGCAACACATTCACTTCGCCCAGTGAATGGAAGTGTTGGAACAGACTGCTTCTCTTTCATAGAAACTCATGTGAGTTGCTGGTGAATGCTTGTAAGTATCTTAAGGTACTTTGAAAGGAAAGTGATTTTCTCTGAAAGTACAGCTTTTAGAAAATGAAGCGACACTCCATTCAATTTGCACAGTGAATTGAAGTGTTGGAACAGACTGCTTCTCTTTCAGAGAAACTCATGTGAGTTGCTGGTGAATGCTGGTGAGTAGTTTAAGGCAGGTTCAAAGGAAAGTGATTTTCTCTGAAAGTACATCATTTAGAAAGTGAAGCAACACTCCATTCACTTTGCACAGTGAATTGAAGTGTTGGAACAGACTGCTTCTCTTTCAGAGAAACTCATGTGAGTTGCTGGTGAATCCTAGTAAGTAGCTTAAGGCACTTTCAAAGGAAAGTGATTTTCTCTGAAATTACAGCATTTAGAAAGTGAAGCAACACTCCATTCACTTCGTTCAGTGAATTGAAGTGTTGGAACAGACTGCTAATCTTTCAGAGATACTCATGTGAGTTGCTGGTGAATGCTAGTAAGTAGCTTAAGGCAGTTTCAAAGGAAAGTGATTTTCTCTGAAAGTACAGCATTTAGAAAGTGAAGCAACCCTCCATTCACTTCGCAAAGTGAATTGAAGTGTTGGAACAGACTGCTTCTCTTTCAGAGAAATGCATGTGAGTTTCATGTGAATGCTTATAATTATCTTAAGGCACTTTCAAAGAAAGTGATTTTCTCTGAAAGTACAGCATTTAGAAAGTGAAGCAACACTCCATTCACTTCGCACAGTGAATTGAAGTGTTGGAACAGACTGCTTCTCTTTCAGAGAAATGCATGTGTGTTGCTGTGGAATGCTTGTAGGTAGCTTAAGGCAGTTTCAAAGGAAAGTGATTTTCTCTGAAAGTACAGCATTTTCAAAGTGAAGCAACAGTCCATTCACTTCGCACCGTGAATTGAAGTGTTGGAACAGACTGCTTCTATTTCAGAGAAATGCATGTGAGTTGCTGGTGAATGCTTGTAAGTAGCTTAAGGCAGTTTCAAAGAAGAGTGATTTTCTCTGAAAGTACAGCATTTAGAAAGTGAAGCAACACTCCATTCACTTGGCACATTGAATTGAAGTGTTGGAACAGACTGCTTCTCTTTCAGAGTAATGCATGAGAGTTGTTGGTGAATGTTTGTTAGTAGCTTAAGGCACTTTCAAAGAAGAGTGATTTTCTCTGAAAGTACAGCATTTAGAAAGTGAAACAGCAACGCATTCACTTCGCCCAGTGAATGGAAGTGTTGGAACAGACTGCTTCTCTTTCAGAGAAACTCATGTGAGTTGCTGGTGAATGCTTGTAAGTATCTTAAGGTACTTTGAAAGGAAAGCGATTTTCTCTGAAAGTACAGCATTTAGAAAGTGACGAAACACTCCATTCACTTCGCACTGTGAATTGATGAGTTGGAATAGACTGCTTCTCTTTCAGAGAAACTCATGTGAGTTGCTGGTGAATGCTTGTAAGTAGCTTAAGGCACTTTCAAAATAAGTGATTTTCTCTGAAAGTACAGCATTTAGAAAATGAAGCGACACTCCATTCACTATGCACAGTGAATTGAAGTGTTGGAACAGACTGCTTCTCTTTCAGAGAAACTCATGTGAGTTGCTGGTGAATCCTAGAAAGTAGCTTAAGGCACTTTCATAGGAAAGTGATTTTCTCAGAAATTACAGCATTTATAAAGTGAAGCAACACTCCATTCACTTCGCACAGTGAATTGAAGTGTTGGAACAGACTGCTTCTCTTTCAGAGAAATGCATGCGAGTTTCTTGTGAATGCTTGTAAGTAGCTTAAGGCAGAATCAAAGGAAAGTGATTTTCTCTGAAAATACAGCATTTAGAAAGTGAAACAACAACACATTCACTTCGCACAGTGAATTGAAGTGTTGGAACAGACTGCTAATCTTTCAGAGAAAGTCATGTGAGTTGCTGGTGAATGCTTGTAAGTAGCTTAAGGCAGTTTCAAAGGAAAGTGATTTTCTCTGAAAGTACAGCATTTAGAAAGTGAAGCAACCCTCCATTCACTTCGCACAGTGAATTGAAGTGTTGGAACAGACAGCTTCTCTTTCAGAGAAATGCATGTGAGTTTCTTGTGAATGTTTATAATTATGTTAAGGCACTTTAAAAGAAAGTGATTTTCTCTGAAAATACAGCATTTAGAAAGTGAAGCAATACTCCATTCACTTCCCACAGTGAATTGAAGTGTTGGAACAGACTGCTTCTCTTTCAGAGAATTGTATGTGAGTTGCTGGTGAATGCTTGTAAGTAGCTTAAGGCAGATTCAAAGGACAGTGATTTTCTCTGAAAGTACTGCATTTAGAAAGTGAAACTACAACACATTCACTTCGCACAGTGAATTGAAGAGTTGGAACAGACTGCTTCTCTTTCAGAGAAACTCATGTGAGTTGCTGGTGAATACTTGTAAGTAGTTGAAGGTAGTTTCAAAGGAAAGTGATTTTCTCTGAAAGTACAGCATTTAGAAAGTGAAGCAACACTCCATTCACTTTGCACTGTGAATTGAAGTGTTGGGACAGAATACTTCCCTTTCAGAGAAACTCATGTGAGTTGCTACTGAATGCTTATAAGTAGCTTAAGGCAGTTTCAAAGGAAAGTGATTTTCTCTGAAAGTACAGCATTTAGAAAGTGAAAGAACAACACATTCACTTCGCACAATGAATTGAAGTGTTGGAACAGACTGCTTCTCTTTCAGAGAAACTCATGTGTGTTGCTGGTGAATGCTTGTAAGTAGCTTAAGGCACTTTCAAAGGAAAGTGATTTTCTCTGTAACTACAGTATTTAGAAAGTGAAGTAACACTCCATTGACTTCGCACAGTGAATTGAAGTGTTGGAACAGACTGCTTCTCTTTCAGAGAAATGCATGTGAGATGCTGGTGAATGCTTGTAGGTAGCTTAAGGCAGTGTCAAAGGAAAGTGATTTTTTCTGAAAGTACAGCATTTAGAAAGTGAATCAACACTCCATTCACTTTGCACAGTGAATTGAAGTGTGGGAACAGACTGCTTTTCTTTCAGAGAAACTCATGTGAGTTGCTGGTGAATGCTTGTAAGTACCTTAAGGCACTTTCAAAGGAAAGTGATTTTCTCTGAAAGTACAGCATTTAGAAAGTGAAGCAACACTCCATTCACTTCGCACAGTGAATTGAAGTGTTGGAACAGACTGCTTCTCTTTCAGAGAAACGCATGTGAGTTGTGAATGCTTGTAAGTAGCTTAAGGCAGAATCAAAGGAAAGTGATTTTTTCTGAAAATACTGCATTTAGAAAGTGAAACAACAACACATTCACTTCGCACAGTGAATTGAAGTGTTGGAACAGACTGCTAATCTTTCAGAGAAACTCATGTGAGTTGCTGGTGAATGCTAGTAAGTAGCTTAAGGCAGTTTCAAAGAAAGTGATTTTCTCTGAAAGTGCAGAATTTAGAAAGTGATGCAACACTCCATTCACTTCACACAGTGAATTGAAGTGTTGGAACAGACTGCTTCTCTTTCAGAGAAACTCAAGTGAGTTGCTGGTGAATGCTTGTAAGTAGCTTAAGGCAGATTCAAAGGACAGTGATTTTCTCTGAAAGTACTGCATTTAGAAAGTGAAACTACAACACATTCACTTCACACAGTGAATTGAAGTGTTGGAACAGACTGCTTCTCTTTCAGAGAAACTCATGTGAGTTACTGGTGAATGCTTGTAAGTAGTTTAAGTTACATTGAAAGGAAAGTGATTTTCTCTGAGAGTACAGCATTTAGAAAGTGACCCAACACTCCATTCACTTCGCACAGTGAATTGAAGAGTTGGAACAGACTGCTTCTCTTTCAGAGAAACTCATGTGAGTTGCTGGTGAATACTTGTAAGTAGTTGAAGGTAGTTTCAAAGGAAAGTGAATTTCTCTGAAAGTACAGCATTTAGAATGTGAAGCAACACTCCATTCACTTTGCACTGTGAATTGAAGTGTTGGAACAGAATACTTCTCTTTCAGAGAAACTCATGTGAGTTGCTACTGGATGCTTGTAAGTAGCTTAAGGCAGTTTCAAAGGAGAGTGATTTTCTCTGAAAGTACATCATTTAGAAAGTGAAAGAACAACACATTCACTTCGAACAATGAATTGAAGTGTTGGAACAGACTGCTTCTCTTTCAGAGAAACTCATGTGAGTTGCTGGTGAATGCTTGTAAGTAGCTTAAGGCACTTTCAAAGGAAAGTGATTTTCTCTGTAACTACAGTATTTAGAAAGTGAAGTAACACTCCATTGACTTCGCACAGTGAATTTAAGTATTGGAACAGACTGCTTCTCTTTCAGAGAAATGTATGTGAGATGCTGGTGAATGCTTGTAGGTAGCTTAAGGCAGTGTCAAAGAAGAGTGATTTTTTCTGAAAGTACAGCATTTAGAAAGTGAATCAATACTCCATTCACTTCGCACAGTGAATTGAAGTGTGGAAACAGACTGCTTTTCTTTCAGAGAAACTCATGTGAGTTGCTGGTGAATGCTTGTAAGTAGCTTAAGGCACTTTCAAAGAAGAGTGATTTTCTCTGAAAGTACAGCATTTAGAAAGTGAAGCAACACTCCATTCACTTCTCACAGTGAATTGAAGTGTTGGAACAGACTGCTTCTCTTTCAGAGAAACGCATGTGAGTTTCTTGTGAATGCTTGTAAGTACCTTAAGGCAGAATCAAAGGAAAGTGATTTTCTCTGAAAATACAGCATTGAGAAAGTGAAGCAACACTCCATTTACTTCGCACAGTGAATTGAAGTGTTGGAACAGACTGCTAATCTTTCAGAGAAACTCATGTGAGTTGCTGGTGAATGCTTGTAAGTAGCTTAAGGCCGTTTCAAAGGAAAGTGATTTTCTCTGAAAGTACAGCATTTAGAAAGTGAAGCAACCCTCCATTCACTTCGCACAGTGAATAGAAGAGTTGGAACAGACTGCTTCTCTTTCAGAGAAATGCATGTGAGTTTCTTGTGAATGCTTATAATTATGTTAAGGCACTTTCAAAGAAAGTGATTTTCTCTGAGAGTACAGCATTTAGAAAGTGAAGCAACACTCCATTCACTTCGCATAGTGAATTGAAGTGTTGGAACAGACTGCTTCTCTTTCTGAGAAATGCATGTGAGTTGCTTGTGAATGCTTGTAAGTAGCTTAAGGCAGTTTCAAAGGACAGTGATTTTCTCTGAAAGTACAGCATTTAAAAAGTGAAACAACACTCCATTCACTTCGCACATTGAATTGAAGTGTTGGAACAGAGTGCTTCTCTTTCAGAGTAATGCGTGAGAGTTGTTGGTGAATGCTTGTAAGTAGCTTAAGGCACTTTCAAAGAAGAGTGATTTTCTCTGAAAGTACAGCATTTAGAAAGTGAAACTACAACACATTCACTTCGCACAGTGAATTGAAGCGTTGGAACAGACTGCTTCTCTTTCAGAGAAACTCATGTGAGTTACTGGTGAATGCTTGTAAGTAGTTTAAGTTACATTGAAAGGAAAGTGATTTTCTCTGAGAGTACAGCATTTAGAAAGTGACCCAACACTCCATTCACTTCGCACAGTGAATTGAAGAGTTAGAACAGACTGCTTCTCTTTCAGAGAAACTCATGTGAGTTGCTGATGAATGCTTGTAAGTAGCTTAAGGTACTTTCAAAGAAGAGTGATTTTCTCTGAAAGTACAGCATTTAGAAAGTGAAGCAACACTCCATTAACTTCGCACAGTGAATTGAAGTGTTGGAACAGACTGCTTCTCTTTCAGAGAAACGCATGTGAGTTTCTTGTGAATGCTTGTAAGTACCTTAAGGCAGAATCAAAGGAAAGTGATTTTTTCTGAAAATACAGCATTGAGAAAGTGAAAAAACAACACATTCACTTCGCACAGTGAATTGAAGTGTTGGAACAGACTGCTAATCTTTCAGAGAATCTCATGTGAGTTGCTGGTGAATGCTTGTAAGTAGCTTAAAGCAGTTTCAAAGGAAAGTGATTTTCTCTGAAAGTACAGCATTTAAAAAGTGAAGCAACCCTCCATTCACTTCGCACAGGGAATTGAAGTGTTGGAACAGACTGCTTCTCTTTCTGAGAAATGCATGTGAGTTTCTTGTGAATGCTTATACTTATGTTAAGGCACTTTCAAAGAGAGTGATTTTCTCTGAAAGTACAGCATTTAGAAAGTGAAGCAACACTCCATTCACTTCGCACAGTGAATTGAAGTGTTGGAAGAGACTGCTTCTCTTTCAGAGAAATGCATGTGAGTTGCTGTTGAATGCTTGTTGGTAGCTTAAGGCTGTTTCAAAGGAAAGTGATTTTCTCTGAAAGTACAGCATTTAGAAAGTGAAGCAACACTCCATTCACTTTGCACAGTGAATTGAAGTGTTGGAACAGACTCCTTCTCTTTCAGGGAAATGCATGAGAGTTCCTGGAGAATGCTTGCAAGTAGCTTAAGGCAGTTTCAACGGAAAGTGATTTTCTCTGAAAGTACGGCATTTAGAAAGTGAAACAACAAAACATTCACTTCGCACAGTGAATTGAAGTGTTGGAACAGACTGCTTCTCTTTCAGAGAAACTCAAGTGAGTTGCTGGTGAATGCTTGTTTGTAGGTTAAGGTACTTTGAAAGGAAAGTGATTTTCTCTGAAAGTACAGCATTTAGAAAGTGAAGCAACACTCCATTCACTTTGCACATTGAATTGAAGTGTTGGAACAGACTGCTTCTCTTTCAGAGAAACTCATGTGAGTTGCTGGTGAATGCTTGTTAGTAGCTTTAGGCAGTTTCAAAGGAAAGTGATTTTCTCTGAAAGTACAGCATTTAGAAAGTGAATCAACACTCCATTCACTTTGCCCAGTGAATTGAATTGTTGGAACAGACTGCTTCCCTTTCAGAGAAACTCATATGAGTTGCAGGTGAATGCTTGTAAGTAGCTTAAGGCACTTTCAAAGAAAATGATTTTCGCTGAAAGTTCAGCGCTTAGAAAGTGAAGCAACACTCCATTCACTTCGCACAGTGAATTGAAGTGTTGGAACAGACTGCTTCTCTTTCAGAGAAACGCATGCGATTTGCTGGTGAATGCTTGTAAGTATCTTAAGGCAGTTTCAAAAGAAAGTGATTTTCTCTGAAAGTACAGCACTTAGAAAGTGAAGGAACACTCCATTCACCTCGCACAGTGAATTGTATTGATGGAAAAGAATGCTTCTCTTTCAGAGAAACGCATGTGAGTTGCTGGTGAATGCTTGTAAGTACCTTAAGTCAGTTTCAATAGAAAGTGATTATCTCTGTAACTACAGCATTTACAAAGTGAAGAAACACTTCATTCACTTCGCACAGTGAATTGAAGTGTTGGAACAGACTGCTTTTTTTCAGAGAAATGCATGTGAGTTGCTGGTGAATGCTTGTAAGTAGCTTAAGGCAGTTTCAAAGGAAAGTGATTATCTCTGAAAGTACAGCATTTAGAAAGTGAAACAACAACACATTCACTTTGCACAGTGAATAGAAGTGTTGGAACAGACTGCTTCTCTTTCAAAGAAACTCATGTGAGTTGCTGGTGAATGCTTGTAAGTAGCTTAAGGCACATTCAAAGGAAAGTGATTTTCTCTGAAAGTACAGCATTTAGAAAGTGAACCAACACTCCATTCACTTCGCACAGTGAATTGAAGTGTTGGAACAGACTGCTTCCCTTTCAGAGAAACTCATGTGAGTTGCTGGGGAATGCTTGTAAGTAGCTTAAGGCACATTCAATGGAAAGTGATTTTTTCTGAAAGAACAGTATTTTGAAAGTGAAGCAACCCTCCATTCACTTCGCACAGTGAATTGAAGTGTTGGAACAGACTGCTTCTCTTTCAGAAAAATGATTCTGAGTTGCTCGTGAATGCTTGTAAGTAGCTTAAGGCACTTTCAAAGGAAAGTGATTTTCTCTGAAAGTACAGCATTTAGAAAGTGAAGCAACACTCCATTCACTTTGCCCAGTGAATTGAAGTGTTGGAACAGACTCCTTCCCTTTCAGAGAAATGCATGTGAGTTGCTGGAGAATGCTTGCAAGTAGCTTAAGGCAGTTTCAAAGGAAAGTGTTTTTCTCTGAAAGTACAGCATTTAGAAAGTGAAACAACATCACATTCACTTCCCACAGTGAATTGAAGTGTTGGAACAGACTGCTTCTCTTTCAGAGAAACTCAAGTGTGTTGCTGGTGAATGCTTGTTTGTAGCTTAAGGTACTTTGAAAAGAAAGTGATTTTCTCTGAAAGTACAGCATTTAGAAAGTGAAGCAACACTCCATTCACTTCGCACATTGAATTGAAGTGTAGGATCAGACTGCTTCTATTTCAGAGAAACTCATGTGAGTTGCTGGTGAATGCTTGTTAGTAGCTTAAGGCAGTTTCAAAGGAAAGTGATTTTCTCTGAAAGTACAGCATTTAGAAAGTGAATCAACACTCCATTCACTTTGCCCAGTGAATTGAAGTGTTGGAACAGACTTCTTCTCTTTCAGAGAAACTCATGTGATTTTCAGGTGAATGCTTGTAAGTAGCTTAAGGCACTTTCAAAGAAAATGATTTTCTCTGAAAGTACAGCACTTCGAAAGTGAAGCAACACTCCATTCACTTCGCACAATGAATTGAAGTGTTGGAACAGACTTTCTCTTTCAAAGAAACAGATGTTAGTTTCTTTTGAATGCTTGTAAGTCGCTTCAAGCAGTTTCAAAAGAGACTGACATTCTCTAAAAGGACAGCATTTAGAAAGTGAAACAACACTTCATTCACTTCGCAAAGTGAATTGAAGTGTTGGAACAGACTGCTTCTCTTTCAGAGAAACAGATGTCAGTTTCTTGTGAATGCTTGTAAGTAGCTTAAGGCAGTTTCAAAAGAAGGTGATATTCTCTAAAGAGAGAGCATTTAGAAAGTGAAGCAACACTCCATTCACTTCCCACAGTGAATTGAAGTGTTGGAACAGACTGCTTCTCTTTCAGAGAAACTCATGTCAGTTGCTGGTGAATGCTTGTTAAGTAGTGTAACACATGGGGCCGGCTTGTTGGGGTTTCTGTCCCTCCTAGTACCCCAACAGCCGGCAAGCAACAAAGAAAATCACACACAAGACTCCATAAGGTTATAAACTGATTGGCTCATTAGGTCAGGCTTCTTGTTAACTCTTAAAACATATATTAACCCATTATTCTCATCTATGTTAGCCATAATGGCTCCGTACCTTTCTCAGCTGGACATGTTACATGCTGCCTCTTCGGAGGTTTGCACAGGAGTGGCTGAGGGAGCTTTCTCCTCCCTAGCCTTATCCTATTCTCATTGCCCCACCTCTACTTCCTGTCTGGCTTTCCCGCCTATACTGCCTGCCTGGCCAATCAGCGTTTTATTAAAATATGATTGACAGAATACAGATAATTCTCCCACACCAAAGTAGCTTAAGGCAGTTTCAAAGGAAAGTGATTTTCTCTGAAAGTACAGCATTTAGAAAGTGAAGCAACACTCCATTCACTTCGCACAGTGAATTGAAGTGTTGGAATAGACTGCTTCTCTTTCAGAGAAATGCACGTGAGTTGCTGGTGAATGCATGCAAGTATCTTAAGGAACTTTCAAACGAAAGTGATTTTCTCTGAAAAGACAGCATTTAGAAAGTGAAGCAACACTCCATTCACTTCGCACAGTGAATTGAAGTGTTGGAACAGATTGCTTCTCTTTCAGAGAAATGCATGTGAGTTGCTGGTAAATGCATGTGAGTAGCTTAAGGCACTTTCAAAGGAAAGTGATTTTCTCTGAAAGGACAGCATTTAGAAAGTGAAGCAACACTCCATTCTCTTCGCACAGTGAATTGAAATGTTGGGACATGTAACATGAGGGGCCGGCTTGTTGGGGTTTCTGTCCTGCCCAGTACCCCAACAGCCGGCAAGCCCAAAGAAAATCACACACAAGACTCCATAAGGTTATAAACTGATTGGCTCATTAGGTCAGGCTTCTTGTTAACTCTTATAACTTATATTATCCCATTATTCTCATCTATGTTAGCCATAATGGCTCCGTACCTTTCTCTGCTGGGCAAGTTACATGCTGCCTCTTCGGTGGTCTGTACAGGAATGGCTGAGAGAGAGCTTCTGCTTCCAGAATACTCCCAGTCTCTTTGCTCCACCCCTACTTCCTGTCTGGCTTTCCCGCCTATACTGCCTGCCTGGCCAATCAGCGTTTTATTAAAATATGATTGACAGAATACAGATAATTCTCCTGCACCATTTCCCTCTTTTTTTTTTAAACAAAGAAAAATACCCATAGTCCATTTGTTGGGAATGTGGGCGTAGTATTTCAGGCTACTTCCTGCTGGTTGGGGGCGCTGATGATCTTATGGGGACCTAAAGGAAACTTAGAGTTATAATTCAAGTCCTGACTGGAGTATCCTGTGAGTCTCGATCATCTCAGGCGACAGTCTTGAATCTGTTTTGGATGTAGAATTTAGACATCTGTGCCATCTGTTCCTGTCAGAGATTTTTCAGGTGGCCTCCCTTGATCAAAACTGATTTTTCTTAATTCAGAATGAATCCATAGCCTCTCATTTTCTGTGGAAACAAAAGCAAAATCTCTTCTCCAAAGTAACATACCTTTTGACTTCAGTTTTGAAGCCAAGGTATTTTCAAAATGTCTATCTTATATTAATTCTGCAGCATTTATAAACAAAAGTCTTTTAGCAGCTGTTTCTCCTTCCTCAGCATTCAAACAATTTAAAGAGAGCATAATAGCATACAGTATCAAGATTCTCTGTGTATTTTTCATCTTTATGTAGCTTTATTTCAACCTCTATTTCTTTTATTTTTACTTTTAACTTTTTGAGACAGGTTCTCTGTGTATCTTTGTCCTGGAATAACTCTGTAGACCAGGCTGTCCTTGAATTCACAGAGATCCCTCGGTCTCTGTGTCCCCAGTGCCTGGCTCAAAGGTGTATGCTACCACACTCTGAACTGAACTCAGAGATCTGTCTATCTCTGTCTTCCAGGCATTGGGATTAAAGGCGTGTGCTACCACACCTTGAAGTCATAGAGGTCAATCTCTACCTCTGTCCCTTGAAGTCACAGAGGTCAATATGCCTCTGCCTTTCAGACATTGGGATTAAAGGTGTGTACCACCACACCCTATTTTTCCCTTTCTTTCTTTTTTATTTTTAAAGACTTTAACCTTTAGCCTGCATATATTTTTAACATACTGTAAACCATTTAGAGGTTTTCTTTCTCTTTGAATCTCTCTTTACTGTATATCTCTCTTTTTTGACCACATGAGCCTTTAATTTACAAAGCAATGTGGAAAGCCGTGGCTTTGAAGGCTAGATCCTTAACTTTCCAGCCTCTGCGGAGGTACTGGCTGTAGCCATTTTTGTTGCCACAACTCTATGGCGTTTCAAGGTCCTTGTTAGCAAGTAAGCTGGAGCATTCTGCTCACAGACCACACTCAGTAGGACTGCATGTCTGAAAGAGTCAGAGATTGCCCTGACAGGACAGCCCAGAAAGCCGGCATTTTAAAACAGCGCAGCTTTTTTCCTGCTACTGCTGAAAACCTGAAAAGCATGCGTTCAGCTTTTCATCAACACCATTTAAGTGCTTCACAGCAGGACCTCTTAAAAGAGCTGCAAGGTTTTGCAGCTAAAGCTGAGTCAGGAAGCCTCTCTTAGATGAGGGCACTTGCTTGCCTCTAGCAAGCAGAGCAGACCCGAGAAATTGCTGCCACCAAGAAGCCATGCTTTACTCTATTCTTTTCCAAGCGTTCTCAGGCTTTCTGTGGATTCAGTTATCCACGTCTGGGCGCCATATGTAACATGAGGGCCGGCTTGTTGGGGTTTCCGTCTGCCCGGTACCCCAACAGCCGGCAAATCCCAAAGAGAAAATCACACACAAGACTCCATAAGGTTATAAACTGATTGGCTCATTAGGTCAGGCTTCTTGTTAACTCTTATAACTTATATTATCCCATTATTCTCATCTATGTTAGCCATAATGGCTCCGTACCTTTCTCTGCTGGGCAAGTTACATGCTGCCTCTTCGGTGGTCTGTACAGGAATGGCTGAGAGAGAGCTTCTGCTTCCAGAATACTCCCAGTCTCTTTGCTCCACCCATACTTCCTGTCTGGCTTTCCCGCCTATACTGCCTGCCTGGCCAATCAGCGTTTTATTAAAATATGATTGACAGAATACAGATAATTCTCCTGCACCAGGGACAGACTTCTTCTCTTTCAGAGAAACGCATGTGAGTTTCTACAAAATGCTTGTAAGTAGCTTAAGGCACTTTAAAAGGAAAGTGATTTTCTCTAAAAGTACAGCATTTAGAATGTGAAGCAACACTCCATTCACTTCGCACAGTGAATTGAAGTGTTGGAACAGACTGCTTGTCTTTCAGAGAAATGCATGTGTGTTGCTGGTGAAAGCTTGTAAGTAGCTTAAGGCACTTTCAAAGGAAAGTGTTTTTCTCTGTAACTACAGCATTTAGAAAGTGAAGTAAGACTCCATTCACTTTGGACAATGAATTGTAGTGTTGGAACAGACTGCTTCCCTTTAGGAGAAACTCATGTGTTTTGCTGGTGAATGCTTCTAATTAGCGTAAGGCACTTTCAAAGGAAAGTGATTTTCTCTGAAAGTACAGCATTTAGAAAGTGAATAAACACTCCATTCACTTCGCACAGTGAATTGAAATGTTGCAACAGACTGCTTCTCTTTCAGAGAAACTCATGTGAGTTGCTGGTGAATGCTTGTAATTAGCTTAAGGGAGTTTCAAAGTAAAGTGATTTTCTCTGAAAGGACAGCATTTAGAAAGAGAAGCAACACTCCAGTCACTTCGCAGAGTGAATTGAAGTGTTGGAACAGACTGCCTCTCTTTCAGAGAAACGCATGTGATATGAAGGTGAATGCTTGTAAGTAGCTTAAAGCACTTTCAAAGGAAAGTGATTATCTCTGTAACTACAGCATTTAGAAAGTGAAGCAACACTCCATTCACTTCAGACAGTGAATTGAAGTGTTGGAACAGACTGCATCTCTTTCAGAGAAACTCATGTGATTTGCTGGTGTATGCTTGTAAGAAGCTTAAGGCATTTTCAAAGAAAGTGATTTTCTCTGAAAGTACAGCATTTAGAAAGTGAAGTAACACTCTATTCACTTCACACAGTGAATTGAAGTGTTGGAACAGACAGCTTCTCTTTCAGAGAAACTCATGTGAGTTGCTGGTGAATGCTTGTAAGTAGCTTAAGGCACATTCAAAGATAAGTGATTATCTCTGTAACTACAGCATTTAGAAAGTGAGGCAACACTCCATTCACTTCGAACAGTGAATTGAAGTGTTGGAATAGAATACTTTTCTTTCAGAGAAATGCATGCGATTTTCTTGTGAATGCTTGTAATTAGCTTAAGGCAATTTCAAAGAGAGTGATTTTCTCTGAAAGTACAGCATTTAGAAAGTGAAGCAACACTCCATTCAATTCGCACAGTGAATTGAAGTGTTGGAACAGACTGCTTCTCTTTCAGAGAAACGAATGTGAGTTTCTACAAAATGCTTGTAAGTAGCTTAAGGCACTTTCAAAGGAAAGTGATTTTCTCTGAAAGTACAGCATTTAGAAAGTGAAGCAACACTCCGTTCACTTCGCATAGTGAATTGAAGTGTTTTAACAGACTGCGTCTCTTTCAGAGAAACTCATGTGAGTTGCTGATGAATGCTTGTAAGTAACTTAGGGCAGTTTCAAAGGAAAGTGATTTTCTCTGAAAGTACAGCATTTAGAAAGTGAAGCAACACTCCATTCACTTCGCACAGTGAATTGAAGTGTTGGAACAGACTGCCTCTCTTTCAGAGAAACTCATGTGATTTGCTGGTGAATGCTTGTAAGTACCTTAAGGCACTTTCAAAGGAAAGTGATTTTTTCTGAAAGTACAGCATTTAGAAAGTGAAGCAACACTCTATTCACTTCGGACAGTGAATTGAAGTGTTGGAAAAGACAGCTTCTCTTTCAGAGAAAGTCATGTGAGTTGCTGGTGAATGCTTGTAAGTGGCTTAAGGCACTT
Organism: Myodes glareolus; assembly: GCF_982192425.1. Lineage (NCBI taxonomy): Eukaryota > Metazoa > Chordata > Mammalia > Rodentia > Cricetidae > Myodes > Myodes glareolus. The sequence continues at coordinate 211,495 of NW_028263250.1, forward strand.
TCAAAAATAGGTGATTATCTCTATAACTACAGCATTTAGAAAGTGAAGTAACACTCCATTCACTTCGCACAGTGAATTGAAGAGTTGGAACAGACTGCTTCTCTTTCAGAGAAACTCATGTGAATTGCTGGTGAATGCTTATAAGTAGTTTAAGGCAGTTTCAAAGGAAAGTGATTTTCTCTGAAAGTACAGCATTTAGAAAGTGAAGCATCACTCCATTCACTTTGCACAGTGAATTGAAGTGTTGGAACAGACTGCTTCTCCTTCAGAGAAACTCGTGTGAGTTGCTGGTGAATGCTTGTAAGTAGCTTAAGGCACTTTCAAAGGAAAGTGATTTTCTCTGAAAGTACAGCATTTAGAAAGTGAAGCAACACTCCATTCACTTCGCACAGTGAATTGAAGTGTTGGAACAGACTGCTTCTCTTTCAGAGAAACGCATGTGAGTTTCTTGTGAATGCTTGTAAGTAGCTTAAGGCAGTATCAAAGGAAAGTGATTTTCTCTGAAAATACAGCATTTAGAAAGTGAAAGAACAACACATTCACTTCACACAGTGAATAGAAGTGTTGGAACAGACTGCTTCTCTTTCAGAGAAACTCATGTGAGTTGCTGGTGAATACTTGTAAGTAGCTTAAGGCACTTTCAAAGAATGGGATTTTCTCTGAGAGTACAGCATTTAGAAAGTGAAGCAACACTCCATTCACTTCGGACATTGAATTGAAGTGTTGGAACAGATTGCTTCTATTTCAGAGAAATGCATGTGAGTTTCTGGTGAATGCCTGTAAGTAGCTTAAGGCACTTTCAAAGATAAGTGATTATCTCTGTAACTACAGCATTTAGAAAATGAGGCAACACACCAATCACTTCGCTCAGTAAACTAAAGTGTTGGAACAGACTGCTTTTCTTCAGAGAAATGCATGTGAGTTTCTTGTGAATGCTTGTAATTAGATTAAGGCACTCTAAAAGGAAAGCGATTTTCTCTGAACGTACACCATTTAGAAAGTCAAGCAACACTCCATTCACTTCGCACAGTGAATTGAAGTGTTGGAACAGAATGCTTCTCTTTCAGAGAAATAATTGTGAGTTGGTGGTGAATGCTTGTAAGTAGCTTAAGGCACTTTAAAGGAAAGTGATTTTCTCTGAAAGTACAGCATTTAGAAAGTGAAGCAACATTCCATTCACTTTGCACAGTGAATTGAAGTGTTGGAACAAACTGCTTCTCTTTCAGAGAAACGCATGTGATTTGCTGGTGAATGCTTGTATGTAGCTTAAGGCAGTTTCAAAGAAAGTGATTATCTCTGTAACTACAGCATTTCGAAAGTGAGGCTACACTCCATTCACTTCGCACAGTGAATTGAAGTGTTGGAAAAGACAGCTTCTCTTTCAGAGAAAGTCATGTGAGTTGCTGGTGAATGCTTGTAAGTGGCTTAAGGCACTTTCAAAAATAGGTGATTATCTCTATAACTACAGCATTTAGAAAGTGAAGTAACACTCCATTCACTTCGCACAGTGAATTGAAGAGTTGGAACAGACTGCTTCTCTTTCAGAGAAACTCATGTGAATTGCTGGTGAATGCTTGTAAGTAGTTTAAGGCAGTTTCAAAGGAAAGTGATTTTCTCTGAAAGTACAGCATTTAGAAAGTGAAGCATCACTCCATTCACTTTGCACAGTGAATTGAAGTGTTGGACCAGACTGCTTCTCCTTCAGAGAAACTCGTGTGAGTTGCTGGTGAATGCTTGTAAGTAGCTTAAGGCACTTTCAAAGGAAAGTGATTTTCTCTGAAAGGACAGCATTTAGAAAGTGAAGCAACACTCCATTCACTTCGCACAGTGAATTGAAGTGTTGGAACAGACTGCTTCTCTTTCAGAGAAATGCATGTGTGTTGCTGTGGAATGCTTGTAGGTAGCTTAAGGCAGTTTCAAAGGAAAGTGATTTTCTCTGAAAGTACAGCATTTAGAAAGTAAAGTATCACTCCATTCACTTTCCACTGTGAATTGAAGTGTTGGAACAGAATACTTCTCTTTCAGAGAAACGCATGTGAGTTTCTTGTGAATGCTTGTAAGTAGCTTAAGGCAGTATCAAAGGAAAGTGATTTTCTCTGAAAATACAGCATTTAGAAAGTGAAAGAACAACACATTCACTTCACACAGTGAATAGAAGTGTTGGAACAGACTGCTTCTCTTTCAGAGAAACTCATGTGAGTTGCTGGTGAATACTTGTAAGTAGCTTAAGGCACTTTCAAAGAATGGGATTTTCTCTGAGAGTACAGCATTTAGAAAGTGAAGCAACACTCCATTCACTTCGGACATTGAATTGAAGTGTTGGAACAGATTGCTTCTATTTCAGAGAAATGCACGTGAGTTTCTGGTGAATGCCTGTAAGTAGCTTAAGGCACTTTCAAAGATAAGTGATTATCTCTGTAACTACAGCATTTAGAAAATGAGGCAACACACCAATCACTTCGCTCAGTAAACTAAAGTGTTGGAACAGACTGCTTTTCTTCAGAGAAATGCATGTGAGTTTCTTGTGAATGCTTGTAATTAGATTAAGGCACTCTAAAAGGAAAGCGATTTTCTCTGAACGTACACCATTTAGAAAGTCAAGCAACACTCCATTCACTTCGCACAGTGAATTGAAGTGTTGGAACAGAATGCTTCTCTTTCAGAGAAATAATTGTGAGTTGGTGGTGAATGCTTGTAAGTAGCTTAAGGCACTTTAAAGGAAAGTGATTTTCTCTGAAAGTACAGCATTTAGAAAGTGAAGCAACATTCCATTCACTTTGCACAGTGAAATGAAGTGTTGGAACAAACTGCTTCTCTTTCAGAGAAACGCATGTGATTTGCTGGTGAATGCTTGTATGTAGCTTAAGGCAGTTTCAAAGAAAGTGATTATCTCTGTAACTACAGCATTTCGAAAGTGAGGCTACACTCCATTCACTTCGCACAGTGAATTGAAGTGTTGGGACAGACTGCTTCTCTTTCCAAGAATATCATTTGAGTTGTTGGTGAATGCCTGTAATTAGCTTAAGGCACTTTCAAAGGAAAGTGATTTTCTCTGAAAGTACAGCATTTAGAAAGTGAAGCAACGCTCTATTCACTTCGCACAGTGAATTGAAGTGTTGAAACAGACTGCTTCTCTTTCAGAGAAACTCATATAAGGTGCTGGTGAATGCTTGTAAGTAGCTTAAGGTACTTTGAAAGGAAAGTGATTTTCTCTGAAAGTACAGCATTTAGAAAGTGACGCAACCCTCCTTTCAGTTCGCATAGTGAATTGAAGAGTTGGAACAGACTACTTCTCTTTCAGAGAAACTCATGTGAGTTTCCGGTGAATACATGTATTTAGTTTAAGGCAGTTTCAAAGGAAAGTGATTTTCTCTGAAAGTACAGCACTAAGAAAGTGAGGCAACACTCCATTCACTTTGCACAGAGAATTGAAGTGTTGGAACCGACTGCTTCTCTTTCAGAGAAACGCATGTGAGTTGCTGGTGAATGCTTGTAAGTAGCTTAAGGCACTTTCAAAGGAAAGTGATTTTCTCTGAAAGTACAGCATTTAGAAAGTGAAGCAACCCTCCATTCACTTCGCACAGTGAATTGAAGTGTTGGAACACACTGCTTCTCTTTCAGAGAAATGCATGTGAGTTTCCTGTGAATGCTTATAATTATCTTAAGGCACTTTCAAAGAAAGTGATTTTCTCTGAAAGTACAGCATTTAGAAAGTAAGCAACACTCCATTCACTTCACACAGTGAATTGAAGTGTTGGAACAGACTGCTTCTCTTTCAGAGAAATGCATGTGATTTGCTTTTGAATTCTAGTAAGTAGCTTAAGAAAGTTTCAAAGGAAAGTGATTTTCGCTGAAAGCACAGCATCTTGAAAGTGAAGCAACACTCCACTCACTTCGAACAGTGAATTGAAGTGTTGGAACAGACTGCTTCACTTTCAGAGTAATGCATGAGAGTTGTTTGTGAATGCTTGTAAGTAGTTTAAGGCACTTTCAAAGAAGAGTGATTTTCTCTGAAAGTACAGCATTTAGAACGTGACGAAACACTTCATTCACTTCACACAGTGAATTGAAGTGTTGGAACAGACTGCTTCTCTTTCAGAGAAACTCATGTGAGTTGCTGGTGAATGCTTGTAAGTAGCTTAAAGCAGTTGCAAAGGAAAGTGATTTTCTCTGAAAGTACAGCATTTAGAAAGTGAAGAAACACTCCATTCACTTCACACAGTGAATTGAAGTGTTAGAACAGACTGCTTCTCTTTCAGAGAAATGTATGTGAGTTGCTGGTGAATGCTTGTAGGTAGCTTAAGGCAGTTTCAAAGGAAAGTGGTTTTCTCTGAAAGTAAAGCATTTAGAAAGTGAAACAACAACACATTCACTTCGCACAGTGAATTGAAATGTTGGAACAGACTGCTTATCTTTCAGAGAAACTCATGTGAGTTGCTGGTGAATGCTTGTAGTAGCTTAAGGTACTTTGAAAGTAAAGTGATTTTCTCTGAAAGTACAGCATTTAGAAAGTGACACAACACTCCATTCACTTCACACAGTGAATTGAAGAGTTGGAACAGACTGCTTCTCTTTCAGAGAAACTCATGTGAGTTGCTGGTGAATGCTTGTAAGTAGTTTAAGGCAGTTTCAAAGGAAAGTGATTTTCTCTGAAAGTACAGCATTTAGAAAGTGAAGCAACACTCCATTCACTTTGCACTGTGAATTGAAGTGTTGGAACAGACTGCTTCTCTTTACGGGAAACTCATGTGAGTTGCTGGTGAATACTTGTAAGTAGCTTAAGGCACGTTCAAAGGAAAGTGATTTTCTCTGAAAGGACAGCATTTAGAAAGTGAAGCAACACTCCATTCTCTTCGCACAGTGAATTGAAGTGTTGGAACAGACTGCTTCTCTTTCAGAGAAACTCATGTGAGTTGCTAGTGAATGCTTGTAAGTAGCTTAAGGCAGTTTCAAAGGAAAGTGATTTTCTCTGTAAGTACAGCATTTAGAAAGTGAAGCAATACTCCATTCACTTTGAACAGTGAATTCAAGTGTTGGAACACACTGCTTGTCTTTCAGAGAAACTCATGTGAGTTGCTGGTGAATGCTTGTAAGTAGCTTAAGGCACTTTCAAAAAAAGTGATTTTCTCTGAAAGTACAGCATTTAGAAAGTGAAGCAACACTCCATTCACTTCGCACAGTGAATTGAAGTGTTGGAACAGACTACTTCTCTTTCAGAGAAATGCATGTGATTTTCTTGTGAATGCTTGTAAGTAGTTTAAGGCAGTTTCAAAGGAAAGTGATTTTCTCTGAAAGTACAGCATTTAGAAAGTGAAGCAACACTCCATTCACTTTGCACTGTGAATTGAAGTGTTGGAACAGACTGCTTTTCTTTACGGGAAACTCATGTGAGTTGCTGGTGAATACTTGTAAGTAGCTTAAGGCAGTTTCAAAGGAAAGTGATTTTCTCTGAAAGCACAGCATTTAGAAAGTGAAACAACATCACATTCACTTCGCACTGTGAATAGAAGTGTTGGAACAGACTGCTTCTCTCATAAAACTCGTTAGTTGCTGGTGAATGCTTGTAAGTAGCTTAAGGTACTTTGAAAGGAAAGTGATTTTCTCTGAAAGTACAGCCTTTAGAAAGTGAATCAACACTCCATTCACTTCGCACAGTGAATTGAAGTGTTGGAACAGACTGCTTCTCTTTCAGAGAAACTCATGTGAGTTGCTGATGAATGCATGTAAGTAGCTTAAGGCACTTTCAAAGGAAAGTGATTTTCTCTGAAAGTACAGCATTTAGAAAGTGAAAGAACAACACATTCAATTCGCCCAGTGAATTGAAGTGTTGGAACAGACTGCTTCTCTTTCAGAGAAACTCATGTGACTTGATGGTGAATGCTTGTAAGTAGCTTAAGGCATTTTCAAAGAAAGTGATTTTCTCTGAAAGTACAGCATTTAGAAAGTGAAGCAACACTCCATTCACTTCGCACAGAGAATTGACGTGTTTGAACAGACTGCTTCACTGTCAGAGAAACGCTCGTGATTTGCTGGTGAATGCTTGTAAGTAGTTTAAGGCACTTTTAAAGGGAAGTGATTTTCTCTGAAAGTACAGCAATTAGAAAGTGAAGCAACACTCCATTCACTTCGCACAGTGAATTGAAGTGTTGGAACAGACTGCCTCTCTTTCAGAGAAACATGTGAGTTGCTGGTCAATGCTTGTAAGTAGCTTAAGGCATTTTCAAGGAAGAGTGATTTTCTCTGAAAGTACAGCATTTAGAAAGTGAAGCACCACTCCATGCTCTTTGCACTGTGAATTGAAATGTTGGGACAGACTGCTTCTCTTTCAGAAAAACGAATGTATTTTTCTTCTAAATGCTTGTAATTAGTTTAACGAAGTTTCAAAAAAAGTGATTATCTCTGTAACTATCGCATTTAGAAAGTGAAGTAAACCTCCATTCACTTCGCACAGTGAATTGAAGTGTTGGAACAGACTGCTTTTCTTTCAGAGAAATGCATGTGAGTTTCTTGTGAATGCTTATAATTAGCTTAAAGCACTTTCAAAGGAAAGTGATTTTCTCTGAAAGTACAGCATTTAGAAAGTGAAGCAACACTCCATTGACTTCGCACAGTGAATTGAAGTGTTGGAACAGACTGCTTCTCTTTCAGAGAAATGCATGTGAGTTGCTGGTGAATGCTCGTAAGTAGCTTAAGGCATTTTCAAAGGAAAGTGATTTTCTCTGAAAGTACAGCATTTAGAAAGTGAAACAACATCACATTCACTTCGCACTGTGAATTGAACTGTTGGAACAGACTGCTTCTCTCATAAAACTCGTTAGTTGCTGGTGAACGCTTGTAAGTAGCTTAAGGCAGTTTCAAAGGAAAGTGATTTTCTCTGTAAGTACAGCATTTAGAAAGTGAAGCAACACTCCATTCACTTTGCACAGTGAATTGAAGTGTTGGAACAGACTGCCTCTCTTTCAGAGAAACTCATGTGAGTTGCTGGTGAATACATGTAAGTAGTTTAAGGCACTTTCAACGGGAAGTGATTTTCTCTGAAAGTACAGCATTTAGAAAGTGAAGCAACACTCCATTCACTTCGCACAGTGAATTGAAGTGTCGGAACAGACTGCTTCTCTTTCAGAGAAATGCATGTGAGTTGCTGGTGAATGCTTTTAAGTAGCTTAAGGCAGAATCAAAGGAAAGTGATTTTCTCTGAAAGTACAGCATTTAGAAAGTGAAACAACAACACATTCACATCGCACAGTGAATTGAAGTGTTGGACCAGACTGCTTCTCTTTCAGAGAAACTCATGTGAGTTGCTGGTGCCTGCTTGTAAGTACCTTAAGGCACTTTCAAAGGAAAGTGATTTTCTCTGAAAGTACAGCATTACGAAGTGAAGCAACACTCCATTCAATTTGCACAGTGAATTGAAGTGTTGGAACAGACTGCTTCTCTTTCAGAGAAACTCATGTGAGTTGCTGGTGAATGCTTGTAAGTAGCTGAAGGCACTTTCAAAGGAAAGTGATTTTCTCTGAAAGTACAGCATTTAGAAAGTGAAGCAACACTCCATTCACTTTGCGCAGTGAATTGAAGTGTTGGAACAGACTGCTTCTCTTTCAGAGAAACGAATGTGAGTTTCTTCTAAATGCTTGTAAGTAGCTTAAGGCAGTTTCAAAGGAAAGTGATTTTCTCTGAAAGTACAGCATTTAGAACGTGAAACAACAACACATTCACTTCGCACAGTGAATGGAAGTGTTGGAACCTACTGCTTCTGTTTCAGAGAAACTCATGTGAGTTGCTGGTGAATGCTTGTAAGTAGCTTAAGGCACTTTGAAAGGAAAGTGAATTTCTCTGAAAGTACAGCATTTAGAAAGTAACGAAACACTCCATTCACTTCACACAGTGAATTGAAGTGTTGGAACAGACGGCCTCTCTTTCAGAGAAACTCATGTGAGTTGCTGGTGAATGCTTGCAAGTAGCTTAAGGCACTTTCAAAGAAAGTGATTTTCTCTGAAAGTACAGTATTTTGAAAGTGAAGCAACCCTCCATTCACTTCGCACATTGAATTGAAGTGTTGGAACAGACTGCTTCTCTTTCAGAGAAATGATTCTGAGTTGCTCGTGAATGCTTGTAAGTAGCTTAAGGCAGTTTCAAAGGAAAGTGATTTTCTCTGAAAGTACAGCATTTAGAACGTGAAACAACAACACATTCACTTCGCACAGTGAATGGAATTGTTGGAACAGATTGCCTCTCTTTCAGAGAAACATGTGAGTTGCTGGTCAATGCTTGTAAGTAGCTTAAGGCATTTTCAAAGAAGAGTGATTTTCTCTGAAAGTACAGCATTTAGAAAGTGAAGCACCACTCCATGCTCTTTGCACTGTGAATTGAAATGTTGGGACAGACTGCTTTTCTTTCAGAAAAACAAATGTGAGTTTCTTCTAAATGCTTGTAAGTAGTTTAAGGGAGTTTCAAAAAAAGTTATTATCTCTGTAATTATCGCATTTAGAAAGTGAAGCAACACTCCATTCACTTCGCACAGTGAATTGAAGTGTTGGAACAGACTGCTTCTCTTTCAGAGAAACTCATGCGATTTGCTGGTGAATGCTTGTAAGTAGCTTAAGACAGTTTCAAAAGAAAGGGATTTTCTCTGAAAGTACAGCACTTAGAAAGTGAAACAACAACACATTCACTTCGCACAGTGAATTAAAATGTTGGAACGGACTGCTTCTCTTTCAGAGAAACGAATGTGAGTTTCTTCTAAATGCTTGTAAGTAGCTTAAGGCAGTTTCAAAGGAAAGTGATTTTCTCTGAAAGTACAGCATTTAGAACGTGAAACAACAACACATTCACTTCGCACAGTGAATTGAAGTGTTGGAACTTACTGCTTCTCTTTCAGAGAAACTCATGTGAGTTGCTGGTGAATGCTTGTAAGTAGCTTAAGGTACTTTGAAAGGAAAGTGATTTTCTCTAAAAGTACAGCATTTAGAAAGTAACGCAACACTCCATTCACTTCGCACAGTGAATTAGAGTGTTGGAACAGACTGCTTCTCTTTCAGAGAAACTCATGTGAGTTGCTTGTGAATGCTTGCTATTAGCATAAGGCACTTGCAAAGGAAAGTGATTTTCTCTGAAAGTACAGTATTTTGAAAGTGAAGCAACCCTCCATTCACTTCACACATTGAATTGAAGTGTTGGAACAGACTGCTTCTATTTGAGAGAAATGATTCTGAGTTTCTCGTGAATGCTTGTAAGTAGCTTAAGGCAGTTTCAAAGGAAAGTGATTTTCTCTGAAAGTACAGCATTTAGAAAGTGAAGCAATACTCCATTCACTTCGCATAGTGAATTGAAGTGTTGGAACAGACTGTCTCTCTTTCAGAGAAACATGTGAGTTGCTGGTCAATGCTTGTAAGTAGCTTAAGGCATTTTCAAAGAAGAGTGATTTTCTCTGAAAGTACAGCATTTAGAAAGTGAAGCACCACTCCATGCTCTTTGCACTGTGAATTCAAATGTTGGGATAGACTGCTTCTCTTTCAGAAAAACGAATGTGAGTTTCTTCTAAATGCTTGTAAGTAGTTTAACGGAGTTTCAAAAAAAGTGATTATCTCTGTAACTATCGCATTTATAAAGTGAAGTAACACTCCATTCACTTCGCACAGTGAATTGAAGTGTTGGAACAGACTGCTTCTCTTTCAGAGAAACTCATGAGAGTTGCTGGTGAATGCTTCGAAGTAGCTTAAGGCACGTTCAAAGGAAAGTGATTTTCTCGGAAAGTACAGCATTTAGAAAGTGAAGCAACACTCCATTCACTTCGCACAGTGAATTGAAGTGTTGGAACAGACTGTTTCTCTTTCAGAGAAATGCATGTGAGTTTCTGGTGAATGCTTATAATTAGCTTAAAGCACTTTCAAAGGAAAGTGATTTTCTCTGAAAGTACAGCATTTAGAAAGTGAAGCAACACTCCATTCACTTCGCACAGTGAATTGAAGTGTTGGAACAGACTGCTTCTCTTACAGAGAAATGCATGTGAGTTGCTGGTGAATGCTCGTAAGTAGCTTAAGGAATTTTCAAAGGAAAGTGATTTTCTCTGAAAGTACAGCATTGAGAAAGTGAAGCAACACTCCATTCACTTCGCACAGTGAATTGAAGTGTTGGAACAGACTGCTTCTATTTCAGAGAAACTCAAGTGAGTTGCTGGTGAATGCTTGTTACTAGTTTAAGGCACTTTCAAAGGGAAGTGATTTTCTCTGAAAGTACAGCATTTAGAAAGTAAGCAACACTCCATTCACTTCACACAGTGAATTGAAGTGTTGGAACAGACTGCTTCTCTTTCAGAGAAATGCATGTGATTTGCTTTTGAATTCTAGTAAGTAGCTTAAGAAAGTTTCAAAGGAAAGTGATTTTCGCTGAAAGCACAGCATCTTGAAAGTGAAGCAACACTCCACTCACTTCGAACAGTGAATTGAAGTGTTGGAACAGACTGCTTCACTTTCAGAGTAATGCATGAGAGTTGTTTGTGAATGCTTGTAAGTAGTTTAAGGCACTTTCAAAGAAGAGTGATTTTCTCTGAAAGTACAGCATTTAGAACGTGACGAAACACTTCATTCACTTCACACAGTGAATTGAAGTGTTGGAACAGACTGCTTCTCTTTCAGAGAAACTCATGTGAGTTGCTGGTGAATGCTTGTAAGTAGCTTAAAGCAGTTGCAAAGGAAAGTGATTTTCTCTGAAAGTACAGCATTTAGAAAGTGAAGAAACACTCCATTCACTTCACACAGTGAATTGAAGTGTTAGAACAGACTGCTTCTCTTTCAGAGAAATGTATGTGAGTTGCTGGTGAATGCTTGTAGGTAGCTTAAGGCAGTTTCAAAGGAAAGTGGTTTTCTCTGAAAGTAAAGCATTTAGAAAGTGAAACAACAACACATTCACTTCGCACAGTGAATTGAAATGTTGGAACAGACTGCTTATCTTTCAGAGAAACTCATGTGAGTTGCTGGTGAATGCTTGTAGTAGCTTAAGGTACTTTGAAAGTAAAGTGATTTTCTCTGAAAGTACAGCATTTAGAAAGTGACACAACACTCCATTCACTTCACACAGTGAATTGAAGAGTTGGAACAGACTGCTTCTCTTTCAGAGAAACTCATGTGAGTTGCTGGTGAATGCTTGTAAGTAGTTTAAGGCAGTTTCAAAGGAAAGTGATTTTCTCTGAAAGTACAGCATTTAGAAAGTGAAGCAACACTCCATTCACTTTGCACTGTGAATTGAAGTGTTGGAACAGACTGCTTCTCTTTACGGGAAACTCATGTGAGTTGCTGGTGAATACTTGTAAGTAGCTTAAGGCACGTTCAAAGGAAAGTGATTTTCTCTGAAAGGACAGCATTTAGAAAGTGAAGCAACACTCCATTCTCTTCGCACAGTGAATTGAAGTGTTGGAACAGACTGCTTCTCTTTCAGAGAAACTCATGTGAGTTGCTAGTGAATGCTTGTAAGTAGCTTAAGGCAGTTTCAAAGGAAAGTGATTTTCTCTGTAAGTACAGCATTTAGAAAGTGAAGCAATACTCCATTCACTTTGAACAGTGAATTCAAGTGTTGGAACACACTGCTTGTCTTTCAGAGAAACTCATGTGAGTTGCTGGTGAATGCTTGTAAGTAGCTTAAGGCACTTTCAAAAAAAGTGATTTTCTCTGAAAGTACAGCATTTAGAAAGTGAAGCAACACTCCATTCACTTCGCACAGTGAATTGAAGTGTTGGAACAGACTACTTCTCTTTCAGAGAAATGCATGTGATTTTCTTGTGAATGCTTGTAAGTAGTTTAAGGCAGTTTCAAAGGAAAGTGATTTTCTCTGAAAGTACAGCATTTAGAAAGTGAAGCAACACTCCATTCACTTTGCACTGTGAATTGAAGTGTTGGAACAGACTGCTTTTCTTTACGGGAAACTCATGTGAGTTGCTGGTGAATACTTGTAAGTAGCTTAAGGCAGTTTCAAAGGAAAGTGATTTTCTCTGAAAGCACAGCATTTAGAAAGTGAAACAACATCACATTCACTTCGCACTGTGAATAGAAGTGTTGGAACAGACTGCTTCTCTCATAAAACTCGTTAGTTGCTGGTGAATGCTTGTAAGTAGCTTAAGGTACTTTGAAAGGAAAGTGATTTTCTCTGAAAGTACAGCCTTTAGAAAGTGAATCAACACTCCATTCACTTCGCACAGTGAATTGAAGTGTTGGAACAGACTGCTTCTCTTTCAGAGAAACTCATGTGAGTTGCTGATGAATGCATGTAAGTAGCTTAAGGCACTTTCAAAGGAAAGTGATTTTCTCTGAAAGTACAGCATTTAGAAAGTGAAAGAACAACACATTCAATTCGCCCAGTGAATTGAAGTGTTGGAACAGACTGCTTCTCTTTCAGAGAAACTCATGTGACTTGATGGTGAATGCTTGTAAGTAGCTTAAGGCATTTTCAAAGAAAGTGATTTTCTCTGAAAGTACAGCATTTAGAAAGTGAAGCAACACTCCATTCACTTCGCACAGAGAATTGACGTGTTTGAACAGACTGCTTCACTGTCAGAGAAACGCTCGTGATTTGCTGGTGAATGCTTGTAAGTAGTTTAAGGCACTTTTAAAGGGAAGTGATTTTCTCTGAAAGTACAGCAATTAGAAAGTGAAGCAACACTCCATTCACTTCGCACAGTGAATTGAAGTGTTGGAACAGACTGCCTCTCTTTCAGAGAAACATGTGAGTTGCTGGTCAATGCTTGTAAGTAGCTTAAGGCATTTTCAAGGAAGAGTGATTTTCTCTGAAAGTACAGCATTTAGAAAGTGAAGCACCACTCCATGCTCTTTGCACTGTGAATTGAAATGTTGGGACAGACTGCTTCTCTTTCAGAAAAACGAATGTATTTTTCTTCTAAATGCTTGTAATTAGTTTAACGAAGTTTCAAAAAAAGTGATTATCTCTGTAACTATCGCATTTAGAAAGTGAAGTAAACCTCCATTCACTTCGCACAGTGAATTGAAGTGTTGGAACAGACTGCTTTTCTTTCAGAGAAATGCATGTGAGTTTCTTGTGAATGCTTATAATTAGCTTAAAGCACTTTCAAAGGAAAGTGATTTTCTCTGAAAGTACAGCATTTAGAAAGTGAAGCAACACTCCATTGACTTCGCACAGTGAATTGAAGTGTTGGAACAGACTGCTTCTCTTTCAGAGAAATGCATGTGAGTTGCTGGTGAATGCTCGTAAGTAGCTTAAGGCATTTTCAAAGGAAAGTGATTTTCTCTGAAAGTACAGCATTTAGAAAGTGAAACAACATCACATTCACTTCGCACTGTGAATTGAACTGTTGGAACAGACTGCTTCTCTCATAAAACTCGTTAGTTGCTGGTGAACGCTTGTAAGTAGCTTAAGGCAGTTTCAAAGGAAAGTGATTTTCTCTGTAAGTACAGCATTTAGAAAGTGAAGCAACACTCCATTCACTTTGCACAGTGAATTGAAGTGTTGGAACAGACTGCCTCTCTTTCAGAGAAACTCATGTGAGTTGCTGGTGAATACATGTAAGTAGTTTAAGGCACTTTCAACGGGAAGTGATTTTCTCTGAAAGTACAGCATTTAGAAAGTGAAGCAACACTCCATTCACTTCGCACAGTGAATTGAAGTGTCGGAACAGACTGCTTCTCTTTCAGAGAAATGCATGTGAGTTGCTGGTGAATGCTTTTAAGTAGCTTAAGGCAGAATCAAAGGAAAGTGATTTTCTCTGAAAGTACAGCATTTAGAAAGTGAAACAACAACACATTCACATCGCACAGTGAATTGAAGTGTTGGACCAGACTGCTTCTCTTTCAGAGAAACTCATGTGAGTTGCTGGTGCCTGCTTGTAAGTACCTTAAGGCACTTTCAAAGGAAAGTGATTTTCTCTGAAAGTACAGCATTACGAAGTGAAGCAACACTCCATTCAATTTGCACAGTGAATTGAAGTGTTGGAACAGACTGCTTCTCTTTCAGAGAAACTCATGTGAGTTGCTGGTGAATGCTTGTAAGTAGCTGAAGGCACTTTCAAAGGAAAGTGATTTTCTCTGAAAGTACAGCATTTAGAAAGTGAAGCAACACTCCATTCACTTTGCGCAGTGAATTGAAGTGTTGGAACAGACTGCTTCTCTTTCAGAGAAACGAATGTGAGTTTCTTCTAAATGCTTGTAAGTAGCTTAAGGCAGTTTCAAAGGAAAGTGATTTTCTCTGAAAGTACAGCATTTAGAACGTGAAACAACAACACATTCACTTCGCACAGTGAATGGAAGTGTTGGAACCTACTGCTTCTGTTTCAGAGAAACTCATGTGAGTTGCTGGTGAATGCTTGTAAGTAGCTTAAGGCACTTTGAAAGGAAAGTGAATTTCTCTGAAAGTACAGCATTTAGAAAGTAACGAAACACTCCATTCACTTCACACAGTGAATTGAAGTGTTGGAACAGACGGCCTCTCTTTCAGAGAAACTCATGTGAGTTGCTGGTGAATGCTTGCAAGTAGCTTAAGGCACTTTCAAAGAAAGTGATTTTCTCTGAAAGTACAGTATTTTGAAAGTGAAGCAACCCTCCATTCACTTCGCACATTGAATTGAAGTGTTGGAACAGACTGCTTCTCTTTCAGAGAAATGATTCTGAGTTGCTCGTGAATGCTTGTAAGTAGCTTAAGGCAGTTTCAAAGGAAAGTGATTTTCTCTGAAAGTACAGCATTTAGAACGTGAAACAACAACACATTCACTTCGCACAGTGAATGGAATTGTTGGAACAGATTGCCTCTCTTTCAGAGAAACATGTGAGTTGCTGGTCAATGCTTGTAAGTAGCTTAAGGCATTTTCAAAGAAGAGTGATTTTCTCTGAAAGTACAGCATTTAGAAAGTGAAGCACCACTCCATGCTCTTTGCACTGTGAATTGAAATGTTGGGACAGACTGCTTTTCTTTCAGAAAAACAAATGTGAGTTTCTTCTAAATGCTTGTAAGTAGTTTAAGGGAGTTTCAAAAAAAGTTATTATCTCTGTAATTATCGCATTTAGAAAGTGAAGCAACACTCCATTCACTTCGCACAGTGAATTGAAGTGTTGGAACAGACTGCTTCTCTTTCAGAGAAACTCATGCGATTTGCTGGTGAATGCTTGTAAGAAGCTTAAGACAGTTTCAAAAGAAAGGGATTTTCTCTGAAAGTACAGCACTTAGAAAGTGAAACAACAACACATTCACTTCGCACAGTGAATTAAAATGTTGGAACGGACTGCTTCTCTTTCAGAGAAACGAATGTGAGTTTCTTCTAAATGCTTGTAAGTAGCTTAAGGCAGTTTCAAAGGAAAGTGATTTTCTCTGAAAGTACAGCATTTAGAACGTGAAACAACAACACATTCACTTCGCACAGTGAATTGAAGTGTTGGAACTTACTGCTTCTCTTTCAGAGAAACTCATGTGAGTTGCTGGTGAATGCTTGTAAGTAGCTTAAGGTACTTTGAAAGGAAAGTGATTTTCTCTAAAAGTACAGCATTTAGAAAGTAACGCAACACTCCATTCACTTCGCACAGTGAATTAGAGTGTTGGAACAGACTGCTTCTCTTTCAGAGAAACTCATGTGAGTTGCTTGTGAATGCTTGCTATTAGCATAAGGCACTTGCAAAGGAAAGTGATTTTCTCTGAAAGTACAGTATTTTGAAAGTGAAGCAACCCTCCATTCACTTCACACATTGAATTGAAGTGTTGGAACAGACTGCTTCTATTTGAGAGAAATGATTCTGAGTTTCTCGTGAATGCTTGTAAGTAGCTTAAGGCAGTTTCAAAGGAAAGTGATTTTCTCTGAAAGTACAGCATTTAGAAAGTGAAGCAATACTCCATTCACTTCGCATAGTGAATTGAAGTGTTGGAACAGACTGTCTCTCTTTCAGAGAAACATGTGAGTTGCTGGTCAATGCTTGTAAGTAGCTTAAGGCATTTTCAAAGAAGAGTGATTTTCTCTGAAAGTACAGCATTTAGAAAGTGAAGCACCACTCCATGCTCTTTGCACTGTGAATTCAAATGTTGGGATAGACTGCTTCTCTTTCAGAAAAACGAATGTGAGTTTCTTCTAAATGCTTGTAAGTAGTTTAACGGAGTTTCAAAAAAAGTGATTATCTCTGTAACTATCGCATTTATAAAGTGAAGTAACACTCCATTCACTTCGCACAGTGAATTGAAGTGTTGGAACAGACTGCTTCTCTTTCAGAGAAACTCATGAGAGTTGCTGGTGAATGCTTCGAAGTAGCTTAAGGCACGTTCAAAGGAAAGTGATTTTCTCGGAAAGTACAGCATTTAGAAAGTGAAGCAACACTCCATTCACTTCGCACAGTGAATTGAAGTGTTGGAACAGACTGTTTCTCTTTCAGAGAAATGCATGTGAGTTTCTGGTGAATGCTTATAATTAGCTTAAAGCACTTTCAAAGGAAAGTGATTTTCTCTGAAAGTACAGCATTTAGAAAGTGAAGCAACACTCCATTCACTTCGCACAGTGAATTGAAGTGTTGGAACAGACTGCTTCTCTTACAGAGAAATGCATGTGAGTTGCTGGTGAATGCTCGTAAGTAGCTTAAGGAATTTTCAAAGGAAAGTGATTTTCTCTGAAAGTACAGCATTGAGAAAGTGAAGCAACACTCCATTCACTTCGCACAGTGAATTGAAGTGTTGGAACAGACTGCTTCTATTTCAGAGAAACTCAAGTGAGTTGCTGGTGAATGCTTGTTACTAGTTTAAGGCACTTTCAAAGGGAAGTGATTTTCTCTGAAAGTACAGCATTTAGAAAGTAAGCAACACTCCATTCACTTCACACAGTGAATTGAAGTGTTGGAACAGACTGCTTCTCTTTCAGAGAAATGCATGTGATTTGCTTTTGAATTCTAGTAAGTAGCTTAAGAAAGTTTCAAAGGAAAGTGATTTTCGCTGAAAGCACAGCATCTTGAAAGTGAAGCAACACTCCACTCACTTCGAACAGTGAATTGAAGTGTTGGAACAGACTGCTTCACTTTCAGAGTAATGCATGAGAGTTGTTTGTGAATGCTTGTAAGTAGTTTAAGGCACTTTCAAAGAAGAGTGATTTTCTCTGAAAGTACAGCATTTAGAACGTGACGAAACACTTCATTCACTTCACACAGTGAATTGAAGTGTTGGAACAGACTGCTTCTCTTTCAGAGAAACTCATGTGAGTTGCTGGTGAATGCTTGTAAGTAGCTTAAAGCAGTTGCAAAGGAAAGTGATTTTCTCTGAAAGTACAGCATTTAGAAAGTGAAGAAACACTCCATTCACTTCACACAGTGAATTGAAGTGTTAGAACAGACTGCTTCTCTTTCAGAGAAATGTATGTGAGTTGCTGGTGAATGCTTGTAGGTAGCTTAAGGCAGTTTCAAAGGAAAGTGGTTTTCTCTGAAAGTAAAGCATTTAGAAAGTGAAACAACAACACATTCACTTCGCACAGTGAATTGAAATGTTGGAACAGACTGCTTATCTTTCAGAGAAACTCATGTGAGTTGCTGGTGAATGCTTGTAGTAGCTTAAGGTACTTTGAAAGTAAAGTGATTTTCTCTGAAAGTACAGCATTTAGAAAGTGACACAACACTCCATTCACTTCACACAGTGAATTGAAGAGTTGGAACAGACTGCTTCTCTTTCAGAGAAACTCATGTGAGTTGCTGGTGAATGCTTGTAAGTAGTTTAAGGCAGTTTCAAAGGAAAGTGATTTTCTCTGAAAGTACAGCATTTAGAAAGTGAAGCAACACTCCATTCACTTTGCACTGTGAATTGAAGTGTTGGAACAGACTGCTTCTCTTTACGGGAAACTCATGTGAGTTGCTGGTGAATACTTGTAAGTAGCTTAAGGCACGTTCAAAGGAAAGTGATTTTCTCTGAAAGTACAGCATTTAGAAAGTGAAGCAACACTCCATTCTCTTCGCACAGTGAATTGAAGTGTTGGAACAGACTGCTTCTCTTTCAGAGAAACTCATGTGAGTTGCTAGTGAATGCTTGTAAGTAGCTTAAGGCAGTTTCAAAGGAAAGTGATTTTCTCTGTAAGTACAGCATTTAGAAAGTGAAGCAATACTCCATTCACTTTGAACAGTGAATTCAAGTGTTGGAACACACTGCTTGTCTTTCAGAGAAACTCATGTGAGTTGCTGGTGAATGCTTGTAAGTAGCTTAAGGCACTTTCAAAAAAAGTGATTTTCTCTGAAAGTACAGCATTTAGAAAGTGAAGCAACACTCCATTCACTTCGCACAGTGAATTGAAGTGTTGGAACAGACTACTTCTCTTTCAGAGAAATGCATGTGATTTTCTTGTGAATGCTTGTAAGTAGTTTAAGGCAGTTTCAAAGGAAAGTGATTTTCTCTGAAAGTACAGCATTTAGAAAGTGAAGCAACACTCCATTCACTTTGCACTGTGAATTGAAGTGTTGGAACAGACTGCTTTTCTTTACGGGAAACTCATGTGAGTTGCTGGTGAATACTTGTAAGTAGCTTAAGGCAGTTTCAAAGGAAAGTGATTTTCTCTGAAAGCACAGCATTTAGAAAGTGAAACAACATCACATTCACTTCGCACTGTGAATAGAAGTGTTGGAACAGACTGCTTCTCTCATAAAACTCGTTAGTTGCTGGTGAATGCTTGTAAGTAGCTTAAGGTACTTTGAAAGGAAAGTGATTTTCTCTGAAAGTACAGCCTTTAGAAAGTGAATCAACACTCCATTCACTTCGCACAGTGAATTGAAGTGTTGGAACAGACTGCTTCTCTTTCAGAGAAACTCATGTGAGTTGCTGATGAATGCATGTAAGTAGCTTAAGGCACTTTCAAAGGAAAGTGATTTTCTCTGAAAGTACAGCATTTAGAAAGTGAAAGAACAACACATTCAATTCGCCCAGTGAATTGAAGTGTTGGAACAGACTGCTTCTCTTTCAGAGAAACTCATGTGACTTGATGGTGAATGCTTGTAAGTAGCTTAAGGCATTTTCAAAGAAAGTGATTTTCTCTGAAAGTACAGCATTTAGAAAGTGAAGCAACACTCCATTCACTTCGCACAGAGAATTGACGTGTTTGAACAGACTGCTTCACTGTCAGAGAAACGCTCGTGATTTGCTGGTGAATGCTTGTAAGTAGTTTAAGGCACTTTTAAAGGGAAGTGATTTTCTCTGAAAGTACAGCAATTAGAAAGTGAAGCAACACTCCATTCACTTCGCACAGTGAATTGAAGTGTTGGAACAGACTGCCTCTCTTTCAGAGAAACATGTGAGTTGCTGGTCAATGCTTGTAAGTAGCTTAAGGCATTTTCAAGGAAGAGTGATTTTCTCTGAAAGTACAGCATTTAGAAAGTGAAGCACCACTCCATGCTCTTTGCACTGTGAATTGAAATGTTGGGACAGACTGCTTCTCTTTCAGAAAAACGAATGTATTTTTCTTCTAAATGCTTGTAATTAGTTTAACGAAGTTTCAAAAAAAGTGATTATCTCTGTAACTATCGCATTTAGAAAGTGAAGTAAACCTCCATTCACTTCGCACAGTGAATTGAAGTGTTGGAACAGACTGCTTTTCTTTCAGAGAAATGCATGTGAGTTTCTTGTGAATGCTTATAATTAGCTTAAAGCACTTTCAAAGGAAAGTGATTTTCTCTGAAAGTACAGCATTTAGAAAGTGAAGCAACACTCCATTGACTTCGCACAGTGAATTGAAGTGTTGGAACAGACTGCTTCTCTTTCAGAGAAATGCATGTGAGTTGCTGGTGAATGCTCGTAAGTAGCTTAAGGCATTTTCAAAGGAAAGTGATTTTCTCTGAAAGTACAGCATTTAGAAAGTGAAACAACATCACATTCACTTCGCACTGTGAATTGAACTGTTGGAACAGACTGCTTCTCTCATAAAACTCGTTAGTTGCTGGTGAACGCTTGTAAGTAGCTTAAGGCAGTTTCAAAGGAAAGTGATTTTCTCTGTAAGTACAGCATTTAGAAAGTGAAGCAACACTCCATTCACTTTGCACAGTGAATTGAAGTGTTGGAACAGACTGCCTCTCTTTCAGAGAAACTCATGTGAGTTGCTGGTGAATACATGTAAGTAGTTTAAGGCACTTTCAACGGGAAGTGATTTTCTCTGAAAGTACAGCATTTAGAAAGTGAAGCAACACTCCATTCACTTCGCACAGTGAATTGAAGTGTCGGAACAGACTGCTTCTCTTTCAGAGAAATGCATGTGAGTTGCTGGTGAATGCTTTTAAGTAGCTTAAGGCAGAATCAAAGGAAAGTGATTTTCTCTGAAAGTACAGCATTTAGAAAGTGAAACAACAACACATTCACATCGCACAGTGAATTGAAGTGTTGGACCAGACTGCTTCTCTTTCAGAAAAACTCATGTGAGTTGCTGGTGCCTGCTTGTAAGTACCTTAAGGCACTTTCAAAGGAAAGTGATTTTCTCTGAAAGTACAGCATTACGAAGTGAAGCAACACTCCATTCAATTTGCACAGTGAATTGAAGTGTTGGAACAGACTGCTTCTCTTTCAGAGAAACTCATGTGAGTTGCTGGTGAATGCTTGTAAGTAGCTGAAGGCACTTTCAAAGGAAAGTGATTTTCTCTGAAAGTACAGCATTTAGAAAGTGAAGCAACACTCCATTCACTTTGCGCAGTGAATTGAAGTGTTGGAACAGACTGCTTCTCTTTCAGAGAAACGAATGTGAGTTTCTTCTAAATGCTTGTAAGTAGCTTAAGGCAGTTTCAAAGGAAAGTGATTTTCTCTGAAAGTACAGCATTTAGAACGTGAAACAACAACACATTCACTTCGCACAGTGAATGGAAGTGTTGGAACCTACTGCTTCTGTTTCAGAGAAACTCATGTGAGTTGCTGGTGAATGCTTGTAAGTAGCTTAAGGCACTTTGAAAGGAAAGTGAATTTCTCTGAAAGTACAGCATTTAGAAAGTAACGAAACACTCCATTCACTTCACACAGTGAATTGAAGTGTTGGAACAGACGGCCTCTCTTTCAGAGAAACTCATGTGAGTTGCTGGTGAATGCTTGCAAGTAGCTTAAGGCACTTTCAAAGAAAGTGATTTTCTCTGAAAGTACAGTATTTTGAAAGTGAAGCAACCCTCCATTCACTTCGCACATTGAATTGAAGTGTTGGAACAGACTGCTTCTCTTTCAGAGAAATGATTCTGAGTTGCTCGTGAATGCTTGTAAGTAGCTTAAGGCAGTTTCAAAGGAAAGTGATTTTCTCTGAAAGTACAGCATTTAGAACGTGAAACAACAACACATTCACTTCGCACAGTGAATGGAATTGTTGGAACAGATTGCCTCTCTTTCAGAGAAACATGTGAGTTGCTGGTCAATGCTTGTAAGTAGCTTAAGCCATTTTCAAAGAAGAGTGATTTTCTCTGAAAGTACAGCATTTAGAAAGTGAAGCACCACTCCATGCTCTTTGCACTGTGAATTGAAATGTTGGGACAGACTGCTTTTCTTTCAGAAAAACAAATGTGAGTTTCTTCTAAATGCTTGTAAGTAGTTTAAGGGAGTTTCAAAAAAAGTTATTATCTCTGTAATTATCGCATTTAGAAAGTGAAGCAACACTCCATTCACTTCGCACAGTGAATTGAAGTGTTGGAACAGACTGCTTCTCTTTCAGAGAAACTCATGCGATTTGCTGGTGAATGCTTGTAAGTAGCTTAAGACAGTTTCAAAAGAAAGGGATTTTCTCTGAAAGTACAGCACTTAGAAAGTGAAACAACAACACATTCACTTCGCACAGTGAATTAAAATGTTGGAACGGACTGCTTCTCTTTCAGAGAAACGAATGTGAGTTTCTTCTAAATGCTTGTAAGTAGCTTAAGGCAGTTTCAAAGGAAAGTGATTTTCTCTGAAAGTACAGCATTTAGAACGTGAAACAACAACACATTCACTTCGCACAGTGAATTGAAGTGTTGGAACTTACTGCTTCTCTTTCAGAGAAACTCATGTGAGTTGCTGGTGAATGCTTGTAAGTAGCTTAAGGTACTTTGAAAGGAAAGTGATTTTCTCTAAAAGTACAGCATTTAGAAAGTAACGCAACACTCCATTCACTTCGCACAGTGAATTAGAGTGTTGGAACAGACTGCTTCTCTTTCAGAGAAACTCATGTGAGTTGCTTGTGAATGCTTGCTATTAGCATAAGGGACTTGCAAAGGAAAGTGATTTTCTCTGAAAGTACAGTATTTTGAAAGTGAAGCAACCCTCCATTCACTTCACACATTGAATTGAAGTGTTGGAACAGACTGCTTCTATTTGAGAGAAATGATTCTGAGTTTCTCGTGAATGCTTGTAAGTAGCTTAAGGCAGTTTCAAAGGAAAGTGATTTTCTCTGAAAGTACAGCATTTAGAAAGTGAAGCAATACTCCATTCACTTCGCATAGTGAATTGAAGTGTTGGAACAGACTGTCTCTCTTTCAGAGAAACATGTGAGTTGCTGGTCAATGCTTGTAAGTAGCTTAAGGCATTTTCAAAGAAGAGTGATTTTCTCTGAAAGTACAGCATTTAGAAAGTGAAGCACCACTCCATGCTCTTTGCACTGTGAATTCAAATGTTGGGATAGACTGCTTCTCTTTCAGAAAAACGAATGTGAGTTTCTTCTAAATGCTTGTAAGTAGTTTAACGGAGTTTCAAAAAAAGTGATTATCTCTGTAACTATCGCATTTATAAAGTGAAGTAACACTCCATTCACTTCGCACAGTGAATTGAAGTGTTGGAACAGACTGCTTCTCTTTCAGAGAAACTCATGAGAGTTGCTGGTGAATGCTTCGAAGTAGCTTAAGGCACGTTCAAAGGAAAGTGATTTTCTCGGAAAGTACAGCATTTAGAAAGTGAAGCAACACTCCATTCACTTCGCACAGTGAATTGAAGTGTTGGAACAGACTGTTTCTCTTTCAGAGAAATGCATGTGAGTTTCTGGTGAATGCTTATAATTAGCTTAAAGCACTTTCAAAGGAAAGTGATTTTCTCTGAAAGTACAGCATTTAGAAAGTGAAGCAACACTCCATTCACTTCGCACAGTGAATTGAAGTGTTGGAACAGACTGCTTCTCTTACAGAGAAATGCATGTGAGTTGCTGGTGAATGCTCGTAAGTAGCTTAAGGAATTTTCAAAGGAAAGTGATTTTCTCTGAAAGTACAGCATTGAGAAAGTGAAGCAACACTCCATTCACTTCGCACAGTGAATTGAAGTGTTGGAACAGACTGCTTCTATTTCAGAGAAACTCAAGTGAGTTGCTGGTGAATGCTTGTTACTAGTTTAAGGCACTTTCAAAGGGAAGTGATTTTCTCTGAAAGTACAGCAATTAGAAAGTGAAGCAACACTCCATTCACTTCGCACAGTGAATTGAAGTGTTGGAACAGACTGCTTCTCATTCAGAGTTACGCATGCGATTTTCTGGTGAATGCTTGTAAGTAGCTTAATACAGTTTCAAAAGAAAGGGATTTTCTCTGAAAGTCCAGCACTTAGAAAATGAAACAACAACACATTCACTTCGCACAGTGAATTGAAGTGTTGGAACAGACTCCTTCTCTTTCAAGAAACTCATGTGAGTTGATGGTGAATGCTTGTAAGTATCTTTAGGCACTTTCAAAGGAAAGTGATTTTCTCTGAAAGTACAGCATTTAGAAAGTGAAGAAACACTCCATTCACTTTGCACAGTGAATTGAAGTGTCGGAACAGACTGCCTCTCTTTCAGAGAAATGCATGTGAGTTGCTGGTTAATGCTTTTAAGTAGCTTAAGGCTGTTTCAAAGGAAAGTGATTTTTTTCTGAAAGTACAGCACTTAGAAAATGAAACAACAACACATTCACTTCGCACAGTGAATTGAAGTGTTTTAACAGACTGCTTCTTTTTCAGAGAAACGCATGTGATTTCCTGGTGAATGCTTGTAAGTAGCTTAAGGCAGTTTCAAAGGAAAGTAATTTTCTCTGAATGTACAGCATTTAGAAAGTGAAGCAACACTCCATTGACTTTGTAAAGTGAAGTGAAGTGTTGGAACAGACTGCTTCTCTTTCAGAGAAACACATGTGAGTTGCTGGTGAATGCTTGTATGTAGCTGAAGGTAGTTTCAAAGGAAAGTGATTTTCTCTGAAAGTACAGCATTTAGAAAGTGAAGCAGAACTCCATTCACTTCGCACAGTGAATTGAAGTGTTGGAACAGACTGCTTCTCTTTTAGATAAATGCATGTGAGTTTCTTGTGAATGCTTATAATTAGCTTAAAGCACTTTCAAAGGAAAATGATTTTCTCTGAAAGTACAGCATTTAGAAAGTGAAGCAACACTCCATTCAATTCGCACAGTGAATTGAAGTGTTGGAACAGACTGCTTCTCTTTCAGAGAAATGCATGTGAGTTGCTGGTGAATGCTCGAAAATAGATTAAGGCATTTTCAAAGGAAAGTGATTTTCTCTGAAAGTACAGCATTGAGAAAGTGAAGCAACACTCCATTCCCTTCGCCCAGTGAATAGAAGTGTTGGAACAGACTTCTTCTTTTCAGAGAAACTCATGTGAGTTGCTGGTGAATGCTTGTAAGTAGTTTAAGGCACTTTCAAAGGGAAGTGATTTTCTCTGAAAGTACAGCAATTAGCAAGTTAAGCAACACTCCATTCACGTCGCACAGTGAATTGAAGTGTTGGAACAGACTGCTTCTCTTTCAGAGAAACGCATGCGATTTGCTGGGGAATGCTTGTAAGTAGCTTAAGCAGTTTCAAAGAAAAGTGATTTTCTCTGAAAGTACAGCATTTAGAACGTGAAACAACAACACATTCACATCGCACAGTGAATTGAAGTGTTGGACCAGACTGCTTCTCTTTCAGAGAAACTCATGTGAGTTGCTGGTGCATGCTTGTAAATACCTTAAGGCACTTTCAAAGGAAAGTGATTTTCTCTGAAAGTACAGCATTACAAAGTGAAGCAACACTCCATTCACTTTGCACAGTGAATTGAAGTGTTGGAACAGACTGCTTCTGTTTCAGAGAAACACATGTGAGTTGCTTGTGAATGCTTGTAAGTAGCTGAAGGCACTTTCAAAGGAAAATGATTTTCTCTGAAAGTACAGCATTTAGAAAGTGAAGCAACACTCCATTCACTTTGCACACTAAATTGAAGTGTTGGACCAGACTGCTTCTCTTTCAGAGAAACTCATGTGAGTTGCTGCTGAATGCTTGTAAGTAGCTTAAGGTACTTTGAAAGGAAAGTGATTTTCTCTGAAAGTACAGCATTTAAAAAGTGACGCAACACTCCATTCACTTCGCACAGTGAATTGAAATGTTGGAACAGACTGCTTCTCTTTCAGACAAATGCATGTGAGTTGCTGGAGAATGCTTGCAAGTAGCTTAAGGCAGTTTCAAAGGAAAGTGATTTTCTCTGAAAGTACAGCATTTAGAAAGTGAAGCAACACTCCATTCACTTCGCACAGTGAATCGAAGTGTTGGAACAGACTGCCTCTCTTTCAGAGAAACATGTGAGTTTCTGGTCAATGCTTGTAAGTAGCTTAAGGCATTTTCAAGAAAGAGTGATTTTCTCTGAAAGTACAGCATTTAGAAAGTGAAGCACCACTCCATGCTCTTTGCACTGTGAATTGAAATGTTGGGACACACTGCTTCTCTTTCAGAAAAACGAATGTGAGTTTCTTCTTAATGCTTGTAAGTAGTTTAACGGAGTTTCAAAAAAAGTGATTATCTCTGTAACTATCGCATTTAGAAAGTGAAGTAACACTCCATTCACTTCGCACAGTGAATTGAAGTGTTGGAACAGACTGCTTCTCTTTCAGAGAAATGCATGTGAGTTTCTTGTCAATGCTTATAATTAGCTTAAAGCACTTTCAAAGGAAAGTGATTTTCTCTGAAAGTACAGCATTTAGAAAGTGAAGCAACAATCCATTCACTCCGCACAGTGAATTGAAGTGTTGGAACAGACTGCTTCTCTTTCAGAGAAATGCATGTGAGTTGCTGGTGAATGCTCGTACGTAGCTTAAGGCATTTTCAAAGGAAAGTGATTTTCTCTGAAAGTACAGCATTGAGAAAGTGAAGCAACACTCCATTCACTTCGCACAGTGAATTGAAGTGTTGGAACAGACTCTTCTATTTCATAGAAACTCATGTGAGTTGCTGGTGAATGCTTGTAAGTAGCTAGAGGCAGTTTCAAAGAAAGTGATTTTCTCTGAAAGTACAGCATTTAGAATGTGAAACAACACTCCATTTACATCGCACAGTGAATTGAAGTGTTGGAACAGAATGCTTCTCTTTCAGAGAAATGCATGTGAGTTGCTGGTGAATGCTTTTAAGTAGCTTAAGGCAGTTTCAAAAGAAAGTGATTTTCTCTGAAAGTATTGCATTTTGAAAGTGAAACAAAAACACATTCACTTCGCACAGTGAATTGAAGTGTTGGAACATACTGCTTCTCTTTCAGAGAAACTCATGTGAGTTGCTGCCGAATGCTTGTAAGTAGCTTAAGGTACTTTGAAAGGAAAGTGATTTTCTCTGAAAGTACAGCATTTAGAAAGTGAAGCAACACTCCATTCACTTCGCACAGAGAATTGAAGTGTTTGAACAGACTGCTTCTCTGTCAGAGAAACGCTTGTGATTTGCTGGTGAATGCTTGTAAGTAGCTTAAGGCAGTTTCAAAGGAAAGTGATTTTCTCTGAAAGTACAGCATTTAGAAAGTGAAACAACATCACATTCACTTCGCACTGTAAATTGAAATGTTGGAACAGACTGCTTCTCTCATAAAACTCGTTAGTTGCTGGTGAATGCTTGTAAGTAACTTAAGGTACTTTGAAAGGAAAGTGATTTTCTCTGAAAGTACAGCATTTAGAAAGTGAATCAACACTCCATTCACTTCGCACAGTGAATTGAAGTGTTGGAACAGACTGCTTCTCTTTCAGAGAAACTCATGTGAGTTGCTGGTGAATGCTTGTAAGTAGTTTAAGGCAGTTTCAAAGGAAAGTGATTTTCTCTGAAAGTACAGCAATTAGAAAGTGAAGCAACACTCCATTCACTTCGCACAGTGAATTGAAGTGTTGGAACAGACTGCTTCTCTTTCAGAGAAACGCATGCGATTTGCTGGTGAATGCTTGTAAGTAGCTTAAGACAGTTTCAAAAGAAAGGGATTTTCTCTCAAAGTACAGAACTTAGAAAGTGAAACAACAACACATTCACTTCGCACAGTGAATTGAAGTGTTGGAACAGACTGCTTCTCTTTCAGAGAAACTCATGTGAGTTGCTGGTGAATGCTTGTAAGTAGTTTCAGGCAGTTTCAAAGGAAAGTGATTTTCTCTGAAAGTACAGCATTTAGAACGTGAAACAACAACACATTCACTTCGCACAGTGAATTGAAGTGTTGGAACAGACTGCTTCTCTTTCAGAGAAATGATTCTGAGTTGCTCGTGAATGCTTGTAAGTAGCTTAAGGCAGTTTCAAAGGAAAGTGATTTTCTCTGAAAGTACAGCATTTAGAAAGTGAAGCAACACTCCATTCACTTCGCACAGTGAATTGAAGTGTTGGAACAGACTGCCTCTCTTTCAGAGAAACATGTGAGTTGCTGGTCAATGCTTGTAAGTAGCTTAAGGTACTTTGAAAGGAAAGTGATTTTCTCTGAAAGTACAGCATTTAGAAAATAACGCAACACTCCATTCACTTCGCACAATGAATTGAAGTGTTGGAACAGACTGCTTCTCTTTCAGAGAATCTAATGTGAGTTGCTGGTGAATGCTTGTAAGTAGCTTAAGGCAGTTTCAAAGGAAAGTGCTTTTCTCTGAAAGTACAGCATTTAGAACTTGAAGCAACACTCCATTCAGTTCGCATAGTGAATTGAAGTGTTGGAACAGACTGTTTCTCTTTCAGAGAAACTCATGTGAGTTGCTGCTGAATGCTTTAAGTAGCTTAAGGCAGTTTGAAAGGAAAGTGATTTTCTCTGAATGTACAGCATTTAGAAAGTGAAGCAACATTCCATTCACTTTGCACAGTGAATTGAAGTGTTGGAACAGACTGCTTCTCTTTCAGAGAAACTCATGTGAGTTTCTGGTGAATGCTTGTATGTAGCTGAAGGTAGTTTCAAAGGAAAGTGATTTTCTCTGAAAGTACAGCATTTACAAAGTGAAGCAACACTCCATTCACTTCGCACAGTGAACTGAAGTGTTGGAACAGACTGCTTCTCTTTCAGAGAAACTCATGTGAGTTGCTGGTGAATGCTTGTAAGTAGCTTAAGGTACTTTGAAAGGAAAGTGATTTTCTCTGAAAGTACAGCATTTAGAAAGTGAAACAACATCACATTCACTTCGCACTGTAAATTGAAATGTTGGAACAGACTGCTTCTCTCATAAAACTCGTTAGTTGCTGGTGAATGCTTGTAAGTAGCTTAAGGTACTTTGAAAGGAAAGTGATTTTCTCTGAAAGTACAGCATTTAGAAAGTGAATCAACACTCTATTCACTTCGCACAGTGAATTGAAGTGTTGGAACAGACTGCTTCTCTTTCAGAGAAACTCATGTGAGTTGCTGGTGAATGCTTGTAAGTAGTTTAAGGCAGTTTCAAAGGAAAGTGGTTTTCTCTGTAACTACAGCATTTAGAAAGTAAAGTAACACTCCAATCACTTCGCACAGTAAATTGAAGTGTTGGAACAGACTGCCTCTCTTTCAGAGAAACTCAAGTGAGTTGCTGGTGAATGCTTGTAAGTAGCTTAAGGCACTTTCAAAGAAAGTGATTTTCTCTGAAAGTACAGCATTTAGAAAGTGAAGCAACACTCCCTACTCTTTGCACTGTGAATTGAAATGTTGGGACAGACTGCTTCTCTTTCAGAAAAACGAATGTGAGTTTCTTCTAAATGCTTGTAAGTAGTTTAACGGAGTTTCAAAAAAAGTGATTATCTCTGTAACTATCGCATTTAGAAAGTGAAGTAACACTCCATTGACTTCGCACAGTGAATTGAAGTGTTGGAACAGACTGCTTCTCTTTCAGAGAAATGCATGTGAGTTTCTTGTCAATGCTTATAATTAGCTTAAAGCACTTTCAAAGGAAAGTGATTTTCTCTGAAAGTACAGCATTTAGAAAGTGAAGCAACACTCCATTCACTTCGCACAGTGAATTGAAGTGTTGGAACAGACTGCTTCTCTTTCAGAGAAATTCATGTGAGTTGCTGGTGAATGCTCGTAAGTAGCATAAGGCATTTTCAAAGGAAAGTGATTTTTTCTGAAAGTACAGCATTGAGAAAGTGAAGCAACACTCCATTCACTTCGCACAGTGAATTGAAGTGTTGGAACAGACTGCTTCTATTTCAGATAAACTCATGTGAGTTGCTGGTGAATGCTTGTAAGTAGTTTAAGGCACTTTCAAAGGGAAGTGATTTTCTCTGAAAGTACAGCAATTAGAAAGTGAAGCAACACTCCATTCACTTCGCACAGTGAATTGAAGTGTTGGAACAGACTGCTTCTCTTTCAGAGAAACGAATGTGAGTTTCTTCTAAATGCTTGTAAGTAGCTTAAGGCAGTTTCAAAGGAAAGTGATTTTCTCTGAAATTACAGCATTTAGAATGTGAAACAACAACACATTCACTTCGCACAGTGAATTGAAATGTGGAACCTACTGCTTCTCTTTCAGAGAAACTCATGTGAGTTGCTGGGGAATGCTTGTAAGTAGCTTAAGGTACTTTGAAAGGAAAGTGATTTTCTCTGAAAGTACAGCATTTAGAAAGTAACGCAACACTCCATTCACTTCGCACAGTGAATTGAGGTGTTGGAGCAGACTGCTTCTCTTTCAGAGAAACTCATGAGAGTTGCTGGTGAATGCTAGGAAGTAGCTTAAGGGATTTTAAAAGGAAAGTGATTTTCTCTGAAATTACAGCATTTAGAAAGTGAAGCAACACTTCATTCACTACGCACAGTGAATTGAAGTGTTGGAACAGACTGCTTCTCTTTCAGAGAAACTCATGTGAGTGGCTGGTGAATGCTTGTATGCAGCTTAAGGTACTTTGAAAGGAAAGTGATTTTCTCTGAAAGTACAGCATTTAGAAAGTAACGCAACACTCCATTCACTTCGCACAGTGAATTGAAGTGTTGGAACAGACTGCTTCTCTTTCAGAGAAACTCATGTGAGTTGCTGGTGAATGCTTGTAAGTAGCTTAAGGCAGTTTCAAAGGAAAGTGATTTTCTCTGAAAGTACAGCATTTAGAAAGTGAAGCCACACTCCATTCATTTTGCACAGTGAATTGAAGTGTTGGAACAGACTGCTTCTCTTTCAGAGAAACTCATGTGAGTTGCTGGTGAATGCTTGTATGTAGGTGAAGGTAGTTTCATAAGAAAGTGATTTTCTCTGAAAGTACAGCATTTAGAAAGTGAAGCAACACTCCATTCACTTCGCACAGTGAATTGAAGTGTTGGAACACACTGCTTCTCTTTCAGAGAAATGCATGTGAGTTGCTGGTGAATGCTCGTAAGTAGCTTAAGGCAGTTTCAAAGGAAAGTGATTTACTCTGAAAGTACAGCATTGAGAAAGTGAAGCAACACTCCATTCACTTCGCACAGTGAATTGAAGAGTTGGAACAGACTGCTTCTCTTGCAGAAAACTCATGTGAGTTGCTGGTGAATGCTTGTATGTAGCTGAAGGTAGTTTCAAAGGAAAGTGATTTTCTCTGAAAGTACAGCATTTAGAAAGTGAAGCAACACTCCATTCACTTCGCACAGTGAATTGAAGTGTTGGAACAGACTGCTTCTCTTTCAGAGAAACTCATGTGAGTTGCTGGTGAATGCTTGTAAGTAGCTTAAGGTACATTGAAAGGAAAGTGATTTTCTCTGAGAGTACAACATTTAGAATGTGAAGCAACACTGCATTCACTTCGCACACTGAATTGAAGTGTTGGAACAGACTGCTTCTCTTTCAGAGAAACGCATGTGAGTTGCTGGTGAATGCTTGTAAGAAGCTTAAGGCACTTTCAAGGGAAAGTGATTTTCTCTGAACGAACAGCATTTAGAAAGTGAAGCAACACTCCATTCACTTCGCACAGTGAACTGAAGTGTTGGAACAGACTGCTTTTCTTTCAGAGAAATGCATGTGAGTTGCTGGTGAATGATTGTAAGTAGCTTAAGGCAGTTTCAAAGGAAAGTGATTTTCTCTGAAAGTACAGCATTTAGAATGTGAAGCAACACTCCATTCACATCGCACAGTGAATTGAAGTGTTGGAACAAACTGCTTCTCTTTCAGAGAAACTCATCTGAGTTGCTGCTGAATGCTTGTAAGTAGCTTAAGGTACTTTGAAAGGAAAGGGATTTTCTTGAAAGTACAGCATTTAGAAAGTGACGCAACACTCCATTCACTTCGCACAGTGAATTGAAGTGTTGGAACAGACTGCTTCTCTTTCAGAGAAACTCATGTGAGTTACTGGTGAATGCTTGTACCTTAAGGTACATTGAAGGGAAAGTGATTTTCTCAGAGAGTACAGCATTTAGAAAGTGACGCAACACTCCATTCACTTCGCACAGTGAATTGAAGTGTTGGAACAGCCTGCTTCTCTTTCAGAGAAACGCATGTGAGTTGCTTGTGAATGCTTCTAAGTAGCTTAAGGCACATTCAAAGGACAGTGATTTTCTCTGAAAGTACAGCATTTAGAAAGTGAAGCAACACTCCATTCACTTCGCAAAGTGAATTGAAATGTTGGAACAGACTGCCTCTCTTTCAGAGAAACTCAGGTCAGTTGATGGTCAATGCTTGTAAGTAGCTTAGGGCACTTTCAAAGTAAAGTGATTTTCTCTGAAAGTACAGCATTTAGAAAGTGAAACAACAACACATTCACTTCGCACAGTGAACTGAAGTGTTGGAACAGACTGCTTCTCTTTCAGAGAAACTCATGTGAGTAGCTGGTGAATGCTTGTTTGTAGCGTAAGATATGTTGAAAGGAAAGTGATTTTCCCTGAAAGTACAGCATTTAAATAGTGAAGCAACACTCCATTCACTTCGCACAGTGAATTGAGGTGTTGGATCAGACTGCTTCTCTTTCAGAGAAACTCATGTGAGTTGCTGGTGAATGCTTGTAAGTAACTTAAGGCAGTTTCAAAGAAAAATGATTTTCTCTGAAAG
Source organism: Myodes glareolus (assembly GCF_982192425.1). Classification (NCBI taxonomy): domain Eukaryota; kingdom Metazoa; phylum Chordata; class Mammalia; order Rodentia; family Cricetidae; genus Myodes; species Myodes glareolus. The sequence goes on from NW_028263250.1 coordinate 243,568, forward strand.
TACAGCATTTAGAAAGTGAAGCAACTCCATTCACTTTGCACAGTGAATTTAAGTGTTGGAACAGACTGCTTCTCTTTCAGAGAAACTCATGTGAGTTGCTGGTGAATGCTTATAGTTAGCTTTAGGCACTTTCAAAAGAAAGTGATTTTCTCTGAAAGTACGGCATTTAGAAAGTGAAGCAACACTCCATTCACTTCCGACAGTGAATTGAAATGTTGGAACAGACTGCTTCTCTTTCAGAGAAATGCATGTGAGTTGCTAGTGAATGCTTGGAAGTAGCTTAAGGCACTTTCAAAGGAAAGAGATTATCTCTGAAAGTACAGCATTTAAAAAGTGAAGCAACACTCCATTCACTTCACACAGTGAATTGAAGTTTTGGAACAGACTGCTTCTCTTTCAGAAAAATGATTCTGAGTTGCTCGTGAATGCTTGTAAGTAGCTTAAGGCACTTATAAAAAAGTGATTTTCTCTGAAAGTAAAGCATTTAGAAAGCGAAGCAACACTCCATTCACTTCTCACAGTGAATTGAAGTGTTGGAACCGATTGCTTCTCTTTCAGAGAAAGGCATGTAAGTTTCTGGTGAATGCTTGTATGTAGCTTAAGGCAGTTTCAAAGGAAAGTGATTTTCTTTCAAAGTACATCATTTAGAAAGTGAAGCAACACTCCATTCACTTCACACAGTGAATTGAAGTTTTGGAACAGACTGCTTCTCTTTCAAAGAAATGCATGTGAATTGCTGGTGAATGCATGTAAGTAGCTTAAGGCACTTTCAAAGGAAAGTGATTTTCTCTGAAAGGACAGCATTGAGAAAGTGAATCAACTCTCCATTCACTTCGCAGAGTGAATTGCAATGTTGGAACAGACTGCTTCTCTTTCAGAGAAATGCATGTGAGTTGCTGGAGAATGCTTGTAAGTAACTTAAGGCACTTTCAAAGGAAAGTGATTTTCTCTGAAAGTACAGCATTTAGAAAGTGAAACAACAACACATTCACTTCGCACAGTGAATTGAAGTGTTGGAACAGACTGCTTCTCTTTCAGAGAAACTCATGTGATTTGCTGGTGAATGCTTGTTTTTAGCTGAAGGTACTTTGAAAGGAAAGTGATTTTCCCTGAAAGTACAGCATTTAAAAAGTGAAGCAACACTCCAATCACTCGCACAGTGAATTGAAGTGTTGGAACAGACTGCTTCTCTTTCAGAGAAACTCATGTGAGTTGCTGGTAAATGCTTGAAGTAGCTTAAGGCACTTTCAAAGGAAAGTGATTTTCTCTGAAAGTACAGCATTTAGAAAGTGAAGCAACACTCCATTCACTTTGCACAGTGAATTGAAGTGATGGAACAGACTGCTTCTCTTTCAGAGAAATGCATGTGAGTTGCTGGTAAATGCTTGTAAGTAGCTGAAGGCACGTTGAAAGGAAAGTGATTTTCTCTGAAAGTAGAGAATTTTGAAAGTGAAGCAACCCTCCATTCACTTCGCACAGTGAATTGAACTGTTGGAACAGACTGCTTCTCTTTCAGAAAAATGATTGTGAGTTGCTGGTTAATGCTTGCAAGTAGCTTAAGACAGTTTAAAAGGAACGTGATTTTCTCTGAAAGTACAGCATTTAGAAAGTGAAGCAACACTTCATTCCCTTCGCCCAGTGAATTGAAGTGTTGGAACAGACTGCTTCTCTTTCAGAGAAATGCATGTGAGTTGCTGGTGAATACTTGTAAGTAGCTTAAGGCAGTTTCAAAATAAAGTGATTTTCTCTGAAAGTACAGCATTTAGAAAGTGAAGCAACACTCCATTCATTTCGCACAGTGAAATGAAGTGTTGGAACAGACTGCCTCTCTTTCAGAGAAACTCATGTGTTTTGCTGGTCAATGCTTGTAAGTAGCTTAAGGCACTTTCAAAGGAAAGTGATTTTCTCTGAAAGTACAGCATTTAGAAAATGAAGCAACAATCCATTCACTTCGCAGAGTAATTGAAGTGTTGTATCAGACTGCTTTTCCTCAGAGAAATGCATGTGAGCTTCTTGTGAATGCTTGTAATTAGATTAAGGCACTTTAAAAGGAAAGCGATTTTCTCTGAAGTACAGCATGTAGAAAGTGAAACAACAACACATTCACTTCGCACAGTGAATTGAAGTGTTGGAACAGACTGCTTCTCTTTCAGAGAAACTCATGTGAGTTGCTGGTGAATGCTTGTAAGTAGCTTAAGGCAGTTTCAAAGGAACGTGATTTTCTCTGAAAGTATAGCATTTAGAAAGTGAAGCAACTGCATTCACTTTGCACAGTGAATTGAAGTGTTGGAACAGACTGCTTCTCTTTCAGTGAAACTCATGTGAGTTGCTGGTGAATGCTTACAATTAGCTTTAGGCACTTTCAAAGGAAAGTGATTTTCTCTGAAAGTACAGCATTTAGAAAGTGAAAAAGCAACACATTCACTTCGCACAGTGAATTGAAGTGTTGGAAAAGCCTGCTTCTCTTTCTGAAAAATGATTCTGAGTTGCTCGTGAATTCTTATAGTTAGCTTTAGGCACTTTCAAAGGAAAGTGATTTTCTCTGAAAGGACAGCATTTAGAAAGTGAAGCAACACTCCATTCACTTCCCACAGTGAATTGAAATGTTGGAAGAGACTGCTTCACTTTCAGAGAAATGCATGTGAGTTGCTAGTGAATGCTTGTAAGTAGCTTAAGGCACTATAAAAGGAAAGTGATTTTCTCTGAAAGTACAGCATTTTGAAAGTGAAGCAACCCTCCATTCACTTCGCACAGTGAATTGAAGTGTTGGAACAGACTGCTTCTCTTTCAGAGAAACTCATGTGAGTTGCTGGTGAATGCTTGTAAGTACCTTGAGGCACTTTCAAAGTAAAGTGATTTTCTCTGAAAGTACAGCATTTAGAAAGTGAAGCAACACTCCATTCATTTCGCACAGTGAATTGAAGTGTTGGAACAGACTGCTTCTCTTTCAGAGAAACACATGTGAATTTCTGTGGAATGCTTGTAAGTAGCTTAAGGCACTTTCAAAGGAAAGTGATTATCTCTGTAACTACAGCATTTAGAAAGTGAAGAAACACTCCATTCACTTCGCACAGTGAATAGAAGTGTTGTAACAGACTGCTTCTCTTTCAGAGAAATGCATGTGAGTTGCTGGGGAATGATTGTAAGTAGCTTAAGGCACTTTCAAAGGAAAGTGATTTTCTCTGAAAGTACAGCATTTAGAAAGTGAAGCAACACTCCATTCACTTCGCACAGTGAATTGAAGTGTTGGAACAGACTACTTCTCTTTCAGAGAAGCTCATGTGAGTTGCTGGTGAATGCTTGTAAGTACCTGAAGGCACTTTCCAAGGAAAGTGATTTTCTCTGAAAGTACAGCATTTAGAAAGTGAAGAAACACTCCATTCACTTCGCACAGTGAACTGAAGTGTTGGAACAGACTGATTCTCTTTCAGAAAAATGCATGTGAATTTCTTGTGAATGCTTATAGTTAGCTTAAGGCACTTTCAAAGGAAAGTGATTTTCTCTGAAAGGACAGCATTTAGAAAGTGAAGCAACACTCCATTCACTTCGCACAGTGAATTGAAGTGTTGGAACAGACTGCTTCTCTTTCAGATAAACTCATGTGAGTTGCTGTTGAATGCTTGTAAGTAGCTTAAGGCACTTTCAAAGGAAAGTGATTTTCTCTGAAAGTACAGCATTTAGAAAGTGATGCAACACTACATTCACTTTGCACAGTGAATTGAAGTGTTGGAACAGACTGCTTCTCTTTCAGAAAAACGCATGTGATTTGCTGGTGAATGCTTGTAAGTAGCTTAAGGCAGTTTCAATAGAAAGTGATTATCTCTGTAACTACAGCATTTAGAAATTGAATCAACTCTCCATTCACTTCGCACAGTGAATTGAAGTGTTGGAACAGACTGCTTCTCTTTCAGAGAAACTCATGTGAGTTGCTGGTGAATGCTTGTAAGCAGCTGAAGGCACTTTCAAAGGATAGTGATTTTTTCTGAAAGTACAGCATTACAAACTGAAGAAAAACTCCATTCACTTTGCACAGTGAATTGAAGTGTTGGAACAGACTGCTTCTCTTTCAGAGAAATGCATGTGAGTTTCTTGTGAATGCTTATAATCAGCTTAAGGCACTTTCAAAGGAAAGTGATTTTCTCTGAAAGGACAGCATTTAGAAAGTGAAGCAACACTCCATTCACTTCGCACAGTGTATTGAAATGGTGGAACAGACTGCTTCTCTTTCAGAGAAATGCATGTGAGTTGCTGGTGAATGATTGTAAGTAGCTTAAGGCTGTTTCAAAAAAAGTGATTTTCTCTGAAAGTACAGCATTTAGAAAGTGAAGCAACACTCCATTCACTTCGCACAGTGAATTGAAGTGTTGGAACAGACTGCTTCTCTTTCAGAGAAACTCATGTGAGTTGCTGGTGAATGCTTGTAAGTAGCTTAAAGCAGTTTCAAAGGAAAGTGATTTTCTCTGAAAGTACAGCATTTAGAAAGTGAAGCAACACTCCATTCACTTTGCACAGTGAATTGAAGTGTTGGAACAGACTGCTTCTCTTTCAGAGAAACTCATGTGAGTTGCTGGTGAATGCTTGTATGTAGCTGAAGGTAGTTTCAAAGGAAAGTGATTTTCTCTGAAAGTACAGCATTTAGAAAGTGAAGCAACACTCCATTCACTTCGCACAGTGAATTGAAGTGTTGGAACAGACTGCTTCTCTATCAGAGAAACTCATGTGAGTTGCTGGTGAATACTTGTAAGTAGCTTAAGGTACATTGAAAGGAAAGTGATTTTCTCTGAGAGTACAACATTTAGAATGAGAAGCAACACTGCATTCACTTCGCACACTGAATTGAAGTGTTGGAACAGACTGCTTCTCTTTCAGAGAAACGCATGTGAGTTGCTGGTGAATGCTTGTAAGTAGCTTAAGGCACTTTCAAGGGAAAGTGATTTTCTCGGAATGAACAGCATTTAGAAAGTGAAGCAACACTCCATTCACTTAGCACAGTGAACTGAAGTGTTGGAACAGACTGCTTTTCTTTCAGAGAAATGCATGTGAGTTTCTGGTCAATGCTTGTAAGTAGCTTAAGGCAGTTTCAAAGGAAAGTGATTTTCTCTGAAAGTACAGCATTTAGAATGTGAAAAAAACAACACATTCACTTCGCACAGTGAATTGAAGTGTTGGAACAAACTGCTTCTCTTTCAGAGAAACTCATCTGAGTTGCTGCTGAATGCTTGTAAGTAGCTTAAGGTACTTTGAAAGGAAAGGGATTTTCTTGAAAATACAGCATTTAGAAAGTGACGCAACACTCCATTCATTTCGCACAGTGAATTGAAGTGTTTGATCAGACTGCTTCTCTTTCAGAGAAACTCATGTGAGTTACTGGTGAATGCTTGTACCTTAAGGTACATTGAAAGGAAAGTGATTTTCTCAGAGAGTACAGCATTTAGAAAGTGACGCAACACTCCATTCACTTCGCACAGTGAATTGAAGTGTTGGAACAGCCTGCTTCTCTTTCAGAGAAACGCATGTGAGTTGCTGGTGAATGCTTCTAAGTAGCTTAAGGCAGTTTCAAAGGAAAGTGATTTTCTCTGAAAGTACAGCATTTAGAAAGTGAAGCAACACTCCATTCACTTCGCACAGTGAATTGAATTGCTGGAACAGACTGCCTCTCTTTCAGAGAAACTCAGGTCAGTTGATGGTCAATGCTTGTAAGTAGCTTAAGGCACTTTCAAAGTAAAGTGATTTTCTCTGAAAGTACAGCATTTAGAAAGTGAAACAACAACACATTCACTTCGCACAGTGAACTGAAGTGTTGGAACAGACTGCTTCTCTTTCAGAGAAACTCATGTGAGTAGCTGGTGAATGCTTGTTTGTAGCGTAAGATGTGTTGAAAGGAAAGTGATTTTCCCTGAAAGTACAGCATTTAAATAGTGAAGCAACACACCATTCACTTCGCACAGTGAATTGAGGTGTTGGATCAGACTGCTTCTCTTTCAGAGAAACTCATGTGAGTTGCTGGTGAATGCTTGTAAGTAACTTAAGGCAGTTTCAAAGAAAAATGATTTTCTCTGAAAGTACAGCATTTAGAAAGTGAAGCAACTCCATTCACTTTGCACAGTGAATTTAAGTGTTGGAACAGACTGCTTCTCTTTCAGAGAAACTCATGTGAGTTGCTGGTGAATGCTTATAGTTAGCTTTAGGCACTTTAAAAGGAAAGTGATTTTCTCTGAAAGTACAGCATTTAGAAAGTGAAGCAACACTCCATTCACTTCCGACAGTGAATTGAAATGTTGGAACAGACTGCTTCTCTTTCAGAGAAATGCATGTGAGTTGCTAGTGAATGCTTGTAAGTAGCTTAAGGCACTTTAAAAGGAAAGTGATTTTCTCTGAAAGTACAGCATTTTGAAAGTGAAGCAACCCTCCATTCACTTCGTACAGTGAATGGAAGTGTTGGAACCTACTGCTTCTCTTTCAGAGAAACTCATGTGAGTTGCTGCTGAATGCTTGTAAGTAGCTTAAGGTACTTTGAAAGGAAAGTGATTTTCTCGGAAAGTACAGCATTTAGAAAGTGACGCAACACTCCATTCACTTCGCACAGTGAATTGAAGTGTGGGACCAGACTGCTTCTCTTTCATAGAAACTCTTGTGAGTTGCTGGTGAATGCTTGAAAGTAGCTTAAGGCACTTTCAAAGGAAAGAGATTTTCTCTGAAAGTACAGCATTTAAATAGTGAAGCAACACTCCATTCACTTTGCACAGTGAATTGAAGTTTTGGAACAGACTGCTTCTCTTTCAGAAAAATATTCTGAGTTGCTGGTGAATGCTTGTAAGTAGCTTAAAGCAGTTTCAAAGGAAAGTGATTTTCTCTGAAAGTACAGCATTTAGAAAGTGAAGCAACACTCCATTCACTTTGCACAGTGAATTGAAGTGTTGGAACAGACTGCTTCTCTTTCAGAGAAACTCATGTGAGTTGCTGGTGAATGCTTGTATGTAGCTGAAGGTAGTTTCAAAGGAAAGTGATTTTCTCTGAAAGTACAGCATTTAGAAAGTGAAGCAACACTCCATTCACTTCGCACAGTGAATTGAAGTGTTGGAACAGACTGCTTCTCTATCAGAGAAACTCATGTGAGTTGCTGGTGAATACTTGTAAGTAGCTTAAGGTACATTGAAAGGAAAGTGATTTTCTCTGAAAGTACAGCATTTAAAAAGTGAAGCAACACTCCATTCACTTCACACAGTGAATTGAAGTTTTGGAACAGACTGCTTCTCTTTCAGAAAAATGATTCTGAGTTGCTCGTGAATGCTTGTAAGTAGCTTAAGGCACTTATAAAAAAGTGATTTTCTCTGAAAGTAAAGCATTTAGAAAGCGAAGCAACACTCCATTCACTTCTCACAGTGAATTGAAGTGTTGGAACCGATTGCTTCTCTTTCAGAGAAAGGCATGTAAGTTTCTGGTGAATGCTTGTATGTAGCTTAAGGCAGTTTCAAAGGAAAGTGATTTTCTTTCAAAGTACATCATTTAGAAAGTGAAGCAACACTCCATTCACTTCACACAGTGAATTGAAGTTTTGGAACAGACTGCTTCTCTTTCAAAGAAATGCATGTGAATTGCTGGTGAATGCATGTAAGTAGCTTAAGGCACTTTCAAAGGAAAGTGATTTTCTCTGAAAGGACAGCATTGAGAAAGTGAATCAACTCTCCATTCACTTCGCAGAGTGAATTGCAATGTTGGAACAGACTGCTTCTCTTTCAGAGAAATGCATGTGAGTTGCTGGAGAATGCTTGTAAGTAACTTAAGGCACTTTCAAAGGAAAGTGATTTTCTCTGAAAGTACAGCATTTAGAAAGTGAAACAACAACACATTCACTTCGCACAGTGAATTGAAGTGTTGGAACAGACTGCTTCTCTTTCAGAGAAACTCATGTGATTTGCTGGTGAATGCTTGTTTTTAGCTGAAGGTACTTTGAAAGGAAAGTGATTTTCCCTGAAAGTACAGCATTTAAAAAGTGAAGCAACACTCCAATCACTCGCACAGTGAATTGAAGTGTTGGAACAGACTGCTTCTCTTTCAGAGAAACTCATGTGAGTTGCTGGTAAATGCTTGAAGTAGCTTAAGGCACTTTCAAAGGAAAGTGATTTTCTCTGAAAGTACAGCATTTAGAAAGTGAAGCAACACTCCATTCACTTTGCACAGTGAATTGAAGTGATGGAACAGACTGCTTCTCTTTCAGAGAAATGCATGTGAGTTGCTGGTAAATGCTTGTAAGTAGCTGAAGGCACGTTGAAAGGAAAGTGATTTTCTCTGAAAGTAGAGAATTTTGAAAGTGAAGCAACCCTCCATTCACTTCGCACAGTGAATTGAACTGTTGGAACAGACTGCTTCTCTTTCAGAAAAATGATTGTGAGTTGCTGGTTAATGCTTGCAAGTAGCTTAAGACAGTTTAAAAGGAACGTGATTTTCTCTGAAAGTACAGCATTTAGAAAGTGAAGCAACACTTCATTCCCTTCGCCCAGTGAATTGAAGTGTTGGAACAGACTGCTTCTCTTTCAGAGAAATGCATGTGAGTTGCTGGTGAATACTTGTAAGTAGCTTAAGGCAGTTTCAAAATAAAGTGATTTTCTCTGAAAGTACAGCATTTAGAAAGTGAAGCAACACTCCATTCATTTCGCACAGTGAAATGAAGTGTTGGAACAGACTGCCTCTCTTTCAGAGAAACTCATGTGTTTTGCTGGTCAATGCTTGTAAGTAGCTTAAGGCACTTTCAAAGGAAAGTGATTTTCTCTGAAAGTACAGCATTTAGAAAATGAAGCAACAATCCATTCACTTCGCAGAGTAATTGAAGTGTTGTATCAGACTGCTTTTCCTCAGAGAAATGCATGTGAGCTTCTTGTGAATGCTTGTAATTAGATTAAGGCACTTTAAAAGGAAAGCGATTTTCTCTGAAGTACAGCATGTAGAAAGTGAAACAACAACACATTCACTTCGCACAGTGAATTGAAGTGTTGGAACAGACTGCTTCTCTTTCAGAGAAACTCATGTGAGTTGCTGGTGAATGCTTGTAAGTAGCTTAAGGCAGTTTCAAAGGAACGTGATTTTCTCTGAAAGTATAGCATTTAGAAAGTGAAGCAACTGCATTCACTTTGCACAGTGAATTGAAGTGTTGGAACAGACTGCTTCTCTTTCAGTGAAACTCATGTGAGTTGCTGGTGAATGCTTACAATTAGCTTTAGGCACTTTCAAAGGAAAGTGATTTTCTCTGAAAGTACAGCATTTAGAAAGTGAAAAAGCAACACATTCACTTCGCACAGTGAATTGAAGTGTTGGAAAAGCCTGCTTCTCTTTCTGAAAAATGATTCTGAGTTGCTCGTGAATTCTTATAGTTAGCTTTAGGCACTTTCAAAGGAAAGTGATTTTCTCTGAAAGGACAGCATTTAGAAAGTGAAGCAACACTCCATTCACTTCCCACAGTGAATTGAAATGTTGGAAGAGACTGCTTCACTTTCAGAGAAATGCATGTGAGTTGCTAGTGAATGCTTGTAAGTAGCTTAAGGCACTATAAAAGGAAAGTGATTTTCTCTGAAAGTACAGCATTTTGAAAGTGAAGCAACCCTCCATTCACTTCGCACAGTGAATTGAAGTGTTGGAACAGACTGCTTCTCTTTCAGAGAAACTCATGTGAGTTGCTGGTGAATGCTTGTAAGTACCTTGAGGCACTTTCAAAGTAAAGTGATTTTCTCTGAAAGTACAGCATTTAGAAAGTGAAGCAACACTCCATTCATTTCGCACAGTGAATTGAAGTGTTGGAACAGACTGCTTCTCTTTCAGAGAAACACATGTGAATTTCTGTGGAATGCTTGTAAGTAGCTTAAGGCACTTTCAAAGGAAAGTGATTATCTCTGTAACTACAGCATTTAGAAAGTGAAGAAACACTCCATTCACTTCGCACAGTGAATAGAAGTGTTGTAACAGACTGCTTCTCTTTCAGAGAAATGCATGTGAGTTGCTGGGGAATGATTGTAAGTAGCTTAAGGCACTTTCAAAGGAAAGTGATTTTCTCTGAAAGTACAGCATTTAGAAAGTGAAGCAACACTCCATTCACTTCGCACAGTGAATTGAAGTGTTGGAACAGACTACTTCTCTTTCAGAGAAGCTCATGTGAGTTGCTGGTGAATGCTTGTAAGTACCTGAAGGCACTTTCCAAGGAAAGTGATTTTCTCTGAAAGTACAGCATTTAGAAAGTGAAGAAACACTCCATTCACTTCGCACAGTGAACTGAAGTGTTGGAACAGACTGATTCTCTTTCAGAAAAATGCATGTGAATTTCTTGTGAATGCTTATAGTTAGCTTAAGGCACTTTCAAAGGAAAGTGATTTTCTCTGAAAGGACAGCATTTAGAAAGTGAAGCAACACTCCATTCACTTCGCACAGTGAATTGAAGTGTTGGAACAGACTGCTTCTCTTTCAGATAAACTCATGTGAGTTGCTGTTGAATGCTTGTAAGTAGCTTAAGGCACTTTCAAAGGAAAGTGATTTTCTCTGAAAGTACAGCATTTAGAAAGTGATGCAACACTACATTCACTTTGCACAGTGAATTGAAGTGTTGGAACAGACTGCTTCTCTTTCAGAAAAACGCATGTGATTTGCTGGTGAATGCTTGTAAGTAGCTTAAGGCAGTTTCAATAGAAAGTGATTATCTCTGTAACTACAGCATTTAGAAATTGAATCAACTCTCCATTCACTTCGCACAGTGAATTGAAGTGTTGGAACAGACTGCTTCTCTTTCAGAGAAACTCATGTGAGTTGCTGGTGAATGCTTGTAAGCAGCTGAAGGCACTTTCAAAGGATAGTGATTTTTTCTGAAAGTACAGCATTACAAACTGAAGAAAAACTCCATTCACTTTGCACAGTGAATTGAAGTGTTGGAACAGACTGCTTCTCTTTCAGAGAAATGCATGTGAGTTTCTTGTGAATGCTTATAATCAGCTTAAGGCACTTTCAAAGGAAAGTGATTTTCTCTGAAAGGACAGCATTTAGAAAGTGAAGCAACACTCCATTCACTTCGCACAGTGTATTGAAATGGTGGAACAGACTGCTTCTCTTTCAGAGAAATGCATGTGAGTTGCTGGTGAATGATTGTAAGTAGCTTAAGGCTGTTTCAAAAAAAGTGATTTTCTCTGAAAGTACAGCATTTAGAAAGTGAAGCAACACTCCATTCACTTCGCACAGTGAATTGAAGTGTTGGAACAGACTGCTTCTCTTTCAGAGAAACTCATGTGAGTTGCTGGTGAATGCTTGTAAGTAGCTTAAAGCAGTTTCAAAGGAAAGTGATTTTCTCTGAAAGTACAGCATTTAGAAAGTGAAGCAACACTCCATTCACTTTGCACAGTGAATTGAAGTGTTGGAACAGACTGCTTCTCTTTCAGAGAAACTCATGTGAGTTGCTGGTGAATGCTTGTATGTAGCTGAAGGTAGTTTCAAAGGAAAGTGATTTTCTCTGAAAGTACAGCATTTAGAAAGTGAAGCAACACTCCATTCACTTCGCACAGTGAATTGAAGTGTTGGAACAGACTGCTTCTCTATCAGAGAAACTCATGTGAGTTGCTGGTGAATACTTGTAAGTAGCTTAAGGTACATTGAAAGGAAAGTGATTTTCTCTGAGAGTACAACATTTAGAATGAGAAGCAACACTGCATTCACTTCGCACACTGAATTGAAGTGTTGGAACAGACTGCTTCTCTTTCAGAGAAACGCATGTGAGTTGCTGGTGAATGCTTGTAAGTAGCTTAAGGCACTTTCAAGGGAAAGTGATTTTCTCGGAATGAACAGCATTTAGAAAGTGAAGCAACACTCCATTCACTTAGCACAGTGAACTGAAGTGTTGGAACAGACTGCTTTTCTTTCAGAGAAATGCATGTGAGTTTCTGGTCAATGCTTGTAAGTAGCTTAAGGCAGTTTCAAAGGAAAGTGATTTTCTCTGAAAGTACAGCATTTAGAATGTGAAAAAAACAACACATTCACTTCGCACAGTGAATTGAAGTGTTGGAACAAACTGCTTCTCTTTCAGAGAAACTCATCTGAGTTGCTGCTGAATGCTTGTAAGTAGCTTAAGGTACTTTGAAAGGAAAGGGATTTTCTTGAAAATACAGCATTTAGAAAGTGACGCAACACTCCATTCATTTCGCACAGTGAATTGAAGTGTTTGATCAGACTGCTTCTCTTTCAGAGAAACTCATGTGAGTTACTGGTGAATGCTTGTACCTTAAGGTACATTGAAAGGAAAGTGATTTTCTCAGAGAGTACAGCATTTAGAAAGTGACGCAACACTCCATTCACTTCGCACAGTGAATTGAAGTGTTGGAACAGCCTGCTTCTCTTTCAGAGAAACGCATGTGAGTTGCTGGTGAATGCTTCTAAGTAGCTTAAGGCAGTTTCAAAGGAAAGTGATTTTCTCTGAAAGTACAGCATTTAGAAAGTGAAGCAACACTCCATTCACTTCGCACAGTGAATTGAATTGCTGGAACAGACTGCCTCTCTTTCAGAGAAACTCAGGTCAGTTGATGGTCAATGCTTGTAAGTAGCTTAAGGCACTTTCAAAGTAAAGTGATTTTCTCTGAAAGTACAGCATTTAGAAAGTGAAACAACAACACATTCACTTCGCACAGTGAACTGAAGTGTTGGAACAGACTGCTTCTCTTTCAGAGAAACTCATGTGAGTAGCTGGTGAATGCTTGTTTGTAGCGTAAGATGTGTTGAAAGGAAAGTGATTTTCCCTGAAAGTACAGCATTTAAATAGTGAAGCAACACACCATTCACTTCGCACAGTGAATTGAGGTGTTGGATCAGACTGCTTCTCTTTCAGAGAAACTCATGTGAGTTGCTGGTGAATGCTTGTAAGTAACTTAAGGCAGTTTCAAAGAAAAATGATTTTCTCTGAAAGTACAGCATTTAGAAAGTGAAGCAACTCCATTCACTTTGCACAGTGAATTTAAGTGTTGGAACAGACTGCTTCTCTTTCAGAGAAACTCATGTGAGTTGCTGGTGAATGCTTATAGTTAGCTTTAGGCACTTTAAAAGGAAAGTGATTTTCTCTGAAAGTACAGCATTTAGAAAGTGAAGCAACACTCCATTCACTTCCGACAGTGAATTGAAATGTTGGAACAGACTGCTTCTCTTTCAGAGAAATGCATGTGAGTTGCTAGTGAATGCTTGTAAGTAGCTTAAGGCACTTTAAAAGGAAAGTGATTTTCTCTGAAAGTACAGCATTTTGAAAGTGAAGCAACCCTCCATTCACTTCGTACAGTGAATGGAAGTGTTGGAACCTACTGCTTCTCTTTCAGAGAAACTCATGTGAGTTGCTGCTGAATGCTTGTAAGTAGCTTAAGGTACTTTGAAAGGAAAGTGATTTTCTCGGAAAGTACAGCATTTAGAAAGTGACGCAACACTCCATTCACTTCGCACAGTGAATTGAAGTGTGGGACCAGACTGCTTCTCTTTCATAGAAACTCTTGTGAGTTGCTGGTGAATGCTTGAAAGTAGCTTAAGGCACTTTCAAAGGAAAGAGATTTTCTCTGAAAGTACAGCATTTAAATAGTGAAGCAACACTCCATTCACTTTGCACAGTGAATTGAAGTTTTGGAACAGACTGCTTCTCTTTCAGAAAAATATTCTGAGTTGCTGGTGAATGCTTGTAAGTAGCTTAAAGCAGTTTCAAAGGAAAGTGATTTTCTCTGAAAGTACAGCATTTAGAAAGTGAAGCAACACTCCATTCACTTTGCACAGTGAATTGAAGTGTTGGAACAGACTGCTTCTCTTTCAGAGAAACTCATGTGAGTTGCTGGTGAATGCTTGTATGTAGCTGAAGGTAGTTTCAAAGGAAAGTGATTTTCTCTGAAAGTACAGCATTTAGAAAGTGAAGCAACACTCCATTCACTTCGCACAGTGAATTGAAGTGTTGGAACAGACTGCTTCTCTATCAGAGAAACTCATGTGAGTTGCTGGTGAATACTTGTAAGTAGCTTAAGGTACATTGAAAGGAAAGTGATTTTCTCTGAGAGTACAACATTTAGAATGAGAAGCAACACTGCATTCACTTCGCACACTGAATTGAAGTGTTGGAACAGACTGCTTCTCTTTCAGAGAAACGCATGTGAGTTGCTGGTGAATGCTTGTAAGTAGCTTAAGGCACTTTCAAGGGAAAGTGATTTTCTCTGAATGAACAGCATTTAGAAAGTGAAGCAACACTCCATTCACTTAGCACAGTGAACTGAAGTGTTGGAACAGACTGCTTTTCTTTCAGAGAAATGCATGTGAGTTTCTGGTCAATGCTTGTAAGTAGCTTAAGGCAGTTTCAAAGGAAAGTGATTTTCTCTGAAAGTACAGCATTTAGAATGTGAAAAAAACAACACATTCACTTCGCACAGTGAATTGAAGTGTTGGAACAAACTGCTTCTCTTTCAGAGAAACTCATCTGAGTTGCTGCTGAATGCTTGTAAGTAGCTTAAGGTACTTTGAAAGGAAAGGGATTTTCTTGAAAATACAGCATTTAGAAAGTGACGCAACACTCCATTCATTTCGCACAGTGAATTGAAGTGTTTGATCAGACTGCTTCTCTTTCAGAGAAACTCATGTGAGTTACTGGTGAATGCTTGTACCTTAAGGTACATTGAAAGGAAAGTGATTTTCTCAGAGAGTACAGCATTTAGAAAGTGACGCAACACTCCATTCACTTCGCACAGTGAATTGAAGTGTTGGAACAGCCTGCTTCTCTTTCAGAGAAACGCATGTGAGTTGCTGGTGAATGCTTCTAAGTAGCTTAAGGCACATTCAAAGGACAGTGATTTTCTCTGAAAGTACAGCATTTAGAAAGTGAAGCAACACTCCATTCACTTCGCACAGTGAATTGAATTGCTGGAACAGACTGCCTCTCTTTCAGAGAAACTCAGGTCAGTTGATGGTCAATGCTTGTAAGTAGCTTAAGGCACTTTCAAAGTAAAGTGATTTTCTCTGAAAGTACAGCATTTAGAAAG
This sequence comes from Myodes glareolus, assembly GCF_982192425.1. Taxonomy (NCBI): domain Eukaryota; kingdom Metazoa; phylum Chordata; class Mammalia; order Rodentia; family Cricetidae; genus Myodes; species Myodes glareolus. The sequence continues at coordinate 258,582 of NW_028263250.1, forward strand.
TGAAACAACAACACATTCACTTCGCACAGTGAACTGAAGTGTTGGAACAGACTGCTTCTCTTTCAGAGAAACTCATGTGAGTAGCTGGTGAATGCTTGTTTGTAGCGTAAGATGTGTTGAAAGGAAAGTGATTTTCCCTGAAAGTACAGCATTTAAATAGTGAAGCAACACACCATTCACTTCGCACAGTGAATTGAGGTGTTGGATCAGACTGCTTCTCTTTCAGAGAAACTCATGTGAGTTGCTGGTGAATGCTTGTAAGTAACTTAAGGCAGTTTCAAAGAAAAATGATTTTCTCTGAAAGTACAGCATTTAGAAAGTGAAGCAACTCCATTCACTTTGCACAGTGAATTTAAGTGTTGGAACAGACTGCTTCTCTTTCAGAGAAACTCATGTGAGTTGCTGGTGAATGCTTATAGTTAGCTTTAGGCACTTTAAAAGGAAAGTGATTTTCTCTGAAAGTACAGCATTTAGAAAGTGAAGCAACACTCCATTCACTTCCGACAGTGAATTGAAATGTTGGAACAGACTGCTTCTCTTTCAGAGAAATGCATGTGAGTTGCTAGTGAATGCTTGTAAGTAGCTTAAGGCACTTTAAAAGGAAAGTGATTTTCTCTGAAAGTACAGCATTTTGAAAGTGAAGCAACCCTCCATTCACTTCGTACAGTGAATGGAAGTGTTGGAACCTACTGCTTCTCTTTCAGAGAAACTCATGTGAGTTGCTGCTGAATGCTTGTAAGTAGCTTAAGGTACTTTGAAAGGAAAGTGATTTTCTCGGAAAGTACAGCATTTAGAAAGTGACGCAACACTCCATTCACTTCGCACAGTGAATTGAAGTGTGGGACCAGACTGCTTCTCTTTCATAGAAACTCTTGTGAGTTGCTGGTGAATGCTTGAAAGTAGCTTAAGACACTTTCAAAGGAAAGAGATTTTCTCTGAAAGTACAGCATTTAAATAGTGAAGCAACACTCCATTCACTTTGCACAGTGAATTGAAGTTTTGGAACAGACTGCTTCTCTTTCAGAAAAATATTCTGAGTTGCTGGTGAATGCTTGTAAGTAGCTTAAAGCAGTTTCAAAGGAAAGTGATTTTCTCTGAAAGTACAGCATTTAGAAAGTGAAGCAACACTCCATTCACTTTGCACAGTGAATTGAAGTGTTGGAACAGACTGCTTCTCTTTCAGAGAAACTCATGTGAGTTGCTGGTGAATGCTTGTATGTAGCTGAAGGTAGTTTCAAAGGAAAGTGATTTTCTCTGAAAGTACAGCATTTAGAAAGTGAAGCAACACTCCATTCACTTCGCACAGTGAATTGAAGTGTTGGAACAGACTGCTTCTCTATCAGAGAAACTCATGTGAGTTGCTGGTGAATACTTGTAAGTAGCTTAAGGTACATTGAAAGGAAAGTGATTTTCTCTGAGAGTACAACATTTAGAATGAGAAGCAACACTGCATTCACTTCGCACACTGAATTGAAGTGTTGGAACAGACTGCTTCTCTTTCAGAGAAACGCATGTGAGTTGCTGGTGAATGCTTGTAAGTAGCTTAAGGCACTTTCAAGGGAAAGTGATTTTCTCTGAATGAACAGCATTTAGAAAGTGAAGCAACACTCCATTCACTTAGCACAGTGAACTGAAGTGTTGGAACAGACTGCTTTTCTTTCAGAGAAATGCATGTGAGTTTCTGGTCAATGCTTGTAAGTAGCTTAAGGCAGTTTCAAAGGAAAGTGATTTTCTCTGAAAGTACAGCATTTAGAATGTGAAAAAAACAACACATTCACTTCGCACAGTGAATTGAAGTGTTGGAACAAACTGCTTCTCTTTCAGAGAAACTCATCTGAGTTGCTGCTGAATGCTTGTAAGTAGCTTAAGGTACTTTGAAAGGAAAGGGATTTTCTTGAAAATACAGCATTTAGAAAGTGACGCAACACTCCATTCATTTCGCACAGTGAATTGAAGTGTTTGATCAGACTGCTTCTCTTTCAGAGAAACTCATGTGAGTTACTGGTGAATGCTTGTACCTTAAGGTACATTGAAAGGAAAGTGATTTTCTCAGAGAGTACAGCATTTAGAAAGTGACGCAACACTCCATTCACTTCGCACAGTGAATTGAAGTGTTGGAACAGCCTGCTTCTCTTTCAGAGAAACGCATGTGAGTTGCTGGTGAATGCTTCTAAGTAGCTTAAGGCACATTCAAAGGACAGTGATTTTCTCTGAAAGTACAGCATTTAGAAAGTGAAGCAACACTCCATTCACTTCGCACAGTGAATTGAATTGCTGGAACAGACTGCCTCTCTTTCAGAGAAACTCAGGTCAGTTGATGGTCAATGCTTGTAAGTAGCTTAAGGCACTTTCAAAGTAAAGTGATTTTCTCTGAAAGTACAGCATTTAGAAAGTGAAACAACAACACATTCACTTCGCACAGTGAACTGAAGTGTTGGAACAGACTGCTTCTCTTTCAGAGAAACTCATGTGAGTAGCTGGTGAATGCTTGTTTGTAGCGTAAGATGTGTTGAAAGGAAAGTGATTTTCCCTGAAAGTACAGCATTTAAATAGTGAAGCAACACACCATTCACTTCGCACAGTGAATTGAGGTGTTGGATCAGACTGCTTCTCTTTCAGAGAAACTCATGTGAGTTGCTGGTGAATGCTTGTAAGTAACTTAAGGCAGTTTCAAAGAAAAATGATTTTCTCTGAAAGTACAGCATTTAGAAAGTGAAGCAACTCCATTCACTTTGCACAGTGAATTTAAGTGTTGGAACAGACTGCTTCTCTTTCAGAGAAACTCATGTGAGTTGCTGGTGAATGCTTATAGTTAGCTTTAGGCACTTTAAAAGGAAAGTGATTTTCTCTGAAAGTACAGCATTTAGAAAGTGAAGCAACACTCCATTCACTTCCGACAGTGAATTGAAATGTTGGAACAGACTGCTTCTCTTTCAGAGAAATGCATGTGAGTTGCTAGTGAATGCTTGTAAGTAGCTTAAGGCACTTTAAAAGGAAAGTGATTTTCTCTGAAAGTACAGCATTTTGAAAGTGAAGCAACCCTCCATTCACTTCGTACAGTGAATGGAAGTGTTGGAACCTACTGCTTCTCTTTCAGAGAAACTCATGTGAGTTGCTGCTGAATGCTTGTAAGTAGCTTAAGGTACTTTGAAAGGAAAGTGATTTTCTCGGAAAGTACAGCATTTAGAAAGTGACGCAACACTCCATTCACTTCGCACAGTGAATTGAAGTGTGGGACCAGACTGCTTCTCTTTCATAGAAACTCTTGTGAGTTGCTGGTGAATGCTTGAAAGTAGCTTAAGGCACTTTCAAAGGAAAGAGATTTTCTCTGAAAGTACAGCATTTAAATAGTGAAGCAACACTCCATTCACTTTGCACAGTGAATTGAAGTTTTGGAACAGACTGCTTCTCTTTCAGAAAAATATTCTGAGTTGCTGGTGAATGCTTGTAAGTAGCTTAAAGCAGTTTCAAAGGAAAGTGATTTTCTCTGAAAGTACAGCATTTAGAAAGTGAAGCAACACTCCATTCACTTTGCACAGTGAATTGAAGTGTTGGAACAGACTGCTTCTCTTTCAGAGAAACTCATGTGAGTTGCTGGTGAATGCTTGTATGTAGCTGAAGGTAGTTTCAAAGGAAAGTGATTTTCTCTGAAAGTACAGCATTTAGAAAGTGAAGCAACACTCCATTCACTTCGCACAGTGAATTGAAGTGTTGGAACAGACTGCTTCTCTATCAGAGAAACTCATGTGAGTTGCTGGTGAATACTTGTAAGTAGCTTAAGGTACATTGAAAGGAAAGTGATTTTCTCTGAGAGTACAACATTTAGAATGAGAAGCAACACTGCATTCACTTCGCACACTGAATTGAAGTGTTGGAACAGACTGCTTCTCTTTCAGAGAAACGCATGTGAGTTGCTGGTGAATGCTTGTAAGTAGCTTAAGGCACTTTCAAGGGAAAGTGATTTTCTCGGAATGAACAGCATTTAGAAAGTGAAGCAACACTCCATTCACTTAGCACAGTGAACTGAAGTGTTGGAACAGACTGCTTTTCTTTCAGAGAAATGCATGTGAGTTTCTGGTCAATGCTTGTAAGTAGCTTAAGGCAGTTTCAAAGGAAAGTGATTTTCTCTGAAAGTACAGCATTTAGAATGTGAAAAAAACAACACATTCACTTCGCACAGTGAATTGAAGTGTTGGAACAAACTGCTTCTCTTTCAGAGAAACTCATCTGAGTTGCTGCTGAATGCTTGTAAGTAGCTTAAGGTACTTTGAAAGGAAAGGGATTTTCTTGAAAATACAGCATTTAGAAAGTGACGCAACACTCCATTCATTTCGCACAGTGAATTGAAGTGTTTGATCAGACTGCTTCTCTTTCAGAGAAACTCATGTGAGTTACTGGTGAATGCTTGTACCTTAAGGTACATTGAAAGGAAAGTGATTTTCTCAGAGAGTACAGCATTTAGAAAGTGACGCAACACTCCATTCACTTCGCACAGTGAATTGAAGTGTTGGAACAGCCTGCTTCTCTTTCAGAGAAACGCATGTGAGTTGCTGGTGAATGCTTCTAAGTAGCTTAAGGCACATTCAAAGGACAGTGATTTTCTCTGAAAGTACAGCATTTAGAAAGTGAAGCAACACTCCATTCACTTCGCACAGTGAATTGAATTGCTGGAACAGACTGCCTCTCTTTCAGAGAAACTCAGGTCAGTTGATGGTCAATGCTTGTAAGTAGCTTAAGGCACTTTCAAAGTAAAGTGATTTTCTCTGAAAGTACAGCATTTAGAAAGTGAAACAACAACACATTCACTTCGCACAGTGAACTGAAGTGTTGGAACAGACTGCTTCTCTTTCAGAGAAACTCATGTGAGTAGCTGGTGAATGCTTGTTTGTAGCGTAAGATGTGTTGAAAGGAAAGTGATTTTCCCTGAAAGTACAGCATTTAAATAGTGAAGCAACACACCATTCACTTCGCACAGTGAATTGAGGTGTTGGATCAGACTGCTTCTCTTTCAGAGAAACTCATGTGAGTTGCTGGTGAATGCTTGTAAGTAACTTAAGGCAGTTTCAAAGAAAAATGATTTTCTCTGAAAGTACAGCATTTAGAAAGTGAAGCAACTCCATTCACTTTGCACAGTGAATTTAAGTGTTGGAACAGACTGCTTCTCTTTCAGAGAAACTCATGTGAGTTGCTGGTGAATGCTTATAGTTAGCTTTAGGCACTTTAAAAGGAAAGTGATTTACTCTGAAAGTACAGCATTTAGAAAGTGAAGCAACACTCCATTCACTTCCGACAGTGAATTGAAATGTTGGAACAGACTGCTTCTCTTTCAGAGAAATGCATGTGAGTTGCTAGTGAATGCTTGTAAGTAGCTTAAGGCACTTTAAAAGGAAAGTGATTTTCTCTGAAAGTACAGCATTTTGAAAGTGAAGCAACCCTCCATTCACTTCGTACAGTGAATGGAAGTGTTGGAACCTACTGCTTCTCTTTCAGAGAAACTCATGTGAGTTGCTGCTGAATGCTTGTAAGTAGCTTAAGGTACTTTGAAAGGAAAGTGATTTTCTCGGAAAGTACAGCATTTAGAAAGTGACGCAACACTCCATTCACTTCGCACAGTGAATTGAAGTGTGGGACCAGACTGCTTCTCTTTCATAGAAACTCTTGGTAGTTGCTGGTGAATGCTTGAAAGTAGCTTAAGGCACTTTCAAAGGAAAGAGATTTTCTCTGAAAGTACAGCATTTAAATAGTGAAGCAACACTCCATTCACTTTGCACAGTGAATTGAAGTTTTGGAACAGACTGCTTCTCTTTCAGAAAAATATTCTGAGTTGCTCGTGAATGCTTGTAAGTAGCTTAAGGCACTTATAAAAAAGTGATTTTCTCTGAAAGTAAAGCATTTAGAAAGCGAAGCAACACTCCATTCACTTCTCACAGTGAATTTAAGTGTTGGAACCTATTGCTTCTCTTTCAGAGAAAGGCATGTAAGTTTCTGGTGAATGCTTGTATGTAGCTTAAGGCAGTTTCAAAGGAAAGTGATTTTCTTTCAAAGTACATCATTTAGAAAGTGAAGCAACACTCCATTCACTTCACACAGTGAATTGAAGTTTTGGGACAGACTGCTTCTCTTTCAAAGAAATGCATGTGAATTGCTGGTGAATGCATGTAAGTAGCTTAAGGCACTTTCAAAGGAAAGTGATTTTCTCTGAAAGGACAGCATTGAGAAAGTGAATCAACTCTCCATTCACTTCGCAGAGTGAATTGCAATGTTGGAACAGACTGCTTCTCTTTCAGAGAAATGCATGTGAGTTGCTGGAGAATGCTTGTAAGTAACTTAAGGCACTTTCAAAGGAAAGTGATTTTCACTGAAAGTACAGCATTTAGAAAGTGAAACAACAACACATTCACTTCGCACAGTGAATTGAAGTGTTGGAACAGACTGCTTCTCTTTCAGAGAAACTCATGTGATTTGCTGGTGAATGCTTGTTTTTAGCTGAAGGTACTTTGAAAGGAAAGTGATTTTCCCTAAAAGTACAGCATTTAAAAAGTGAAGCAACACTCCAATCACTTCGCACAGTGAATTGAAGTGTTGGAACAGACTGCTTCTCTTTCAGAGAAACTCATGTGTGTTGCTGGTAAATGCTTGAAGTAGCTTAAGGCACTTTCAAAGGAAAGTGATTTTCTCTGAAAGTACAGCATTTAGAAAGTGAAGCAACACTCCATTCACTTTGCACAGTGAATTGAAGTGTTGGAACAGACTTCCTCTCTTTCAGAGAAATGCATGTGAGTTGCTGGTAAATGCTTGTAAGTAGCTGAAGGCACATTGAAAGGAAAGTGATTTTCTCTGAAAGTAGAGAATTTTGAAAGTGAAGCAACCCTCCATTCACTTCGCACAGTGAATTGAACTGTTGGAACAGACTGCTTCTCTTTCAGAAAAATGATTGTGAGTTGCTCGTGAATTCTTATAGTTAGCTTTAGGCACTTTCAAAGGAAAGTGATTTTCTCTGAAAGTACAGCATTTAGAAAGTGAAGCAACACTCCATTCACTTCGCACAGTGAATTGAAGTGTTGGAACAGACTGCTTCTCTTTCAGAGAAACGCATGTGAATTTCTGTGGAATGCTTGTAAGTAGCTTAAGGCACTTTCAAAGGAAAGTTATTATCTCTGTAACTACAGCATTTAGAAAGTGAAGAAACACTCCGTTCACTTCGCACAGTGAATAGAAGTGTTGTAACAGACTGCTTCTCTTTCAGAGAAATGCATGTGAGTTGCTGGGGAATGATTGTAAGTAGCTTAAGGCACTTTCAAAGGAAAGTGATTTTCTCTGAAAGTACAGCATTTAGAAAGTGAAGCAACACTCCATTCACTTCGCACAGTGAATTGAAGTGTTGGAACAGACTACTTCTCTTTCAGAGAAACTCATGTGAGTTGCTGGTGAATGCTTGTAAGTACCTGAAGGCACTTTCCAAGGAAAGTGATTTTCTCTGAAAGTACAGCATTTAGAAAGTGAAGAAACACTCCATTCACTTCGCACAGTGAATTGAAGTGTTGGAACAGACTGATTCTCTTTCAGAAAAATGCATGTGAATTTCTTGTGAATGCTTATAGTTAGCTTAAGGCACTTTCAAAGGAAAGTGATTTTCTCTGAAAGGACAGCATTTAGAAAGTGAAGCAACACTCCATTCACTTCGCACAGTGAATTGAAGTGTTGGAACAGACTGCTTCTCTTTCAGAAAAATGCATGTGAATTTCTTGTGAATGCTTATAGTTAGCTTAAGGCACTTTCAAAGGAAAGTGATTTTCTCTGAAAGGACAGCATTTAGAAAGTGAAGCAACACTCCATTCACCTCGCACAGTGAATTGAAGTGTTGGAACAGACTGCTTCTCTTTCAGAGAAATGCATGTGAGTTTCCTGTGAATGCTTATAATCAGCCTAAGGCACTTTCAAAGGAAAGTGATTTTCTCTGAAAGGACAGCATTTAGAAAGTGAAGCAACACTCCATTCACTTCGCACAGTGAATTGAAGTGTTGGAACAGACTGCTTCTCTTTCAGCGAAACTCATGTGAGTTGCTGCTGAATACTTGTAAGTAGCTTAAGGTACTTTGAAAGGAAAGTGATTTTCTCTGAAAGTACAGCATTTAGAAAGTGACGCAACACACCATTCACTTCGCACAGTGAATTGAAGAGTTGGAACAGACTGCTTCTCATTCAGAGAAACTCATGTGAGATGCTGCAGAATGCTTGTAAGTAGCTTAAGGTACTTTGAAAGGAAAGTGATTTTCTCGGAAAGTACAGCATTTAGAAAGTGACGCAACACTCCATTCACTTTGCACAGTGAATTGAAGTGTTGGAACAGACTGCTTCTCTTTCAGATAAACTCATGTGAGTTGCTGTTGAATGCTTGTAAGAAGCTTAAGGCACTTTCAAAGGAAAGTGATTTTCTCTGAAAGTACAGCATTTAGAAAGTGATGCAACACTACATTCACTTTGCACAGTGAATTGAAGTGTTGGAACAGACTGCTTCTCTTTCAGAAAAACGCATGTGATTTGCTGGTGAATGCTTGTAAGTAGCTTAAGGCAGTTTCAATAGAAAGTGATTATCTCTGTAACTACAGCATTTAGAAATTAAATCAACACTCCATTCACTTCGCACAGTGAATTGAAGTGTTGGAACAGACTGCTTCTCTATCAGAGAAACTCATGTGAGTTGCTGGTGAATGCTTGTAAGTAGCTGAAGGCACTTTCAAAGGAAAGTGATTTTTTCTGAAAGTACAGCATTACAAACTGAAGAAAAACTCCATTCACTTTGCACAGTGAATTGAAGTGTTGGAACAGACTGCTTCTCTTTCAGAGAAATGCATGTGAGTTTCCTGTGAATGCTTATAATCAGCCTAAGGCACTTTCAAAGGAAAGTGATTTTCTCTGAAAGGACAGCATTTAGAAAGTGAAGCAACACTCCATTCACTTCGCACAGTGAATTGAAGTGTTGCAACAGACTGCTTCTCTTTCAGAGAAACTCATGTGAGTTGCTGGTGAATGTTTGTAAGTATCTTAAGGCAGTTCCAAAGGAAAGTGATTTTCCCTGACAGTACAGCATTTAAAAAGTGAAGCAACACTCCATTCACTTCGCACAGTGAATTGAAGTGTTGTAACAGACTACTTCTCTTTCAGAGAAACGGATGTAAGTTTTTGTGAATGCTTTTAAGTAGCTTAAGGCAGTTTCAAAGGAAAGTGATTTTCTCTGAAAGTACAGCATTTAGAAAGTGAAGCAACTGCATGCACTTTGCACAGTGAATTGAAGTGTTGGAACAGACTGCTTCTCTTTCAGTGAAACTCAGGTGAGTTGCTTGTGAATGCTTATAGTTAGCTTTAGGCACTTTCAAAGGAAAATGATTTTCTCTGAAAGTACAGCATTTAGAAAGTGAAGCAACACTCCATTCACTTCGCACAGTGAATTGAAGTGTTGGAACAGACTGCTTCTCTTTCAGAGAAATGCATGTGAGTTGCTGGAGAATGCTTGCAATTAGCTTAAGGCACTTTCAAAGGAAAGTGATTTTCTCTGAAAGGACAGCATTTAGAAAGTGAAGCAACACTCCATTCACTTCGCACAGTGAATTGAAGTGTTGGAACAGACAGCTTCTCTTTCAGCGAAACTCATGTGAGTTGCTGCTGAATACTTGTAAGTAGCTTAAGGTACTTTGAAAAGAAAGTGATTTTCTCTGAAAGTACAGCATTTAGAAAGTGACGCAACACACCATTCACTTCGCACAGTGAATTGAAGAGTTGGAACAGACTGCTTCTCATTCAGAGAAACTCATGTGAGTTGCTGCTGAATGCTTGTAAGTAGCTTAAGGTACTTTGAAAGGAAAGTGATTTTCTCGGAAAGTACAGCATTTAGAAAGTGACGCAACACTCCATTCACTTTGCACAGTGAATTGAAGTGTTGGAACAGACTGCTATTCTTTCAGAAAAACGCATGTGATTTGCTGGTGAATGCTTGTAAGTAGATTAAGGCAGTTTCAATAGAAAGTGATTATCTCTGTAACTACAGCATTTAGAAATTGAATCAACACTCCATTCACTTCGCACAGTGAATTGAAGTGTTGGAAAAGACTGCTTCTCTTTCAGAGAAACTCATGTGAGTTGCTGGTGAATGCTTGTAAGTAGCTGAAGGCACTTTCAAAGGAAAGTGATTTTTTCTGAAAGTACAGCATTACAAACTGAAGAAAAACTCCATTCACTTTGCACAGTGAATTGAAGTGTTGGAACAGACTGCTTCTCTTTCAGAGAAATGCATGTGAGTTTCTTGTGAATGCTTATAATCAGCTTAAGGCACTTTCAAAGGAAAGTGATTTTCTCTGAAAGGACAGCATTTAGAAAGTGAAGCAACACTCCATTCACTTCGCACAGTGAATTGAAATGTTGGAACAGACTGCTTCTCTTTCAGAGAAATGCATGTGAGTTGCTGGTGAATGCTTGTAAGTAGCTTAAGGCTGTTTCAAAGGAAAGTGATTTTCTCTGAAAGTACAGCATTTAGAAAGTGAAGCAACACTCCATTCACTTCGCACAGTGAATTGAAGTGTTGGAACAGACTGCTTCTCTTTCAGAGAAATGCATGTGAGTTGCTGGTGAATGCTTGTAAGCAGCTTAAGGCAGTTTAAAAAGAAAGTGATTTTTTCTGAAAGTACAGCATTTAGAAAGTGAAACAACAACACATTCACTTCGCACAGTGAATTGAAGTGTTGGAACAGACTCCTTCTCTTTCAGAGAAACTCATGTGAGTTGCTGGTGAATGCTTGTAAGTAGCTTAAAGCAGTTTCAAAGGAAAGTGATTTTCTCTGAAAGTACAGCATTTAGAAAGTGAAGCAACACTCCATTTACTTCGCACAGTGAATTGATGTGTTGGACCAGACTCCTTCTCTTTCAGAAAAACTCATGTGAGTTGCTGGTGAATGCTAGCACTTAGCTTAAGGTACTTTGAAAGGAAAGTGATTTTCTCTGAAAGTACAGCATTTAGAAAGTGACGCAATACTCCCCTCACTTCGCACAGTGAATTGAAGTGTTGGAACAGACTGCTTCTCTTTCAGAGAAAGGCATGTGAGTTTCCTGTGAATGCTTATAATCAGCCTAAGGCACTTTCAAAGGAAAGTGATTTTCTCTGAAAGGACAGCATTTAGAAAGTGAAGCAACACTCCATTCACTTCGCACAGTGAATTGAAGTGTTGCAACAGACTGCTTCTCTTTCAGAGAAACTCATGTGAGTTGCTGGTGAATGTTTGTAAGTATCTTAAGGCAGTTCCAAAGGAAAGTGATTTTCCCTGACAGTACAGCATTTAAAAAGTGAAGCAACACTCCATTCACTTCGCACAGTGAATTGAAGTGTTGGACCAGACTGCTTCTCTTTCAGAGAAACTCATGTGAGTTGCTGGTGAATGCTTGTAAGTAGCTTAAGGCAGTTTCAAAGAAAAGTGATTTTCTCTGAAAGTACAGCATTTAGAAAGTGAAGCAACTGCATTCACTTTGCACAGTGAATTGAAGTGTTGGAACAGACTGCTTCTCTTTCAGTGAAACTCATGTGAGTTGCTGGTGAATGCTTATAGTTAGCTTTAGGCACTTTCAAAGGAAAATGATTTTCTCTGAAAGTACAGCATTTAGAAAGTGAAGCAACACTCCATTCACTTCGCACAGTGAATTGAAATGTTGGAACAGACTGCTTCTCTTTCAGAGAAATGCATGTGAGTTGCTGGTAAATGCTTGTAAGTAGCTTAAGGCTGTTTCAAGGGAAAGTGATTTTCTCTGAAAGTACAGCATTTAGAAAGTGAAGCAACACTCCATTCACCTCGCACAGTGAATTGAAGTGTTGGAACAGACTGCTTCTCTTTCAGAGAAATGCATGTGAGTTTCCTGTGAATGCTTATAATCAGCCTAAGGCACTTTCAAAGGAAAGTGATTTTCTCTGAAAGGACAGCATTTAGAAAGTGAAGCAACACTCCATTCACTTCGCACAGTGAATTGAAGTGTTGGAACAGACTGCTTCTCTTTCAGCGAAACTCATGTGAGTTGCTGCTGAATACTTGTAAGTAGCTTAAGGTACTTTGAAAGGAAAGTGATTTTCTCTGAAAGTACAGCATTTAGAAAGTGACGCAACACACCATTCACTTCGCACAGTGAATTGAAGAGTTGGAACAGACTGCTTCTCATTCAGAGAAACTCATGTGAGTTGCTGCTGAATGCTTGTAAGTAGCTTAAGGTACTTTGAAAGGAAAGTGATTTTCTCGGAAAGTACAGCATTTAGAAAGTGACGCAACACTCCATTCACTTTGCACAGTGAATTGAAGTGTTGGAACAGACTGCTATTCTTTCAGAAAAACGCATGTGATTTGCTGGTGAATGCTTGTAAGTAGATTAAGGCAGTTTCAATAGAAAGTGATTATCTCTGTAACTACAGCATTTAGAAATTGAATCAACACTCCATTCACTTCGCACAGTGAATTGAAGTGTTGGAAAAGACTGCTTCTCTTTCAGAGAAACTCATGTGAGTTGCTGGTGAATGCTTGTAAGTAGCTGAAGGCACTTTCAAAGGAAAGTGATTTTTTCTGAAAGTACAGCATTACAAACTGAAGAAAAACTCCATTCACTTTGCACAGTGAATTGAAGTGTTGGAACAGACTGCTTCTCTTTCAGAGAAATGCATGTGAGTTTCTTGTGAATGCTTATAATCAGCTTAAGGCACTTTCAAAGGAAAGTGATTTTCTCTGAAAGGACAGCATTTAGAAAGTGAAGCAACACTCCATTCACTTCGCACAGTGAATTGAAATGTTGGAACAGACTGCTTCTCTTTCAGAGAAATGCATGTGAGTTGCTGGTGAATGCTTGTAAGTAGCTTAAGGCTGTTTCAAAGGAAAGTGATTTTCTCTGAAAGTACAGCATTTAGAAAGTGAAGCAACACTCCATTCACTTCGCACAGTGAATTGAAGTGTTGGAACAGACTGCTTCTCTTTCAGAGAAATGCATGTGAGTTGCTGGTGAATGCTTGTAAGCAGCTTAAGGCAGTTTAAAAAGAAAGTGATTTTTTCTGAAAGTACAGCATTTAGAAAGTGAAACAACAACACATTCACTTCGCACAGTGAATTGAAGTGTTGGAACAGACTCCTTCTCTTTCAGAGAAACTCATGTGAGTTGCTGGTGAATGCTTGTAAGTAGCTTAAAGCAGTTTCAAAGGAAAGTGATTTTCTCTGAAAGTACAGCATTTAGAAAGTGAAGCAACACTCCATTTACTTCGCACAGTGAATTGATGTGTTGGACCAGACTCCTTCTCTTTCAGAAAAACTCATGTGAGTTGCTGGTGAATGCTAGCACTTAGCTTAAGGTACTTTGAAAGGAAAGTGATTTTCTCTGAAAGTACAGCATTTAGAAAGTGACGCAATACTCCCCTCACTTCGCACAGTGAATTGAAGTGTTGGAACAGACTGCTTCTCTTTCAGAGAAAGGCATGTGAGTTTCCTGTGAATGCTTATAATCAGCCTAAGGCACTTTCAAAGGAAAGTGATTTTCTCTGAAAGGACAGCATTTAGAAAGTGAAGCAACACTCCATTCACTTCGCACAGTGAATTGAAGTGTTGCAACAGACTGCTTCTCTTTCAGAGAAACTCATGTGAGTTGCTGGTGAATGTTTGTAAGTATCTTAAGGCAGTTCCAAAGGAAAGTGATTTTCCCTGACAGTACAGCATTTAAAAAGTGAAGCAACACTCCATTCACTTCGCACAGTGAATTGAAGTGTTGGACCAGACTGCTTCTCTTTCAGAGAAACTCATGTGAGTTGCTGGTGAATGCTTGTAAGTAGCTTAAGGCAGTTTCAAAGAAAAGTGATTTTCTCTGAAAGTACAGCATTTAGAAAGTGAAGCAACTGCATTCACTTTGCACAGTGAATTGAAGTGTTGGAACAGACTGCTTCTCTTTCAGTGAAACTCATGTGAGTTGCTGGTGAATGCTTATAGTTAGCTTTAGGCACTTTCAAAGGAAAATGATTTTCTCTGAAAGTACAGCATTTAGAAAGTGAAGCAACACTCCATTCACTTCGCACAGTGAATTGAAATGTTGGAACAGACTGCTTCTCTTTCAGAGAAATGCATGTGAGTTGCTGGTGAATGCTTGTAAGTAGCTTAAGGCTGTTTCAAGGGAAAGTGATTTTCTCTGAAAGTACAGCATTTAGAAAGTGAAGCAACACTCCATTCACCTCGCACAGTGAATTGAAGTGTTGGAACAGACTGCTTCTCTTTCAGAGAAATGCATGTGAGTTTCCTGTGAATGCTTATAATCAGCCTAAGGCACTTTCAAAGGAAAGTGATTTTCTCTGAAAGGACAGCATTTAGAAAGTGAAGCAACACTCCATTCACTTCGCACAGTGAATTGAAGTGTTGGAACAGACTGCTTCTCTTTCAGCGAAACTCATGTGAGTTGCTGCTGAATACTTGTAAGTAGCTTAAGGTACTTTGAAAGGAAAGTGATTTTCTCTGAAAGTACAGCATTTAGAAAGTGACGCAACACACCATTCACTTCGCACAGTGAATTGAAGAGTTGGAACAGACTGCTTCTCATTCAGAGAAACTCATGTGAGATGCTGCTGAATGCTTGTAAGTAGCTTAAGGTACTTTGAAAGGAAAGTGATTTTCTCAGAAAGTACAGCATTTAGAAAGTGACGCAACACTCCATTCACTTTGCACAGTGAATTGAAGTGTTGGAACAGACTGCTTCTCTTTCAGATAAACTCATGTGAGTTGCTGTTGAATGCTTGTAAGAAGCTTAAGGCACTTTCAAAGGAAAGTGATTTTCTCTGAAAGTACAGCATTTAGAAAGTGATGCAACACTACATTCACTTTGCAAAGTGAATTGAAGTGTTGGAACAGACTGCTTCTCTTTCAGAAAAACGCATGTGATTTGCTGGTGAATGCTTGTAAGTAGCTTAAGGCAGTTTCAATAGAAAGTGATTATCTCTGTAACTACAGCATTTAGAAATTAAATCAACACTCCATTCACTTCGCACAGTGAATTGAAATGTTGGAACAGACTGCTTCTCTATCAGAGAAACTCATGTGAGTTGCTGGTGAATGCTTGTAAGTAGCTGAAGGCACTTTCAAAGGAAAGTGATTTTTTCTGAAAGTACAGCATTACAAACTGAAGAAAAACTCCATTCACTTTGCACAGTGAATTGAAGTGTTGGAACAGACTGCTTCTCTTTCAGAGAAATGCATGTGAGTTTCCTGTGAATGCTTATAATCAGCCTAAGGCACTTTCAAAGGAAAGTGATTTCCTCTGAAAGGACAGCATTTAGAAAGTGAAGCAACACTCCATTCACTTCGCACAGTGAATTGAAGTGTTGCAACAGACTGCTTCTCTTTCAGAGAAACTCATGTGAGTTGCTGGTGAATGTTTGTAAGTATCTTAAGGCAGTTCCAAAGGAAAGTGATTTTCCCTGACAGTACAGCATTTAAAAAGTGAAGCAACACTCCATTCACTTCGCACAGTGAATTGAAGTGTTGGACCAGACTGCTTCTCTTTCAGAGAAACTCATGTGAGTTGCTGGTGAATGCTTGTAAGTAGCTTAAGGCAGTTTCAAAGAAAAGTGATTTTCTCTGAAAGTACAGCATTTAGAAAGTGAAGCAACTGCATGCACTTTGCACAGTGAATTGAAGTGTTGGAACAGACTGCTTCTCTTTCAGTGAAACTCAGGTGAGTTGCTTGTGAATGCTTATAGTTAGCTTTAGGCACTTTCAAAGGAAAATGATTTTCTCTGAAAGTACAGCATTTAGAAAGTGAAGCAACACTCCATTCACTTCGCACAGTGAATTGAAGTGTTGGAACAGACTGCTTCTCTTTCAGAGAAATGCATGTGAGTTGCTGGAGAATGCTTGCAATTAGCTTAAGGCACTTTCAAAGGAAAGTGATTTTCTCTGAAAGGACAGCATTTAGAAAGTGAAGCAACACTCCATTCACTTCGCACAGTGAATTGAAGTGTTGGACCAGACTGCTTCTCTTTCAGAGAAACTCATGTGAGTTGCTGGTGAATGCTTATAGTTAGCTTTAGGCACTTTCAAAGGAAAGTGATTTCCTCTGAAATTACAGCATTTAGAAAGTGAAGCAACACTCCATTCACTTCGCACAGTGAATTGAAATGTTGGAACAGACTGCTTCACTTTCAGTGAAATGCATGTGAGTTGCTAGTGAATGCTTGTAAGTAGCTTAAGGCACTATAAAAGGAAAGTGATTTTCTCTGAAAGTACAGCATTTTGAAAGTGAAGCAACCCTCCATTCACTTCGCACAGTGACTTGAAGTGTTGGAACAGACTGCTTCTCTTTCAGAGAAACTCATGTAAGTTGCTGGTGAATGCTTGTAAGTACCTTGAGGCACTTTCAAAGTAAATGATTTTCTCTGAAAGTACAGCATTTAGAAAGTGAAGAAACACTCCATTCACTTCGCACAGTGAATTGAAGTGTTGGAACAGACTGATTCTCTTTCA
Organism: Myodes glareolus; assembly: GCF_982192425.1. NCBI lineage: Eukaryota > Metazoa > Chordata > Mammalia > Rodentia > Cricetidae > Myodes > Myodes glareolus. Next base: position 275,093 of record NW_028263250.1, read on the forward strand.
GAAAAATGCATGTGAGTTTCTTATGAATGCTTATCGTTAGCTTAAGGCACTTTCAAAGGAAAGTGATTTTCTCTGAAAGTACAGCATTTAGAAAATGAAGCAACACTCCATTCACTTCGCACAGTGAATTGAAGTGTTGGAACAGACTGATTCTCTTTCAGAAAAATGCATGTGAGTTTCTTGTGAATGCTTATAGTTAGCTTAAGGCACTTTCAAAGGAAAGTGATTTTCTCTGAAAGGACAGCATTTAGAAAGTGAAGCAACACTCCATTCACTTCGCACAGTGAATTGAAGTGTTGGAACAGACTGCTTCTCTTTCAGCGAAACTCATGTGAGTTGCTGCTGAATACTTGTAAGTAGCTTAAGGTACTTTGAAAGGAAAGTGATTTTCTCTGAAAGTACAGCATTTAGAAAGTGACGCAACACACCATTCACTTCGCACAGTGAATTGAAGAGTTGGAACAGACTGCTTCTCATTCAGAGAAACTCATGTGAGTTGCTGCTGAATGCTTGTAAGTAGCTTAAGGTACTTTGAAAGGAAAGTGATTTTCTCGGAAAGTACAGCATTTAGAAAGTGACGCAACACTCCATTCACTTTGCACAGTGAATTGAAGTGTTGGAACAGACTGCTTCTCTTTCAGATAAACTCATGTGAGTTGCTGTTGAATGCTTGTAAGTAGCTTAAGGCACTTTCAAAGGAAAGTGATTTTCTCTGAAAGTACAGCATTTAGAAAGTGATGCAACACTACATTCACTTTGCACAGTGAATTGAAGTGTTGGAACAGACTGCTTCTCTTTCAGAAAGACGCATGTGATTTGCTGGTGAATGCTTGTAAGTAGCTTAAGGCAGTTTCAATAGAAAGTGATTATCTCTGTAACTACAGCATTTAGAAATTGAATCAACACTCCATTCACTTCGCACAGTGAATTGAAGTGTTGGAACAGACTGCTTCTCTTTCAGAGAAACTCATGTGAGTTGCTGGTGAATGCTTGTAAGTAGCTGAAGGCACTTTCAAAGGAAAGTGATTTTTTCTGAAAGTACAGCATTACAAACTGAAAAAAAACTCCATTCACTTTGCACAGTGAATTGAAGTGTTGGAACAGACTGCTTCTCTTTCAGAGAAATGCATGTGAGTTTCTTGTGAATGCTTATAATCAGCTTAAGGCACTTTCAAAGGAAAGTGATTTTCTCTGAAAGGACAGCATTTAGAAAGTGAAGCAACACTCCATTCACTTCGCACAGTGAATTGAAATGTTGGAACAGACTGCTTCTCTTTCAGAGAAATGCATGTGAGTTGCTGGTGAATGCTTGTAAGTAGCTTAAGGCTGTTTCAAAGGAAAGTGATTTTCTCTGAAAGTACAGCATTTAGAAAGTGAAGCAACACACCATTCACTTCGCACAGTGAATTGAAGTGTTGGAACAGACTGCTTCTCTTTCAGAGAAATGCATGTGAGTTGCTGGTGAATGCTTGTAAGCAGCTTAAGGCAGTTTAAAAAGAAAGTGATTTTTTCTGAAAGTACAGCATTTAGAAAGTGAAACAACAATACATTCACTTCGCACAGTGAATTGAAGTGTTGGAACAGACTGCTTCTCTTTCAGAGAAACTCATGTGAGTTGCTGGTGAATGCTTGTAAGTAGCTTAAAGCAGTTTCAAAGGAAAGTTATTTTCTCTGAAAGTACAGCATTTAGAAAGTGAAGCAACACTCCATTTACTTCGCACAGTGAATTGTTGTGTTGGACCAGACTCCTTCTCTTTCAGAAAAACTCATGTGAGTTGCTGGTGAATGCTAGCACTTAGCTTAAGGTACTTTGAAAGGAAAGTGATTTTCTCTGAAAGTACAGCATTTAGAAAGTGACGCAATACTCCCTTCACTTCGCACAGTGAATTGAAGTGTTGGAACAGACTGCTTCTCTTTCAGAGAAATGCATGTGAGTTTCCTGTGAATGCTTATAATCAGCCTAAGGCACTTTCAAAGGAAAGTGATTTTCTCTGAAAGGACAGCATTTAGAAAGTGAAGCAACACTCCATTCACTTCGCACAGTGAATTGAAGTGTTGCAACAGACTGCTTCTCTTTCAGAGAAACTCATGTGAGTTGCTGGTGAATGTTTGTAAGTATCTTAAGGCAGTTCCAAAGGAAAGTGATTTTCCCTGACAGTACAGCATTTAGAAAGTGAAGCAACACTCCATTCACTTCGCACAGTGAATTGAAGTGTTGGACCAGACTGCTTCTCTTTCAGAGAAACTCATGTGAGTTGCTGGTGAATGCTTATAGTTAGCTTTAGGCACTTTCAAATGAAAATGATTTTCTCTGAAAGTACAGCATTTAGAAAGTGAAGAAACACTCCATTCACTTCGCACAGTGAATTGAAGTGTTGGAACAGACTGATTCTCTTTCAGAAAAATGCATGTGAGTTTCTTATGAATGCTTATAGTTAGCTTTAGGCACTTTCAAAGGAAAGTGATTTTCTCTGAAAGTACAGCATTTAGAAAGTGAAGCAACACTCCATTCACTTCGCACAGTGAACTGAAATGTTGGAACAGACTGCTTCTCTTTCAGCGAAACTCATGTGAGTTGCTGCTGAATACTTGTAAGTAGCTTAAGGTACTTTGAAAGGAAAGTGATTTTCTCGGAAAGTACAGCATTTAGAAAGTGACGCAACACACCATTCACTTCGCACAGTGAATTGAAGTGTTGGAACAGACTGCTTCTCATTCAGAGAAACTCATGTGAGTTGCTGCTGAATGCTTGTAAGTAGCTTAAGGTACTTTGAAAGGAAAGTGATTTTCTCGGAAAGAACAGCATTTAGAAAGTGACGCAACACTCCATTCACTTTGCACAGTGAATTGAAGTGTTGGAACAGACTGCTTCTCTTTCAGAAAAACGCATGTGATTTGCTGGTGAATGCTTGTAAGTAGCTTAAGGCAGTTTCAATAGAAAGTGATTATCTCTGTAACTACAGCATTTAGAAATTGAATCAACACTCCATTTGCTTCGCACAGTGAATTGAAGTGTTGGAACAGACTGCTTCTCTTTCAAAGAAACTCATGTGAGTTGCTGGTGAATGCTTGTAAGTAGCTGAAGGCACTTTCAAAGGAAAGTGATTTTTTCTGAAAGTACAGCATTACAAACTGAAGAAAAACTCCATTCACTTTGCACAGTGAATTGAAGTGTTGGAACAGACTGCTTCTCTTTCAGAGAAATGCATGTGAGTTTCTTGTGAATGCTTATAATCAGCTTAAGGCACTTTCAAAGGAAAGTGATTTTCTCTGAAAGGACAGCATTTAGAAACTGAAGCAACACTCCATTCACTTCGCACAGTGAATTGAAATGTTGGAACAGACTGCTTCTCTTTCAGAGAAATGCATGTGAGTTGCTGGTGAATGCTTGTAAGTAGCTTAAGGCTGTTTCAAAGGAAAGTGATTTTCTCTGAAAGTACAGCATTTAGAAAGTGAAGCAACACTCCATTCACTTCGCACAGTGAATTGAAGTGTTGAAACAGACTGCTTCTCTTTCAGAGAAATGCATGTGAGTTGCTGGTGAATGCTTGTAAGCAGCTTAAGGCAGTTTAAAAGGAAAGTGATTTTCTCTGAAAGTACAGCATTTAGAAAGTGAAACAACAACACATTCACTTCGCACAGTGAATTGAAGTGTTGGAACAGACTGCTTCTCTTTCAGAGAAACTAATGTGAGTTGCTGGTGAATGTTTGTAAGTATCTTAATTCAGTTCCAAAGGAAAGTGATTTACTCTGAAAGTACATCACTTAGAAAGTGAAGCAACACTCCATTCACTTCGCACAGTGAATTGAAGTGTTGGAACAGACTGCTTCTCTTTCAGAGAAACTCATTTGAGTTGCTGGTGAATGCTTGTAAGTAGCTTAAGCAGTTTCAAAGGAAAGTGATTTTCTCTGAAAGTACAGCATTTAGAATGTGAAGCAACACTCCATTCACTTCGCACAGTGAATTGAAGTGTTGAAACAGACTGCTTCTCTTTCAGAGAAATGCATGTGAGTTGCTGGTGAATGCTTGTAAGCAGCTTAAGGCAGTTTAAAAGGAAAGTGATTTTCTCTGAAAGTACAGCATTTAGAAAGTGAAACAACAACACATTCACTTCGCACAGTGAATTGAAGTGTTGGAACAGACTGCTTCTCTTTCAGAGAAATTCATGTGAGTTGCTGGTGAATGTTTGTAAGTATCTTAATTCAGTTCCAAAGGAAAGTGATTTACTCTGAAAGTATGTAACTTAGAAAGTGAAGCAACACTCCATTCACTTCGCACAGTGAATTGAAGTGTTGGAACAGACTGCTTCTCTTTCAGAGAAACTCATTTGAGTTGCTGGTGAATGCTTGCAAGTAGCTTAAGCAGTTTCAAAGGAAAGTGATTTTCTCTGAAAGTACAGCATTTAGAAAGTGAAGCAACACTCCATTCACTTCGCACAGTGAATTGAAGTGTTGGAACAGACTGCTTCTCTTTCAGAGAAACTCATGTGAGTTGCTGGTGAATGCTTGTAAGTACCTAAAGGCACTTTCAAAGGAAAGTGATTTTCTCTGAAAGTACAGCATTTAGAAAGTGAAGAAACACTCCATTCACTTCGCACAGTGAATTGAAGTGTTGGAACAGACTGATTCTCTTTCAGAAAAATGCATGTGAGTTTCTTGTGAATGCGTATAGTTAGCTTAAGGCACTGTCAAAGGAAAGTGATTTTCTCTGAAAGTACAGCATTTAGAAAGTGAAGCAACACTTCATTCACTTCGCACAGTGAATTGAAGTGTTGGAACACACTGCTTCTCTTTCAGCGAAACTCATGTGAGTTGCTGCTGAATACTTGTAAGTAGCTTAAGGTACTTTGAAAGGAAAGTGATTTTCTCGGAAAGTACAGCATTTAGAAAGTGACGCAACACACCATTCACTTCGCACAGTGAATTGAAGTGTTGGAACAGACTGCTTCTCATTCAGAGAAACTCATGTGAGTTGCTGCTGAATGCTTGTAAGCAGCTTAAGGTACTTTGAAAGGAAAGTGATTTTCTCGGAAAGTACAGCATTTAGAAAGTGATGCAACACTCCATTCACTTTGCACAGTGAATTGAAGTGTTGGAACAGACTGCTTCTCTTTCAGAAAAACGCATGTGATTTGCTGGTGAATGCTTGTAAGTAGCTTAAGGCAGTTTCAATAGAAAGTGATTATCTCTGTAACTACAGCATTTAGAAATTGAACCAACACTCCATTCACTTCGCACAGTGAATTGAAGTGTTGGAACAGACTGCTTCTCTTTCAGAGAAACTCATGTGAGTTGCTGGTGAATGCTTGTAAGTAGCTGAAGGCACTTTCAAAGGAAAGTGATTTTTTCTGAAAGTACAGCATTACAAACTGAAGAAAAACTCCATTCACTTTGCACAGTGAATTGAAATGTTGGAACAGACTGCTTCTCTTTCAGAGAAATGCATGTGAGTTTCTTGTGAATGCTTATAATCAGCTTAAGGCACTTTCAAAGGAAAGTGATTTTCTCTGAAAGGACAGCATTTAGAAAGTGAAGCAACACTCCATTCACTTCGCACAGTGAATTGAAGTGTTGGAACAGAATGCTTCTCTTTCAGAGAAACTCATGTGAGTTGCTGGTGAATGCTTGTAAGTAGCTTAAGGCTGTTTCAAAGGAAAGTGATTTTCTCTGAAAGTACAGCATTTAGAAAGTGAAGCAACACTCCATTCACTTTGCACAGTGAATTGAAGTGTTGGAACACACTGCTTCTCTTTCAGCGAAACTCATGTGAGTTGCTGCTGAATACTTGTAAGTAGCTTAAGGTACTTTGAAAGGAAAGTGATTTTCTCGGAAAGTACAGCATTTAGAAAGTGACGCAACACACCATTCACTTCGCACAGTGAATTGAAGTGTTGGAACAGACTGCTTCTCATTCAGAGAAACTCATGTGAGTTGCTGGTGAATGCTTGTAAGTAGCTTAAGGCACTTTCAAAGGAAAGTGATTTTCTCTGAAAGTACAGCATTTAGAAAGTGATGCAACACTACATTCACTTTGCACAGTGAATTGAAGTGTTGGAACAGACTGCTTCTCTTTCAGAAAAACGCATGTAATTTGCTGGTGAATGCTTGTAAGTAGCTTAAGGCAGTTTCAATAGAAAGTGATTATCTCTGTAACTACAGCATTTAGAAATTGAATCAACACTCCATTCACTTCGCACAGTGAAATGAAGTGTTGGAACAGACTGCTTCTCTTTCAGAGAAACTCATGTGAGTTGCTGGTGAATGCTTGTAAGTAGCTGAGGGACTTTCAAAGGAAAGTGATTTTTTCTGAAAGTACAGCATTACAAACTGAAGAAAAACTCCATTCACTTTGCACAGTGAATTGAAATATTGGTACAGACTGCTTCTCTTTCAGAGAAATGCATGTGAGTTTCTTGTGAATGCTTATAATCAGCTTAAGGCACTTTCAAAGGAAAGTGATTTTCTCTGAAAGGACAGCATTTAGAAAGTGAAGCAACACTCCATTCACTTTGCACAGTGAATTGAAGTGTTGGAACAGACTGCTTCTCTTTCAGAGAAATGCATGTGAGTTGCTGGTGAATGCTTGTAAGTAGCTTAAGGCAGTTTCAAAGGAAAGTGATTTTCTCTGAAAGTACGGCATTTAGAAAGTGAAACAACAACACATTCACTTCGCACAGTGTATTGAAGTGTAGCAACAGACTGCTTCTCCTTCAGAGAATCTCATGTGAGTTGCTGGTGAATGCTTGTAAGTAGTTTAACGTACTTTGAAAGGAAAGTGATTTTCTCTGAAAGGACAGCATTTTGAAAGTGAAGCAACCCTCCATTCACTTCGCAAAGTGAATTGAACAGTTGGAACAGACTGCTTCTCTTTCAGAAATATGATTGTGTGTTGCTGGTGAATGCTTGCAAGTAGCTTAAGGCATTTTCAAAGGAACGTGATTTTCTCTGAAAGTACAGCATTTAGAAAGTGAAGCAACACTCTATTCCTTTCGCACAGTGAATTGAAGTGTTGGAACAGACTGCTTCTCTTTCAGAGAAATGCATGTGAGTTTCTTGTGAATGCTTATAATCAGCTTAAGGCACTTTCAAAGGAAAGTGATTTTCTCTGAAAGGACAGCATTTTGAAAGTGAAGCAACCCTCCATTCACTTCGCACAGTGAATTGAAGTGTTGGAACAGACTGCTTCTCTTTCAGAAAAATGACTGTGTTGCTGGTGAATGCTTGTAAGTAGCTTAAGGTACTTTGAAAGGAAAGTGATTTTCCCTGAAAGTACAGCTTTTAAAAAGTGAAGCAACACTCCATTCACTTCGCACAGTGAATTGAAGTGTTGGACCAGACTGCTTCTCTTTCAGAGAAACTCATGTGAGTTGCTGGTGAATGCTTGTAAGTAGCTTAAGGCACTTTCAAAGGAAAGTGATTATCTCTGAAAGTACAGCATTTACAAAGTGAAGCAACACTCCATTCACTTCGCACAGTGAATTGAAGTGTTGGAACAGACTGCTTCTCTTTCAGCGAAACTCATGAGAGTTGCTGCTGAATACTTGTAAGTAGCTTATGTACTTTGAAAGGAAAGTGATTTTCTTGGAAAGTACAGCATTTAGAAAGTGACGAAACACTCCATTCACTTCGTACAGTGAATTGAAGTGTTGGAACAGACTGCTTCTCATTCAGAGAAACTCATGTGAGTTGCTGCTGAATGCTTGTAAGTAGCTTAAGGTACTTTGAAAGGAAAGTGATTTTCTCGGAAAGTACAGCATTTAGAAAATGACGCAACACTCCATTCACTTCGCACAGTGAATTGAAGTGTTGGAACAGACTGCTTCTCTTTCAGAGAAACTCATGTGAGTTGCTGGTGAATGCTTGTAAGTAGCTTAAGGCACTTTCAAAGGAAAGTGATTTTCTCTGAAAGTACAGCATTTAGAATGTGATGCAACACTACATTCACTTTGCACAGTGAATTGAAGTGTTGGAACAGACAGCTTCTCTTTCAGAAAAACGCATGTGATTTGCTGGTTAATCCTTGTAAGAAGCTTAAGGCAGTTTCAATAGAAAGTGATTATCTCTGTAACTACAGCATTTAGAAAGTGAATCAACACTCCATTCACTTCGCACAGTGAATTGAAGTGTTGGAAGCGACTGCTTCTCTTTCAGAGAAATGCATGTGAGTTTCTTGTGAATGCTTATAATTAGCTTAAGGCACTTTCAAGGGAAAGTGATTTTCTCTGAAAGGAAAGCATTTAGAAAGTGAAGCAATACTCCATTCACTTAGCACATTGAATTGAAATGCTGGAACAGACTGCTTCTCTTTCAGAGAAATGCATGTGAGTTGCTGGTGAATGCTTGTAAGTAGCTTAAGGCACGTTGAAAGGAAAGTGATTTTCTCTGAAAGTACAGCATTTTTAAAGTGAAGCAACCCTCCCTTCACTTCGCAAAGTCAATTGAACAGTTGGAACAAACTGCTTCTCTTTCAGAAAAATGATTGTGAGTTGCTGGTGAATGCTTGCAAGTAGCTTAAGGCAGTTTCAAAGGAACATGATTTTCTCTGAAAGTACAGCATTTAGAAAGTGAAGCAACACTCTATTCCCTTCGCACAGTGAATTGAAGTGTTGGAACAGACTGCTTCTCTTTCAGAGAAATGCATGTGAGTTACTGGTGAATGCTTGTAAGTTGCTTAAGGCAGTTTCAAAATAAAGTGATTTTCTCTGAAAGTACAGCATTTAGAAAGTGAAGCAACACTCCATTTACTGCGCACAGTGAAATGAAGTGTTGGAACAGACTGCTTCTCTTTCAGAGAAATGCATGTGAGTTGCTGGTGAATGCTTGTAAGTAGCTTAAGGCACGTTGAAAGGAAAGTGATTTTCTCTGAAAGGACAGCATTTTGAAAGTGAAGCAACCCTCCATTCACTTCGCAAAGTGAATTGAACAGTTGGAACAGAATGCTTCTCTTTCAGAAATATGATTGTGAGTTGCTGGTGAATGCTTGCAAGTAGCTTAAGGCATTTTCAAAGGAACGTGATTTTCTCTGAAAGTACAGCATTTAGAAAGAGAAGCAACACTCAATTCTCTTCGCACAGTGAATTGAAGTGTTGGAACAGACTTCCTCTCTTTCAGAGAAATGCATGTGAGTTGCTGGTGAATGCTTGTAAGTAGCTTAAGGCACGTTGAAAGGAAAGTGATTTTCTCTGAAAGTACAGCATTTTGAAAGTTAAGCAACCCTCCATTCACTTCGCACAGTGAATTGAAGTGTTGGAACAGACTGCTTCTCTTTCAGAAAAATGATTGTGAGTTGCTGGTGAATGCTTGCAAGTAGCTTAAGGCAGTTGCAAAGGAACATGATTTACTCTGAAAGTACAGCATTTAGAAAGTGAAGCAACACTCAATTCCCTTCGCACAGTGAATTGAAGTGTTGGAACAGACTGCTTCTCTTTCAGAGAAATGCATGTGAGTTGCTGGTGAATGCTTGTAAGTAGCTTAAGGTACTTTGAAAGGAAAGTGATTTTCCCTGAAAGAACAGCTTTTAAAAAGTGAAGCAACACTCCATTCACTTCGCACAGTGAATTGAAGTGTTGGCCAGACTGCTTCTCTTTCAGAAAAATGATTGTGAGTTGCTGGTGAATGCTTGCAAGTAGCTTAAGGCAGTTTCAAAGGAACATGATTTTCTCTGAAAGTACAGAATTGAGAAAGTGAAGCAACACTCTATTCCCTTCGCACAGTGAATTGAAGTGTTGGAACAGACTGCTTCTCTTTCAGAGAAATGCATGTGAGTTGCTGGTGAATACTTGTAAGTAGCTTAAGGTACTTTGAAAGGAAAGTCATTTTCCCTGAAAGTACAGCTTTTAAAAAGTGAAGCAACACTCCATTCACGTCGCACAGTGAATTGAAGTGTTGGACCAGACTGCTTCTCTTTCAGAGAAACTCATGTGAGTTGCTGGTGAATGCTTGTAAGTAGCTTAAGGCAGTTTCAAAGGAAAGTGATTATCTCTGAAAGTACAGCATTTAGAAAGTGAAGCAACACTCCATTCACTTCGCACAGTGAATTGAAGTGTTGGAACAGACTGCTTCTCTTTCAGCCAAACTCATGTGAGTTGCTGCTGAATACTTGTAAGTAGCTTAAGGTACTTTGAAAGGAAAGTGATTTTCTCGGAAAGTACAGCATTTAGAAAGTGACGCAACACTCCATATACTTCGTACAGTGAATTGAAGTGTTGGAACAGACTGCTTCTCATTCAGAGAAACTCATGTGAGTTGCTGCTGAATGCTTGTAAGTAGCTTAAGGTACTTTGAAAGGAAAGTGATTTTCTCGGAAAGTACAGCATTTAGAAAGTGACGCTACACTCCATTCCCTTCGCACAGTGAATTGAAGTGTTGGAACAGACTGCTTCTCTTTCAGAGAAACTCATGTGAGTTGCTGGTGAATGCTTGTAAGTAGCTTAAGGCACTTTCAAAGGAAAGTGATTTTCTCTGAAAGTACAGCATTTAGAATGTGATGCAACACTACATTCACTTTGCACAGTGAATTGAAGTGTTGGAACAGACAGCTTCTCTTTCAGAAAAACGCATGTGATTTGCTGGTGAATGCTTGTAAGAAGCTTAAGGCAGTTTCAATAGAAAGTGATTATCTCTGTAACTACAGCATTTAGAAAGTGAATCAACACTCCATTCACTTCGCACATTGAATTGAAGTGTTGGAACAGACTGCTTCTCTTTCAGAGAAATGCATGTGAGTTTCTTGTGAATGCTTGTAATTAGCTTAAGGCACTTTCAAGGGAAAGTGATTTTCTCTGAAAGGAAAGCATTTAGAAAGTGAAGCAATACTCCATTCACTTAGCACATTGAATTGAAATGCTGGAACAGACTGCTTCTCTTTCAGAGAAATGCGTGTGAGTTGCTGGTGAATGCTTGTAAGTAGCTTAAGGCACGTTGAAAGAAAAGTGATTTTCTCTGAAAGTACAGCATTTTTAAAGTGAAGCAACCCTCCATTCACTTCGCAAAGTGAATTGAACAGTTGGAACAGACTGCTTCTCTTTCAGAAAAATGATTGTGAGTTGCTGGTGAATGCTTGCAAGTAGCTTAAGGCAGTTTCAAAGGAACATGATTTTCTCTGAAAGTACAGCATTTAGAAAGTGAAGCAACACTCTATTCCCTTGGCTCAGTGAATTGAAGTGTTGGAACAGACTGCTTCTCTTTCAGAGAAATGCATGTGAGTTACTGGTGAATGCTTGTAAGTAGCTTAAGGCAGTTTCAAAATAAAGTGATTTTCTCTGAAAGTACAGCATTTAGAAAGTGAAGCAACACTCCATTTACTGCGCACAGTGAATTGAAGTGTTGGAACAGACTGCTTTTCTTTCAGAGAAATGCATGTGAGTTGCTGGTGAATGCTTGTAAGTAGTTTAAGGCACGTTGAAAGGAAAGTGATTTTCTCTGAAAGGACAGCATTTTGAAAGTGAAGCAACACTCCATTCACTTCGCAAAGTGAATTGAACAGTTGGAACAGACTGCTTCTCTTTCAGAAATATGATTGTGAGCTGCTGGTGAATGCTTGCAAGTAGCTTAAGGCATTTTCAAAGGAACGTGATTTTCTCTGAAAGTACAGCAACTAAAAGTGAAGCAACACTCCATTCCCTTCGCACAGTGAATTGAAGTGTTGGAACAGACTTCCTCTCTTTCAGAGAAATGCATGTGAGTTTCTGTGAATGCTTGTAAGTAGCTCAAGGCACTGTCAAAGGAAAGTGATTTTCTCTATAACTACAGCATTTAGAAAGTGAAGCTACACTCCATTCACTTCGCACAGTGAATTGAAGTGTTGGAACAGACTGCCTCACTTTCAGAGAAACTCATGTGAGTTGCTGGTCAATGCTTTTAAGTACCTTATGGCACTTTCAAAGGAAAGTGATTTTCTCTGAAAGTACAGCATTTAGAAAGTGAAGCAACCCTCCATTCACTTCGCACAGTGAATTGAAGTGTTGGAACAGACTGCTTCTCTTTCAGAGAAATGCATGTGAGTTTCTTGTGAATGCTTATAATAAGCCTAAGGCACTTTCAAAGGAAAGTGATTTTCTCTGAAAGCACAGCATTTAGAAAGTGATGCAACACTCCATTCACTTCACACAGTGAATTGAAGTGTTGGAACAGACTGCTTCTCTTTCAGAGAAATGCATGTGAGTTGCTGGTTAATGCTTGTAAGTAGCTTAAGGCACTTACAAAGGAAAGTGATTTTCTCTGAAAGGACAGCATTTTGAAAGTGAAGCAACCCTCCATTCACTTCGCACAGTGAATTGAAGTGTTGGAACAGTTTGATTCTCCTTCAGAGAAATGCATGTGAGTTGCTGGGGAATGCTTGTAAGTAGCTTAAGGCACTTACAAAATAAAGTGATTTTCTCTGAAAGTACCGCATTTTGAAAGTGAAGCAACCCTCCATCCACTTTGCACAGTGAATTGAAGTTTTGGAACAGACTGCTTCTCTTTCAGAAAAATGATTGGGAGTTGCTGGTGAATGCTTGTAAGTAGCTTAAGGCAGTTTCAAAGGAAAGTGATTTTCTCTGAAAGTACAGCATTTAGAAAGTGATGCAACACTCCATTCACTTTGCACAGTGAATACAAGTGTTGGAAGAGATTGCTTCTCTTTCAGAGAAACTCATGTGAGTTGCTGGTTAATGCTAGTAAGTAGTTTAAGGCAGTTTCAAAGGAAAGTGATTTTTTCTGAAAGTACAGCATTTAGAAAGTGAAGCAACAATCCATTCACTTCGCACAGTGAATTGAAATGTTGGAACAGAACGCTTCTCTATCAGAGAAATGGATGTTGGTTTCTTGTGAATGCTTGTAAGTAACTTAAGGCACATTCAAAGGAAAGTGATTTTCTCTGAAAGTACAGCATTTAGAAAGTGAAGCAACACTCCATTCACTTCGCACAGTGAACTGAAGTTTTGGAACAGACTGTTTCTCTTTCAGAGAAACTCATGTGAGTTGCTGGTGAATGCTTGTAAGTAGCTTCAGGTACTGTCAAATGAAAGTGATTTTCTCTGTAAGTACAGCATTTAGAAAGAGACGCAACTCTCCTTTCACTTTTCACAGTGAATTGAAGTGTTGAAACAGACTGCTTCTCTTTCAGAGAAACTCATGTGAGTTGCTGGTGAATGCTTGTAAGTAGCTTAAGGCAGTTTCAAAGGAAAGTGATTTTCTCTGAAAGTACAGCATTTAGAAAGTGAAGCAACACTCCATTTACTTTGGACAGTGAACTGAAGTTATGGAACAGACTGCTTCTCTTTCAGAGAAACTTATGTGATTTGCTGGTGAATGCTTGTAAGTAGCTTAAGGTTGTTTCAAAGGAAAGTGATTTTCTCTGAAAGTACAGCATTTAGAAAGTGAAGCAACACTCCACTCACTTCGCACAGTGAATTGAAGTGTTGGAACAGACTGCTTCTCTTTCAGAGAAACTCATGTGAGTTGCTGGTGAATGCTTATAATTAGCTTAAGGCACTTTCAAAGGAAAATGATTTTCTCTCAAAGTACAGCATTTAGAAAGTGAAGCAACACTCCATTCTCTTCGCACAGTGAATTGAAGTGTTGGAACAGACTGCTTCTCTTTCAGAGAAATGCATGTGAGTTGCTGGGGAATGCTTGTAAGTAGCTTAAGGCACTTACAAAGGAAAGTGATTTTCTATGAAAGTACAGCATTTTGAAAGTGAAGCAACCCTCCATTCACTTCGCACAGTGAATTGAAGTGTTGGAACAGACTGCTTTTCTTTCAGAAAAATGATTGTATATTGCTGGTGAATGCTTGTAAGTAGCTTAAGGCACTTTCAAAGGAAAGTGATTTTCTCTGAAAGTACAGCATTTAGAGAGTGAAGCAATACTCCATTCACTTCTCACAGTGAATTGAAGATTTGGAACAGACTCCTTCTCTTTCAGAGAAACTCATGTGAGTTGCTGGTGAATACTTGTACTTAGCTTAAGGTACTTTGAGAGGAAAGTCATTTTCTCTGAAAGTACAGCATTTAGAAAGTGACTCAACCCTCCATACACTTCGCACAGTGAATTGAAGTGTTGGAAAAGACTACTTCTCTTTCAGAGAAACTCATATGAGTTGCTGGTGAATGCTAGTAAGTAGTTTAAGGCAGTTCCAAAGGAAAGGGATTTTTTCTGAAAGTACAGCATTTAGAAAGTGAAGCAACACTCCATTCACTTCGCACAGTGAATTGAAGTGTTGGAACAGACTGCTTCTCTTTCAGAGAAATGGATGTGGGTTTCTTGTGAATGCTTGTAAGTAACTTAAGGCACATTCAAAGGAAAGTGATTTTCTCTGAAAGTACAGCATTTAGAAAGTGAAGAAACACTCCATTCACTTCGCACATTGAATTGAAATTTTGGAACAGACTGTTTCTCTTTCAGAGAAACTCATGTGAGTTGCTGGTGAATGCCTCTAAGTAGCTTAAGGCAGTTTCAAAGGAAAGTGATTTTCTCTGAAAGTACAGCATTTAGAAAGTGAAGCAACACTCCATTCACTTCGCACAGTGAATTGAAGTGTTGGAACAGACTGCCTCTCTTTCAGAGAATCTCATGTGAGTTGATGGTTAATTCTTGTCAGTAGCTTAAGGCACTATCAAAGGAACGTGATTTTCTCTGAAAGTACAGCATTTAGAATGTGAAGCAACACTCCATTCACATCGCACAGTGAATTGAAGTGTTGGAACAGACTGTTTCTCTTTCAGAGAAATGATGTGAGTTGCTGGTGAATGCATGTAAGTAGCTTAAGACAGTTTCAAAGGAAAGTGATTTTCTCTGAAAGTACAGCATTTAGAAAGTGAAGCAACACTCCATTAACTTCGCACAGTGAATTGAAATGTTAGAACAGACTACTTCTCTTTCAGAGAAATGCATGTGAGTTGCTGGAGAATGCTTGCAAGTAGCTTAAGGCAGTTTCAAAGGAAAGTGATTTTCTCTGAAAGTACAGCATTTTGAAAGTGACGCAACACTCCATTCACTTTGCCCAGTGAATTGAAGTGTTGGAACAGAGTGATTCTCTTTCAGAGAAATGCATGTGAGTTGCTGGTGAATGCTTGTAAGTAGCTTAAGATACTTTGAAAGAAAAGTGATTTTCTCTGAAAGTACAGCATTTAGAAAGTGACTCAACACTCCATACACTTTGCACAGTGAATTGAAGTGTTGGAACAGACTGCTTCTCTTTCAGAAAAATGATTGGGAGTTGCTGGTGAATGCTTGTAAGTAGCTTAAGGCACTTTCAAAGGAAAGTGATTTTCTCTGAAAGTACAGCATTTAGAAAGTGATGCAACACTCCATTCACTTTGCACAGTGAATACAAGTGTTGGAAGAGATTGCTTCTCTTTCAGAGAAACTCATGTGAGTTGCTGGTTAATGCTAGTAAGTAGTTTAAGGCAGTTTCAAAGGAAAGTGATTTTTTCTGAAAGTACAGCATTTAGAAAGTGAAGCAACAATCCATTCACTTCGCACAGTGAATTGAAATGTTGGAACAGAACGCTTCTCTATCACAGAAATGGATGTTGGTTTCTTGTGAATGCTTGTAAGTAACTTAAGGCACATTCAAAGGAAAGTGATTTTCTCTGAAAGTACAGCATTTAGAAAGTGAAGCAACACTCCATTCACTTCGCACAGTGAACTGAAGTTTTGGAACAGACTGTTTCTCTTTCAGAGAAACTCATGTGAGTTGCTGGTGAATGCTTGTAAGTAGCTTCAGGTACTGTCAAATGAAAGTGATTTTCTCTGTAAGTACAGCATTTAAAAAGTGACACAACTCTCCTTTCACTTTTCACAGTGAATTGAAGTGTTGAAACAGACTGCTTCTCTTTCAGAGAAACTCATGTGAGTTGCTGGTGAATGCTTGTAAGTAGCTTAAGGCAGTTTCAAAGGAAAGTGATTTTCTCTGAAAGTACAGCATTTAGAAAGTGAAGCAACACTCCATTTACTTTGGACAGTGAACTGAAGTTATGGAACAGACTGCTTCTCTTTCAGAGAAACTTATGTGATTTGCTGGTGAATGCTTGTAAGTAGCTTAAGGTTGTTTCAAAGGAAAGTGATTTTCTCTGAAAGTACAGCATTTAGAAAGTGAAGCAACACTCCACTCACTTCGCACAGTGAATTGAAGTGTTGGAACAGACTGCTTCTCTTTCAGAGAAACTCATGTGAGTTGCTGGTGAATGCTTATAATTAGCTTAAGGCACTTTCAAAGGAAAATGATTTTCTCTCAAAGTACAGCATTTAGAAAGTGAAGCAACACTCCATTCTCTTCGCACAGTGAATTGAAGTGTTGGAACAGACTGCTTCTCTTTCAGAGAAATGCATGTGAGTTGCTGGGGAATGCTTGTAAGTAGCTTAAGGCACTTACAAAGGAAAGTGATTTTCTATGAAAGTACAGCATTTTGAAAGTGAAGCAACCCTCCATTCACTTCGCACAGTGAATTGAAGTGTTGGAACAGACTGCTTTTCTTTCAGAAAAATGATTGTGAATTGCTGGTGAATGCTTGTAAGTAGCTTAAGGAACTTTCAAAGGAAAGTGATTTTCTCTGAAAGTACAGCATTTAGAGAGTGAAGCAATACTCCATTCACTTCGCACAGTGAATTGAAGATTTGGAACAGACTCCTTCTCTTTCAGAGAAACTCATGTGAGTTGCTGGTGAATACTTGTACTTAGCTTAAGGTACTTTGAGAGGAAAGTCATTTTCTCTGAAAGTACAGCATTTAGAAAGTGACTCAACCCTCCATACACTTCGCACAGTGAATTGAAGTGTTGGAAAAGACTACTTCTCTTTCAGAGAAACTCATATGAGTTGCTGGTGAATGCTAGTAAGTAGTTTAAGGCAGTTCCAAAGGAAAGGGATTTTTTCTGAAAGTACAGCATTTAGAAAGTGAAGCAACACTCCATTCACTTCGCACAGTGAATTGAAGTGTTGGAACAGACTGCTTCTCTTTCAGAGAAATGGATGTGGGTTTCTTGTGAATGCTTGTAAGTAACTTAAGGCACATTCAAAGGAAAGTGATTTTTTCTGAAAGTACAGCATTTAGAAAGTGAAGAAGCACTCCATTCACTTCGCACATTGAATTGAAATTTTGGAACAGACTGTTTCTCTTTCAGAGAAACTCATGTGAGTTGCTGGTGAATGCTTGTAAGTAGCTTAAGGCAGTTTCAAAGGAAACTGATTTTCTGTGAAAGTACAGCATTTAGAAAGTGAAGCAACACTCCATTCACTTCGCACAGTGAATTGAAGTGTTGGAACAGATTGCTTCTCTTTCAGAGAAATGCATGTGAGTTGCTGGTGAATGCCTCTAAGTAGCTTAAGGCAGTTTCAAAGGAAAGTGATTTTCTCTGAAAGTACAGCATTTAGAAAGTGAAGCAACACTCCATTCACTTCGCACAGTGAATTGAAGTGTTGGAACAGACTGCCTCTCTTTCAGAGAATCTCATGTGAGTTGCTGGTTAATTCTTGTCAGTAGCTTAAGGCACTATCAAAGGAACGTGATTTTCTCTGAAAGTACAGCATTTAGAATGTGAAGCAACACTCCATTCACATCGCACAGTGAATTGAAGTGTTGGAACAGACTGTTTCTCTTTCAGAGAAATGATGTGAGTTGCTGGTGAATGCATGTAAGTAGCTTAAGACAGTTTCAAAGGAAAGTGATTTTCTCTGAAAGTACAGCATTTAGAAAGTGAAGCAACACTCCATTAACTTCGCACAGTGAATTGAAATGTTAGAACAGACTACTTCTCTTTCAGAGAAATGCATGTGAGTTGCTGGAGAATGCTTGCAAGTAGCTTAAGGCAGTTTCAAAGGAAAGTGATTTTCTCTGAAAGTACAGCATTTTGAAAGTGACGCAACACTCCATTCACTTTGCCCAGTGAATTGAAGTGTTGGAACAGACTGCTTCTCTTTCAGAGAAACTCATGTGAGTTGCTGGTGAATGCTTGTAAGTAGCTTAAGGCACTTTCAAAGGAAAGTGATTTTCTCTGAAAGTACAGCACTTAGAAAGTGAAGCAACACTCCATTCACATCGCACAGTGAATTGAATTGTTTGAACAGACTGCTTCTCTTTCCGAAAAATGATTGTGAGTTGCTGGTGAGTGCTTGTAAGTAGCTTAAGGCAGTTTCAAAGGAAAGTGATTTTCTCTGAGAGTACAGTATTTAGAAAGTGAAGCAACACTCCATTCACTACGCACAGTGAATTGAAGTGTTGTAACAGACTACTTCTCTTTCAGAGAAACGGATGTAAGTTTTTGTGAATGCTTTTAAGTAGCTTAAGGCTGTTTCAAAGGAAAGTGATTTTCTCTGAAAGTACAGCATTTAGAAAGTGAAGCAACACTCCATTCACTTCGCACAGTGAATTGAAGTGTTGGAACAGACTGCTTCTCTTTCAGAGAAACGAATGTTAGTTGCTGCTGAATGCTTGTAAGTAGCTTAAGGTACTTTGAAAGGAAAGTGATTTTCTCTGAAATTACAGCATTTAGAAAGTAACGCAACACTCCATTCACTTCGCACAGTGAATTGAAATGTTGGAACAGACTGCTTCTCTTTCAGAGAAACTCATGTGAGTTACTGGTGAATGCTTGTAAGCAGCCTAAGGCAGTTTCATAGAAAAGTGATTTTCTCTGAAAGTACAGCATTTAGAAAGTGAAGCAACACTCCATTCACTTCGCACAGTCAATTGACGTTTTGGAACAGACTGCTTCTCTTTCAGAGAAATGCATGTGAGTTGCTGGGGAATGCTTGAAAGTAGCTTAAGGCACTTTCAAAGAAAGTGATTTTCTCTGAAAGTAAAGCCTTTTGAAAGTGAAGCAACCCTCCATTCACTTCGCACAGTGAATTGAAGTGTTGGAACAGACTGCTTCTCTTACAGAGAAATGCATGTGAGTATCTTGTGAATGCTTGTAAGTAGCTTAAGGCACTTTCAAAGGAAAGTGATTTTGTCTGAAAGTACAGCATTTAGAATGTGAAGCAACACTCCAGTCACTTCGCACAGTGAATTGAAATGTTGGAACAGACAGCTTCTCTTTCAGAGAAACTCATGTGAGTTGCTGGTGAATGCTTGTTTGTAGCTTAAGGTACTTTGAAAGGAAAGTGATTTTCTCTGAAAGTACAGCATTTAGAAAGTGAAGCAGCACTCCATTTAATTCGCACAGTAAATTGAAGTGTTGGAACAGACTGCTTCTCTTTCAGAGAAATGCATGTGAGTTGCTGGTGAATGCTTGTAAGTAGCTTAAGACAGTTTCAAGGAAAGTGATTTTCTCTGAAAGTACAGCATTTAGAAAGTGAACCAACAACACATTCACTTCGCACAGTGAATTGAAGTGTTGGAACAGACTGCTTCTCTTTCAGAAAAAATCATGTGAGTTGCTGGTCAATGCTTGTAAGTAGCTTAAGGCACTTTCAAAGGAAAGTGATTTTCTCTGAAAGTAGAGCATTTAGAAAGTGAAGCAACACTCCATTCACTTCGCACAGTGAATTGAAGTGTTGGAACAGACTGCCTCTCTTTCAGAGAAACTCATGTGAGTTGCTGGTCAATACTTGTAAGTAGCTTAAGGCACTTTCAAAATAAGTGATTTTCTCTGAAAGTACAGCATTTAGAAAATGAAGCGACACTCCATTCACTATGCACAGTGAATTGAAGTGTTGGAACAGACTGCTTCTCTTTCAGAGAAACTCATGTGAGTTGCTGGTGAATGCTTATAGTTAGCTTTAGGCACTTTCAAAGGAAAGTGATTTCCTCTGAAATTACAGCATTTAGAAAGTGAAGCAACACTCCATTCACTTCGCACAGTGAATTGAAGTGTTGGAACAGACTGCTTCTCTTTCAGAGAAACGCATGTGAATTGCTGGTGAATGCTTGTAAGTAGCTTAAGGCACTATAAAAGGAAAGTGATTTTCTCTGTAACTACAGCATTTAGAAAGTGACGTAACACTCCAATCACTTCGCACAGTGAATTAAAGTGTTGGAACAGACTGCTTTTTTCAGAAAAACTCATGAGATTTGCTGGTGAATGCTTGTGAGTAGCTTAAGGCACTTTCAAAAGAAAGTGATTTTCTCTGAAAGCACAGCATTTAGAAAGTGAAGCAATACTCCATTCTCTTCGCACAGTGAATTGAAATGTTTGGACAGACTGCTTCTCTTTCAGAGAAACGAATGTGAGTTTCTTCTAAATGCTTGTAAGTAGATTAAGGCAGTTTCAAAAAAAGTGATTATCTCTGTAACTACAGCATGTAGAAAGTGAAGCAACACTCCATTCACTTCACAAAGTGAATAGAAGGGTTGGAACAGACTGCTTCTCTTTCAGAGAAGCTCATGTGAGTTGCTGGTGAATGCTTGTAATTAGCTTAAGTCACTTTCAAAGGATAGTGATTTTCTCTGAAAGTACAGCATTTCGAAAGTGAAGCAACACTCCATTCACTTCGCACAGTGAATTGAAGTGTTGGAACAGACTGCCTCTCTTTTAGAAAAACTCATGTGAGTTGCTGGTCAATGCTTGTAAGTAGCTTAAGAAAGTTTCAAAGGAAAGTGATTTTCTCAGAAAGTACAGCATTTAGAAAGTGAAGTAACACTCCATTCACTGCGCACACTGAATTGAAGTGTTGGAACAGACTGCTTCTCTTTCAGAGAAATGCATGTGAGTTGCTGGTGAATGCTTGTAAGTAGCTTAAGTCAGTTTAAAAGGAAAGTGATTTTCTCTGAAAGTACAGCATTTAGAAAGTGAAACAATAACACATTCACTTCGCACAGTGAATTGAAGTGTTGGAACAGACTGCTTCTCTTTCAGAGAAACGAATGTGAGTTGCTGGTGAATGCTTGTAAGTAGCTTAAGGTACATTGAAAGGGAAGTTATTTTCTCTGAGAGTACAGCATTTTGAAAGTCACGCAACACTCAATTCACATCGCACAGTGAATTGAAGTGTTGGAACAGACTGCTTCTCTTTCAGAGAAATGCATGTGAGTTGCTGGTGAATGCTTATAATTAGATTAAGGCACTTTCAAAGGAAAGTGATTTTCTCTGAAAGTACAGCATTTAAAAAGTGAAGTTACACTCCATTCCCTTCGCACAGTGAATTGAAATGTTGGAACAGACTGCTTCTCTTTCAGAGAAACTCATGTGAGTTGCTGGGGAATGCTTGTAAGTAGCTGAAGGCACTTTCAAAGGAAAGTGATTTTCTCTGACAGTACAGCATTTAGAAAGTGACGCAACACTCCATTCACTTCGCACAGTGAATTGAAGTGTTGGAACAGATTGCTTCTTTTTCAGAGAAATGTATGTGAGTTGCTGGTGAACGCTTGTAAGTACCTTAAGGCAGTTTCAAAGGAAAGTGATTTTCACTGTATCTACAGCATTTAGAAAGTGACGCAACACTCCATTCACTTCGCACAGTGAATTGAAGTTTTGGAACAGACTGCTTCTCTTTCAGAGAAATGCATGTGAGTTGCTGGTGAATGCTTGTCAGTAGCTTAAGGCACTTTAAAAGGAACGTGATTTTCACTGTAACTACAGCATTTAGAAAGTGAAGCAACACTCCATTCACTTCGCACAGTGAATTGAAGTGTTGGAAAAGACCGCTTCTCTTTCAGAGAAATGCATGTGAGTTGCTGGAGAATGCTTGTAAGTAACATAAGGCTGTTTCAAAGGAAAGTGATTTTCTCTGAAAGTACAGCATTTAGAAAGTGAAACAACAACACATTCACTTCGCACAGTGAATTGAAGTGTTGGAAGAGACTGCTTCTCTTTCACAGAAACACATGTGAGTTGCTGGAGATTGCTTGTAAGTAGCTTAAGGCATTTTCAAAGGAAAGTGATTTTCTCTGTAACTACAGCATTTAGAAAGTGAAGTAACACTCCAATCACTTCGCACAGTGAATTAAAGTGTTGGAACAGACTGCTTTTTTCAGAGAAACTCATGAGATTTGCTGGTGAATGCTTGTGAGTAGCTTAAGGCACTTTCAAAAAAAGTGATTTTCTCTGAAAGCACAGCATTTAGAAAGTGAAGCAATACTCCATTCTCTTCGCACAGTGAATTGAAATGTTTGGACAGACTGCTTCTCTTTCAGAGAAACGAATGTGAGTTTCTTCTAAATGCTTGTAAGTAGATTAAGGCAGTTTCAAAAAAAGTGATTATCTCTGTAACTACAGCATTTAGAAAGTGAAGCAACACTCCATTCACTACGCACAGTGAATTGAAGTGTTGTAGCAGACTACTTCTCTTTCAGAGAAACGGATGTAAGTTTTTGTGAATGCTTTTAAGTAGCTTAAGGCAGTTTCAAAGGAAAGTGATTTTCTCTGAAAGTACAGCATTTAGAAAGTGAAGCAACACTCCATTCACTTCGCACAGTGAATTGAAGTGTTGGAACAGACTGCTTCTCTTTCAGAGAAATGCATGTGAGTTGCTGGTGAATGCTTGTAAGTAGCTTAAGGCATTTTCAAAGAAGAGTGATTTTCTCTGAAAGTACAGCATTTAGAAAGTGAAGCAACACTCCATTCTCTTTGCACAGTGAATTGTAATGTTGGGACAAACTGCTTCTCATTCAGAGAAACGAATGTTAGTTGCTGCTGAATGCTTGTAAGTAGCTTAAGGTACTTTGAAAGGAAAGTGATTTTCTCTGAAAGTACAGCATTTAGAAAGTGAAACAACAACACATTCACTTCGCACAGTGAATTGAAGTGTTGGAACAGACTGCTTCTCTTTCAGAGAAACACATGTGAGTTGCTGGAGATTGCTTGTAAGTAGCTTAAGGCATTTTCAAAGGAAAGTGATTTTCTCTGTAACTACAGCATTTAGAAGGTGAAGTAACACTCCAATCACTTCGCACAGTGAATTAAAGTGTTTTGAACAGACTGCTTTTTTCAGAGAAACTCATGAGATTTGCTGGTGAATGCTTGTGAGTAGCTTAAGGCACTTTCAAAAGAAAGTGATTTTCTCTGAAAGCACAGCATTTAGAAAGTGAAGCAATACTCCATTCTCTTCGCACAGTGAATTGAAATGTTTGGACAGACTGCTTCTCTTTCAGAGAAACGAATGTGAGTTTCTTCTAAATGCTTGTAAGTAGATTAAGGCAGTTTCAAAAAAAGTGATTATCTCTGTAACTACAGCATGTAGAAAGTGAAGCAACACTCCATTCACTTCACAAAGTGAATTGAAGGGTTGGAACAGACTGCTTCTCTTTCAGAGAAGCTCATGTGAGTTGCTGGTGAATGCTTGTAATTAGCTTAAGTCACTTTCAAAGGACAGTGATTTTCTCTGAAAGTACAGCATTTCGAAAGTGAAGCAACACTCCATTCAGTTTGCACAGTGAATTGAAGTGTTGGAACAGACTTCCTCTCTTTTAGAAAAACTCATGTGAGTTGCTGGTCAATGCTTGTAAGTAGCTTAAGAAAGTTTCAAAGGAAAGTGATTTTCTCAAAAAGTACAGCATTTAGAAAGTGAAGTAACACTCCATTCACTGCGCACACTGAATTGAAGTGTTGGAACAGACTGCTTCTCTTTCAGAGAAATGCATGTGAGTTGCTTGTGAATGCTTGTAAGTAGCTTAAGGCAGTTTCAAAGGAAAGTGATTTTCTCTGAAAGTACCGCATTTGGAAAGTGAAGCTACACTCCATTCACTTCGCACAGTGAATTGAAGTGTTGAAACAGACTGCTTCTCTTTCAGAAAAATGATTGTGAGTTGCTGGTGAATGCTTTTAAGTAGCTTAAGGCACTTTCAAAGGAAAGTGATTTTCTCTGAGAGTACAGCATTTTGAAAGTGAAGCAACACTCCATTCACTTCGCACAGTGAATAGAAGTGTTGGAACAGACTGCCTCTCTTTCAGAGAAACTCATGTGAGTTGTTGGTGAATGCTTGTAAGGAGCTTAAGGCACTTTCAAAGGAAAGTGATTTTCTCTGAAAGGACAGTACTTAGAAAGTGAAGCAATACTCCATTCACTTCGGACAGTGAATTGAAGTGTTGGAACAGACTGCTTCTCTTTCAGAGAAACGCATGTGATTTGCTGGTGAATGCTTGTAAGTAGCTTAAGGCAGTTTCAATAGAAAGGGATTATCTCTGTAACTACAGCATTTAGAAAGTGAAGCAACTATCCATTCACTTTGCACAGTGAATTGAAGTGTTGTAGCAGACTGCTTTTCTTCAGAGAAATGCATGTGAACTTCTAGTGAATGCTTGTAATTTGATTAAGGCACTTTAAAAAGAATGCAATATTCTCTGAAAGTACAGCATTTAGAAAGTGAAGCAACACTCCATTCACTTCGCACAGTGAATTGAAGTGTTGGACCAGACTGCTTCTCTTTCAGAGAAACTCATGTGAGTTGCTGGTGAATGCTTGTAAGTCGCATAAGGCAGTTTCAAAGGAAAGTGATTTTCTCTGAAAGTACAGCATTTAGAAAGTGACGCAACACTCCATTCACTTCGCACAGTGAATTGAAGAGTTGGAACAGACTGCTTCTCTTTCAGAGAACTCATGTTAGTTGCTGGTGAATGCTTGTAAGTAGTTTAAGGCAGTTTCAAAGGAAAATGATTTTCTCTGAAAGTACAGCATTTAGAAAGTGAAGCAACACTCCATTCAATTTGCACAGTGAATTGAAGTGTTCGAACAGACTGCTTTTCTTTCAGAGAAACTCATGTGAGTTGCTCGTGAATGCTTGTAAGTAGCTTAACGCACTTTCAAAGGAAAGAGATTTTCTCTGAAAGTACAGCATGTAGAAAGTGAAGCAACACTCCTTCCACTTCGCACAGTGAATTGAAGTGTTGGAACAGACTCCTTCTCTTTCAGAGTAATGCATGAGAGTTGTTGGTGAATGCTTGTAAGTAGCTTAAGGCACTTTGAAAGTAGAGTGATTTTCTCTGAAAGTACAGCATTTAGAATGTGAAACAACAACATATTCACTTCGCACAGTGAATTAAAGTGTTG